>NW_012104421.1:425921-526849 GCF_000951045.1 Mandrillus leucophaeus | reverse complement strand
AAAAAAAAAAAAAAAAAAATCGAATTAAAAAACTCACCAAACATAAGGTAGTTTCCAGAGACCTCTCTGATCTCTCAAAACATAGACAAAGATAAAGAAAACCATCTCCTACTAACATGGAGATTCATTTTTAAGGGATATGTTAGATTTTTAAGCATTCTTCAACAGAGACAACTCCAAATCCCACAAGAGATGGATGTACAGTTTCAATCATGAAGCTAGGGACAAAAGGAAATTTGTAAATGCTAAAGAAGACAAACAAAAATTTGCAGAATGTAATAGTCAATTTCATTAACAAAAGTCAACATCCAAACAGTGCTCTGTATTAGAAAAATGTGAAGGATCTCCCCAACTTAGCACCATTAATAACAACTATGTAACTCCTGTAAGGAATATTAACTAAAAGAAAGGCTAAGGGTGACCAAGTTGAGATGGCTGACAATGAGAGAATCCTGTCACTTCTCATTAGATTGGAACAGGCTTCCCAAAAATGAAAATTTATGACCAATACACATAAATGTAAACACATTTCCAATAGCCAAAGAATTTCTATTTGAATAGAACTCTGTAAACTATGACAGGCTCTTACTATATTACTTGTGGACAAACTGAAAGGCATGAACTTCAGCCATGGCTTTCACCAGTACATCAGAGGTATCCATTTATTCTTAGAAAACATACGTAGAGAAAAATCTTTCAAGTGAGGAAGAAAAAACATTCATGATCAAATATGTAATTTAACATGTTAAACAGGAATGAATGTCACACTTTCCCCTAACTTCATAAAAGGCCAGATGTGTGCTACACCCTTCTGTATGATTTCATAATTCTTACAACTCCACCCGACGAGATAACCTACTAGCATTTTTATGATCTTTCTTCCTTTCCATGAAGAGCTGCTACGTAAATCTCTAGAGAAGTAAATCCCATACTAGCAAGAATGTATTATTTGCCTCTGTCATTTTTTGAACACAGCATTGGGATAGATCATCTTACTTATAACCCATAAATTGGCTATTCACTTTAGTAAACTTAGTATCAAATTTAAATTTACATAGATGAATACCCCTCTCTTCACATTTGCAATTTTCCATTCAGTTTGATTTTTGAATTCAGTAAAGGGTTATGCATAATGCTGGAAAAGCAGCATGAGTAACGTAACAAAAATAAGTTAAGGGATTACAGAAACCTGGGTTTGAATCTTGCCTTACTCTCTAGTTGTATAACCTCTCAGTTTTCTTCTCATAAGTCATAGGGTAATAGCACCTACTTCCAAAATATTTGTTTGTTTTTTATTGTATTTTAGAGATAGGGTCCTGCCCGTTCACCTAGGCTGGAGTGCAGTGCTGTGATCATGGCCACTACAGGCCCATACTACCACGCAGGGCTAATCTTTTATTTTTTGAGATGGCAGGGTCAGGCTCTCACTATTTTTCCCAGGATGGACTTGAACTCCTAGCCTCAGATGACTCAAGTGATCCTCCAGCCTCAGTCTCCTGAGTAGCTGGGATCATTCCATCCAGCTTCCCAGATACTAAAGAAACCAAGTACAAGCATTTGCCTGAAAAGAAACAAAGTTAGCAAAACCTTCAAAACCATGATTGGTGAAATTTTTTTAAGAAATTTTAAAAAAGAGACAGCTAAAGTTAACCAATGTGAATGGTATTGAATATATTTTACAAGCAACAAAGTACTAGGAGATACCCACTTCTAAAACAAATGAGAATTGCAGATAACACACCAGCTGGAGATAAACTTGCACAAGATTCTGACCCCTGTCAAGAGGTATCTATCCCAGCTGTGACCTCTGCCCTACTCCCAGCCTCTCCACATAAACCTGGAATATAACCTGGACAGGGGTGTGGGAAAGGGGTCTCTTTCTCTGCTCTCTCTCTACCCGTACTCAAATGGCCTGTGAGAAAGTGGGGCATCACACCTGCAGAAGGGGCAAAACAAACATCAGGTAGGTGGGATGGCGGCTGAGCAGGGCAGGGCAATAGACGTCTGGGCCTTTCTAGGTATGAAAGAGGTAGCACCAAACCCCCGGTGATTAGGAGATCTCCCTCCCAAAGGGGAGCAATGAGAGAGGGGGCAAGGCAGTGACACAGGGTCCTGTGGGGGCAGGGCCCTGTCTCATGTTCCCAAGAAAGCACCCCGAAGGGAAAATGAGAAATCCTCATGAGTTGGCTGAATCATTCCTTAGAGTACTTCTAGCATAATCAAGGAAGTTACGTGAAAGGTAAAGACGCATATGTACAGTCTAACCGTGACATCTGAGGCAGGCCTGACTATGAATGCACCTGGCATGGGAGAGGGACTTCAGGCAAGTCACGTTCTCTTTCCTTCCAATACAGCCCAGGTTCACATTGTTATACAATGTGAAGCCAGCCAGCAGAAGTTGCACAAGCATGTATGCACACGGTGGGGTGGGGGCAGGGTGGGGGAATCCTTATAAAAGTCCAAAGGAACTGAGGAACACTTTTTTTCAGCTTTCATACAAGAATGAAATCATGTTAGTAAAATCAAAGATTTCAAGTTGCTTCTTATCTTTTCTGTTAAGGGTCCTTAGGCAATGCAGTAGGACATTGGAGTTACGCAAACAGGGGCCATCCAGAGAAGGAATCTGAAAGACTTGAACTATACCAAAACCATTCACCCTGTAGAAGACAAGGCCTTTTCCAAGTCTGAGCAAAGGTGAGTATCTGTGGCACTGGGATCTCAGTAGCATCAACTAGCACCTGAGTTTTTTTGAGGCGGTTTCTCCTTAGTCCCTGAATCAGAAGATTAGAACCTCTTTACCAGGTACTTTTGAGATCCACCTATCTACATATAATCATGTAACATTTATCACTGCTTTGATAAAAATGTTCTTTTCCCACATGTTTAAATAGATGGTAATAGATAGGACAAAGGTTTGGAATAACACCTACACTGCTTCCAGAGCAGCCATATAGTATACAGATACAGCTGGAAAATCCTTTTCTGGAATTCAATTTCCTCATATTTTAAGTAGAGGTCAAAATAAGGTTGTGAGATTAAGACATATTCAACCAATTCCCAGTACAGTGTTTGGGATAGAGTAAGGACATCTACATAGGAATTCCATACACTCTCTGCCTCAATTATTTATTAAATTCTAGAACCAAGTCTTGACAAAAAGTTTCATGAAGCTACGTGTTTGGAATTTTCTGCCAAAGTAAATGTTTCCTTTATTTTATTGTATTATCTACTTTGCTATTGAGATTTATGATAAAAGAATTCTAACCACAGATAAAGGGTATGCATCTTTCTACCTACAAGTTTCCTACTAGGTAAAGTTGGTATAGAAATTAAGGTTTTGTCTCATATGTCAAAGAGTAAAGAACTGAGGTCATACAGTTTGGACAGGAATGATTCAATCATCACTCCTTGGGTAACATGTGATTTCAAAAGCAAAACAATATTATCTAGTAACGTGGCTTGGCTTAGAAAAAAGCAATGGTTATGACCACTTCTAGATAGTTCATTAAAAAACTCATCTGGCTTTCTGAGTTCTTTTTGCTGTTGTTAAAAACAGGTCTTAATAATTAAACGTGATAACCAGGAAATTAAGTATAATGAGCTCAACTCAAGGTGAGGCCAATAAATAAGGTCAGTAAGTACAATCACTTATATTTTGATACATAAATCTACTGTTAAAAATAAGTGAAAAAAAATCTCAGACCTAAAAGTTCCTCTTGTGGAGTAATAGTTCATGGCCACTGAGAGTCTTAGCATAAGTTAGTTACTATTTTGTGGCAAGGAACTGACTTAATTAACCAAAAACAAAATGAAAGGAGTCCAAACATCGCAGTGATTAAGTACGTAAACCTTCAATGATTAATGATGTGGACTAAATAAAGTACATAAATGGTCATCTACAAAATACCCAAACAGAAGAGCTATTGCTCTAACTTTTCCAAAGGTCGAGCTTGCTACATAAAAGGAAAGCTTATAGACATGTGATGGAAGATAACATCTCTGTGTCATGTGAGAAACCTACAAGATGGCTTCCCTTTTGATAAATATCACTTATTTTAATAAACCCTAAATTTGAAGGTCATTCTTGTGTGCCCCTTCACCCTAATTCTCTCCTACCACAAATATTTTATTTAAATAATCCTGATTTTCATTTAACAAGTCTATGTCTTAAATGTTTTTTTGCCCTAACACGAACTTACATTCAGGAACTTCTTGTTCTTACATCAAGAAGATTTTTACTACCTAAGCAGAATATGTCTGGGGAACAAAAAAAAAAAGATGTTTACAAGGACCTTGCATCAAAACCATTTGCCCCTTAGAATACTTGAAGACTTAGAAGACCTTTCTTTGCATGTTAAAAAAAAATCAGATGCTATTTTTAAGTCTGAAAAGGGTTAAAATATCAATGTCCAATAAACATATGAAAAAATGACTACCATTTCTAGAAATAAACAAACACCTATTAAAACAAGTAAATATTTTGCCTATGAAAGTGGCAAATACTTTAAAAAGTGATAATATTCTTCGTTGGTTAAGTTCCAGGCAAAGGGAGTATTCTCAGCTAATACTGGTAGAAATGTCCACTAATGCAAAATTATTGCAAAAAAGGCTTTAAAGTGTGCATTGCTTTTAATTCTGTTTTTGAAATAAATTCATTTAAAGTAATTAACTCACAAAAAGCTTTGCCTAAAAGGGAAGTGCAGTGACTTTTTAATTGATTTTTTTTTAATTGCAGTGATTTTTTAAAACAGCCTAAATGTTAAATAATAGGATATTGGTTAAGTAAATCATGATAAAGCAATAAAACATTCAGTCAATATAAATGATTTTGTATAATTCTATTGTGGGCCTGAAAAAAGAAAGCTCACTGAAAATATTAAATGAATAAAGTAAGTTACAAAACATTACATATAGTACAATCTGCTTATTTAAAATTCTAAACACATGAACATAAGAAGATGAGAATTTGTAAGTGTATAAAAGAGTTACCAAGGACTGTGTCTGGGTAGATGAGCTTAGAGGTGTGTTTTATGTCCTATTTACATTCTCTGATTTTTCCGTACTACACATAAATTGTTTTTTAAATAAACAAAATTTAAAATTAAAGTAGTTTACTCTATATAAGCTTATTTTAAGAAAACCACGCATTTTCAGTGGGAGGGTATAATCACTTTCCAAGAGGGTGAAAATTGGTTCTTGGGGGTGTGTGAAAAACCCTACCTGACAAAAATCATCTTGTTCTTAGTATTTAATATGATGCATGGGAAAGGGAGAGCAATTGGGGGAAAAAATTTCTAAAAATAAGTTCCTTAGGGTACAATAAGGAAAAACCAAGTTGAGAAACACTAAACCAGATCAAGATGAAACCTTGTTACCAATTTTCACATAAAGTATAAAGTTATTTACAATAAAAACCAAAATTATTCTAACACATTCACTATGTATATTGTCTTCCTCTGAAAAAGGAAAAGAGTTCATTGATAATTGAAAGCAGTAACACATTCACACTGACATCAGCAGAGGAAAAGTTAAATCATTAACAGACCTTAACATCAAATTAGCTCCCCTTGGCAGGTGAAGTCAGATATTTTACTTTAAAATGATGGTACTCTTGGCCATCTTCTCCAATAAATTTCTTTTAAAAAAAAGAAAAAAGAAAAAATAAGGGGATTTTATATAAAAGAATTATATAACTAATAACACATGGACCTGGTATGAATACTCTTGTGATTTTCACATCAGTGTAATAATCCCTGGGGAAACTTACAATATATTCACTGAGGGGCCATCTGCTCTCTAATTCTGTATTAACTGGTTACTATTCATTGTGGAAAAGAATTGTTACTGAGGTAGGTATTTGAAACCCAATGTTATATTTGTCACTACAGCAATAAGGTCAATAGAGAGTAACATGTGAACTCATAATCAGGTCATACCTCTAACAGGCTTGAACATTCCATTCTTTCCAATTTAGTCAATATTTCTTATTTCACCTTCTGAAAGGAATCTTGAGGAATAAAACAATGCCAATAAAGCGTCACTTACTCTTTTCTTGCACCTGCCAACTCCCAGTTACAACCACACATGGTTTCCAAGATGAAACACAGCCATAAATGTCAGAATAGTGGAACCAGCAATCAACACCAGGCAACACAAATTCAAAAATCACAGAACTAAATTAAGAGTGTACTTTTGCAATTACTATTTTAATGAACCAAAACACGTTTGTTATAGCTCATGTAATTCAAAAGAAGATTAAAAAATAAGCTGGGATCCTGGGATGGGGTCTCAGCAAAGACAAGCATGCATATATCCTGAGTTATCACAGAGAGATTAAAGGGTACATACAAACTCTTTCAAGAGCCACTGGTCTCAACTGCTGACTGAGTCTGCATTTAACTCAGACAGTCAAGCAACACATTTAAGGAACCTGAGTCTTCCAAAGTTTGAAGGAACGACAAGAAAAGGTTCCAATGGCTCCAAAGCAAAGAACAAGGCATTTGGGAGCACACTGCTTGCAGTTCTAAAAGAATGTGAAGGTTAATCAATTATTTCATTACCAAGCGCTTCTTGGGCACATTTTAGATGGTTTCATTAGTCAAGATAGGCTCTCCCTGCCCAGCCCTTTTAAAAAGACTGCTTAACAAACTATTACAAACACATTAAGACGAAAAGTCCAAAATGATCTAAATATTTTAAACACTTTCCTCTTCCATATTTCTTTTAAATTCTCTTTGCTTTAGTCATATGGGTCAGATATGTGTGGTAGTGTTCAACCAATGTAATAAAACAATAACATCAGATTGCTGTGACATTTAATTCTCTGTAGCAACCTTTTGTTGCTGATCATCAAATGACATCTATTGTGTTCTATCCCCTGCTTCCTCAGCCCTCCAAAAGTTATTACAACGTGGTGCTTACCATCTGGGGACATACTATCAAGACAGACAAACAAGATGTGAATGCTACAATAGTAACACCAGGTTGTGTTCACTGCCCTGATGCATCCGCTACTGCCATTACTTTAGATTCCTAAATGTAAAACACTAACTCTCTTGTCTGATATCCAAACTTACAGATACTCTCTGAAAACTCAGAGAGATGTGATACAAAAGAAGTTATTCTCACTAAGTCCATGAAAGAGACCATGGATATCAAAATTGCAAGGGATTAGTGGGAACTGTTCCCCTAACAAGCTGTAAATCTGTACTTAATTTCAGGATTTCTATTATCTGACTCATAAAACACTAAAATGGCTATAACAAGAAAACCCAATTTGCTGAAGAAATAGCACACATTTACATTTTAGCACTTTTTTATTTACCTTTATAATCTCCCCCCAACTGTGCTAGTGTCAAATGGAGTATGATGTAATGTTTGCACCTAGTCAACAGTTTCAATTCCAGACATCTGTAATAAATTTTTTAAGGCCAAATACTAGTACTGCATACACACCTGGAGTTTAAAATAAGTTATTGTGCTGCAATGCCGCACTCTCAGTTAGGGTTTGTTAGCACAGGCAAAGAGGGAGGGCTCACCTGAGAACTCAAACCTCTGTAAGGACGTACAGCATAATTTTAAATGGATTCCCTTGCCTATCCTGTTTAAAATTCAATATAATCTTAACTTGAGCATGTGTCTTACCTTTGAGAAATACAGGTGAGAGAAAATGGAAAAGACACTTCTTTACAAAATGATAGAGGATTACAGATCATTCTTCTTTCTATAATTGTTCACACTGAGTTTTCTTCCACTATGTCTGCTACTTTCTCCTTGGGTACATAGAACTATTTCTTTCTGGTATGTCTTCAAAAGTCCTGGACTTCTGCCGTGTGGACAACTAAATTGAATGAATGGGTCAGCCTTTACGTGCATAACCAGAGAGGGCCAGAACTGAATTCCTAAGGACAGTAGGTGGTCATTGCAGAAAGGCAGTTAAAGAAACATGGGTTTTCTCAATCAATTTACCTTAAGTAGAAACAGCCAGGGATATGGGACTGGCATTCTAATATTCCTTAAAGTATACCCCTTGGAAATCATTCTGTACTTACGAACTCAGAGCCTCCAAGCAATATCCAAGGACAATTAAGACTGTGTGCAAATAACTGAATTGGTATTTGTTGGCCAGTTGCTCCCACATACAGCTCAATTCCTTTGGAACCTAACTTTACATATCAAAGAATTTCAGGCTGATAAATAAAATCATTTATTGTTCTTGACCATTCATCATGTGTCTTAATTAGTGTTAGAGGAACACCAGAACAAGGGTCCTGGGCCAGGAATCTGGCTTATCATAGCCAATGTATTTCAGATTCTCCAGGTGTCAATTTTCTCTTGCATGAAATGAAGAGGTTGGTGCCTGCAATTCATACTAACAAAAACTCCGATGTTGCTTTTTACAAAAATCATCAAATATACATCAGAACCTCCATGAATCTCATTTTGCTTATTTATAAAATGAAAGGATTGGCGTATCTGATTGCTAAGCTTCCTTCCCATATGATATCTAGAGATTGCAGGATTCTGTGTATGATTATGCAATATATGCAAAGTTGCTCGTTCAGAGTAAAAATTTTTACTAAATTGAATCCATTTAAACTCCATAAGGCAAAATGTTTCTACATTTCAGTCAACCAATTTCCTCCTTGTCTTATATGCTGCCTGTCAAGTCTTACCTTTATATCTTAGCTCAAGTATCTTTTTGTGTAGTACTCAGAACTATGAAGTATTTTTCAATATTTTATTTTCCTTGTAGTTAAATCTGCCTATTTAAATTTCATGTGTTGGAAGAGAAACACTGATTTAATTATTTTAAATGGTCTTCCTAGATATCTAGTGTTAATGTTTTAACATTTTAACATTTAAAGTTTTAACGTTTGGAAAATATATGAAAGGTTTAATATTTGGAAAATCATGAAAAAGAGGAAAGAAGATTCTGTGGTGAACAGGATGATTACATCATTGTATTCAAAATTTTTATTAACCATCAAAAAAGAGAAAAACTTTTTTATTAACCATCCAAAAAGAAAAAGATGTCAGACTGAAGTCTCAAGCAAAAGCTGCAAACTTAAACTGTGCCTCAATCTTTTATACCATTAAAAGAGTGATGGTACTAGGAAGAACTAACGTAATTCCATCTTCACATTTTTAAATACAGAAAAAAAATTACCTACTGAGGTCTTCTCATGTGTCAGGCACTATTCTGCTCTCACAAAGCTATCCACTCAAACACAATAGTTTAAGGCAACTATGATTAGATATGATCTTATGAAGTAAAAAACATTGATTTTGAAAATTTAAGTAACATTTAAAATGACAAAGGTAGAGGGGGTTATGATTGGGATTTTGACCCCAGTCCCCAAACTCTTACCACTGAGGAAAAGCCTAAATCAGAACTAGACTACAGCTATGCATTCATTTACAAAGAAGAAAAAGGTTTAAATGATCCGAAAATACCCAGTTGCCATCAAAATAATAGGTTTATTTCTCAGAATCTTGCAAGCCTAGGATCCTTTCGTAGGGTAATTTGACAATACATCCAAAAACTTACAACTCGGACTAAGGAGTTTCCACTTCTAGAAAGGTATCTGGAAATAGTCACACAAGTACCCAAATATAAAAAATTAAGTATGTTCATCACCTTAATATTTATAACAGAAAAATTTGAAAATAGCTTGTCAATTGGTACACACTTCATTTTACATCTTATAAATCCCTATAATGGAATACAATACAATCCTTATAGTTAAAATTTATTTTAAAAATGCTCAAGAGAGACTAGTAAAGGAAAGAGAAGGCTAGAACACAGCATGTATAATATCGTCCCTTTAGTAGTTAATCAAACATCAGTAAATAGACCACAGAGAGAGAAATCAGTCAGCCAGTCATTGGGAAGGACATATAAAACTGCTAACAATTATAATCTGGGTGCCGAGAGTATGAATTTTACTTCATTCCTTACATCTTTTTGTACTCTGAATTATGTGTCCCTTTTATAATTTTTGAAAAAGAAAGAAAAATCAAAGGAACCTGCTAATTGCTAAAGTAAGTTTTTGGTATTCTTGAAAATGGGTCTTAAACACACAAAAAAATTCCATCTGTGGCTACTTGGAAAATAATTTTCAATTAAATAAATTATAAAGTCTCACATTCCTTAAATCTAGCTTATTTTATTAAATCTCTCATTAAATCACTTAAATTTAACTTATTAATCTCATTATCTATTTGCAAACCAAGTAATATATTTTTTAAACTGCCTTTAAGGGAGGATTTGATTAACATTTGGTCTCATTTACAAAATAAGATCATTAAACACCCGCTTTTATACACATTTTACACTACATTTTACAAGTTAAAAGTGTGGGATTTTTTTTTTTAACTTCAAAAGCCTCACTAACAAACAAAATGTTCCCACGTTATTAATTCCAATAAACTTAATCAATTAGACATAAATATTGTGTCTCTCAAGTTATTTTAATAGTCCAATTCTGTCTATAAAAGTAGCCAAATAACCTTATACATTTCCATTTAAAAATCATAAATTCTAAAACTATTTAATTATACATTTTAAATTGAAATCACAAGGCTAGTCAATTACATAATATCAAGTTCTCTTAAACATTAACAAAACTTTAGAAAACTAACCACATAGAGTTATTCCCAAATGCAATGCAAAAGTTTAATGGAATACAGGTAACTTATTTTTAAATTTTGACACTAAATGCTAAAATTTCAAGGTTAAAAGACATACCCAATAAGGAAAAGGTTCTCAATCTTGGCCACACATTAAAATCACCTAGGATTCTTTAAAAGTTGAAAAGAGGCCAGGTGAGGTGGCTCACGCCTGTAATCCCAGCACTTTGGGAGGCCAAGGCAGGCAGATCACAAGGTCTAGAGATCGAGACCATCCTGGCTAACACGGTGAAACCCCGTCCCTACTAAAAACACAAAAATTAGCTGGGCATGGTGGCATGCACCTGTAGTCCCAGTGCTTGGGAGGCTGAGGCAGGAGAAGTGCTTGAACCTGGGAGGCTGGAGGTTGCAGTGAGCAGAATGCCATTGCACTCCAGACCGGTGACAGAGCAAGGCTCAGTTTCAAAAAAAAAAAAAGTTGAAAAGGGGAGGGAGGAAGTACTAATGCCTAGCCCCAATCTAACCAAGTTAATTCAGAATCTCTGAGGATGATTTTTTTTTTCCAAGCTGTTCATATAATGGTAATATGCAGCCAGGATTGAGAACCTCTGCTCTAAGAAAATAATAACATCCCAAGTGAAAACTGGCATTATCTTGGTGATAAGTGGTAATAAGCTGAGACTGCTTATTCTGATGGTATTTCGAGGGATAGCAATAAGATTGAATGCTCCTTGTGAAACTCAGACAGGTGAGTCCCTTTAATATTTTATTCCCTCTGAATGTTACACATTAACTGATTTTGCCATTTAAACTGAGCCAGTGATTTCATACACTTAGTTTGCTGGACTACATCCTGCCTGGTTTTATTCTTTTTTTTTTTTTTCTCCCAAGACAGAGTCTCGCTCTGTCACCCAGGCTGTAGTGCAGTGACACGATCTCAGCCCACGGCAACCTCCACCTCTTGGGTTCAGGCAATTCTCCTGCCTCAGTCTTCTGAGTAGATGGGACTATAGGCGCCCACCACCATGGCCAGCTAATTTTTGTATTTTTAGAGAGACGGGGTTTCACCATGTTCGCCAGGCTGGTCGCGAACTGCTTACCTTGTGATCCACCCACCTCCGCCTCCCAAAGTGCTGGGATTACAGACATGAGCCACCACGCCCGGCCTGGTTTTATTAATTCTATTCATAGTCTTTCTTTCTGACAAGGCCATGACTCATATGGATCTGTAAATGATATCTGGTATTTGATGGAATGCAATAAAATATTCACGGCTTTATCACCAAACTAATGTCATGCGATGTCAGTAATGAATGTGTATAACATGTGTATAAGTGGAAGCTTCAGGGAAATGTCGAGGAAAACTATAAAATAAGAGAGAAGAACACCAATATTTAAAAGAGAATTATCTATATGGAAAATGTATAAGCAAGTAGTGTGATTTATTCATAAACCGGGCCTTCTCCCTTTTTAGGTGCATCTGAGTGGAAAGCCATTTTTACCTCACACTTGAGACTTTGTTGCTCCAACTTGCAGAAGTCAAGGCCAAGGTCCAACCATTCTGGGGAATCTTATACTCTAAATAGGTGCCCAAATAGCTATATCCTAATGACAAAGGCAACCCAAACTTTTTCCACCCCACCTCACCCTCACCAGCTTCTAGGAACTACAGAGAAAGATGTCCTGGGGTAAAGCAAGAAAAGTACAAACAAAACCTGTATCTAACAATGTGTGATCGTACACTGGACCTTGAATAGATTTATACCACAAGTGCAAGCAGCTTCAGTGGGCCAAAAAATCTCAATCCATAAGTATAAAAGAAGGTTTCTAAAGGGAATGGCCTCAGGTGCCTGGCAGAAGAAAATGCACAATCTCTTTGAAGAAGGACACATTCATCCTAGACCATGAAGATGGCTCACTTGAACAATTTTCAAGGTTGATGACAAGCAAGCGGTCAAAATTAGTAAGACACACAGGAAATAAGGCAGCACGATCAAGAACCAGCACAAATAAAAAGCAGAAAGAGACCTGCAGTGACTTTATATGTTTAAATTACCAAAGTAACTAGGACTAGCACACTTAATGAAATCAATAGTAAGCTTAAAAATATTTCCAGGGAATAGGGAATCATAAAAGATGACTGTTCTACTCAGTTCAGTCTGCAATAGCAGAATACCATAGATTGGGTGGCTTAACCAACAAATATATTTCTCATAGTTCTGGTAGCTGGAGAGTCCAAGATCACAACACTGACAGACCTGGTATCTGGTGAGGGCATTCTTCCTGGTTTTCAGATGGCCACCTTCCCATTGTATCTGCTATGATTTGGATAAGCTATGACCCCACCAAGTCTTATGTTGAACTTTGATCCACAGTGTTAGAAGTAGGACCTAACGGGAAGTATCTGGATCATGGGGGTGAATCCCTCATGAATGGCTTGGTCCCATCCTCATGGCAATGAGTGAGTTCTCCCTCCATTAATTCCCAGGAGAGTTTCCCCAAAAGCTGGCTGTCAAGAGTGCAGCACTTCCCTCCACTCTCCCCCAGTTTGATCTCTACACACTGGCTTCCCTTCACCTTCTGCAAGGGCAGAAACCTAAGCCCCTACCAGAAGCAGATGTCAGTACCATACTTCTTATACAGCCTGGAGAACTGTAAGCCAAATAAATGTATTTTCTTTATAAGTTACCAGCCTCAAGTATTCCTCCAGAGCAACAAATATGGACTAAGACAGTATTCTCACATGGCCAAGACAGTGATCCTCTCTCTTGTACTTCTCTTGATAAGTGTCCTAATACCATTCCTGAAGGCTCCACACTCATGACCCAATTACCTCCCAAAAACCCAACCTCCCAACCCCATCACACCATCATGCTGGGGTTAGAGTTTTAAGAAATGAACTTGAGGGAACACAAACATTCAGTTCATACCGATGACACAGAAGATTTGAAAAGAAGTCAAGTAGAAGTGCTAGAAATAAAAAAGTATAGATAGTAATCAAAATTAAAACCCAATGGCCATGTTTGGTAACAGAAGAGAAAACTGGTAAATTAGAAGATAGAAAAAGAAAAAAAAAAGTCCAAAATGTGGCATAGAGAGGAAAAAAGATGGAAAATGCAGAATAAAAAGAGATATGGTAGGGGGCAATGTCAGCAAGATGGAAGAATAGGAATTTCTGGCACACATCCCCTTACAGAAACATTAAGTTGAACAACTGTCTGCAAGTACAAATACCTTCACAAGATCTAATGAATACAAGTGAAAAACTATAGCATCTGGGTGGACCACAGAAATAAGAAAATACTCATTTAAGAAGGTAGAAAGAACAGTTTCACCTCACCCATGTCACCCGTCTCTGTACTGCCCATGCAGTACAGTACAAAGAGAAATGCCCTCTGCATGGGATAGGAGAGTGAAGTTAGCACATAACTTTACCAGTGACCCCAGCACTATGCTCACCCTATCGAATTTCAATGCCAAGCTGGTTTCCATGGTTCCAAGCTTCATGTTAGCCCCCTCAGTTCTAACCTCCTGTCCTTCTGGGCCCAAGCAGAAGGACTACCCACCCACTAACTCAGGCACCAGGCTAACCTACCCAAGGATTCTGGCAGTGGGCATGCTCATGGACCCCACTAACTGACCGAACCAGAATCCCTGGATGGGCTAACTGATGAAGGGTGTCCCTGTTGAAGCCAGTCTGGAACTCCTGAAAGAGGTACTTACTCCTTCCAATGCACAAACACCAGAGTCACAGAAAAGCAGAATCAAGAATTACAGACAAGCAGCAAAACAAAATACCACCAAAAGAGCAAGGTAAAGCACTAGTAACTGATCTTACAAAAGCTCGTAAGAATTTAAAGTCATTGTCTTAAGAATGTTCAGTACCCATACATGAAACAAACATGACATTAAGCAGAGAGACAGAAATTTTAAAAAAATCCATTGCTGAGGAATACAGTGAATGAAATGAACAATGCAATAGAGAGTGACAATAGACTTTACCAAGCATGATCTTGATCTTTCTTGATCAAGAGAGAATCTATGAACTCAAAGACAGGACATTGAAATTATCCAATCAGAGGAGAAAAAAGAAAGTAAAAGAGAAAAGAAATTGTAAAAGCCTGTGGAATTTATAAGGTACCATCAAAATAACTAATATGTGCATTAAAGTAATCCAAGAAGAAGAAAAGAAAGAGAAAACAGCAGGGGAATATTTAAAGAAATAATGACTGGAAACTCCCCAGATCTGGGTAGCAATATGGACATCCAGGTACATGAATCCTAAAAGTCTCCAAACAAAATCAACCCAAAGAAGACTTTATCAGATATATTATAATCAAACTGTCAAAATTAGAGGGAAATTTTTTAAAGCAGCAAGAAAAAAGAGATTGTCACATGCATAGACACCACCAATAAGACCATCAGCATATGTCTGAGCAGAAAATTTGCAGGCCAGGAGACAGTGCAGTGACACATGAAAAATGCTGAAAGAAAAAAAATACTGCCAACCAAGAATACTTTACCTAGTAAAGCTGTATTTCAAATGAAGGAGAATTAAAGACTCTCCGAGACAAACAAGAACTGAAGGAGTTTATTGTCACTAGCCCTGACTTATGAGAAATGCTAAAGGGAGTTCTTCACACTGAAATGAGAAGACCCTAATAGTAACAAGAAAATATATAATGGTAAAAAAAAAGAAATCACTGGTAAAGGTTAGTATTTAGAAAAATTCATAATACTCTAATTCTGTAATGGTGATAATGTAAGTCATTTTTAACTCTGAGATAAAGATTAAAAGACAAAGGTATTTAACTATAGTTACAATAATTTGTTAATGAGTACATCATATTTAAGAGTTTAAGTTATGACAGTAAAAAACATAAAATGAGGAGGGAGAAATAAAAAGTACAGTGTTTCGGTAAGCAATCAAAGTTAAGTTATTAGCATAAAATAAGCTGTTACAACTCTAAGACATTTTATGTAAGCCTCATGGAAACTACAAAGCAAAAAACCCATACTAAATTCCCCCAAAATAAAGAGAAAGAAATCAAATAATACCACTACAGAAAATCATTTAATCACAAAGGAAGACAACAAAAGAGGAAAAAATAACAAAGGAACTACAAAATCCAGAAAACAATTGGACACAACAGCAATGGTAAGTATTTACCTATCGATAATCACTTGAAATGAAAATCGATTAAATTTTCCAACCAAAAGACACAGAGGGATTAAAAAACAACCAAACTATATGCTGCCTACAAAACAGACTCACTTCAGCTTTAAGGACACACATGGATAAACATAAAGAAATGGAAAAGGATATTCCATACAAATGAAAACTAAAAGAGAACAGAAGGACAGCTGTACTTATATTAGACAAAACAGACTTTAAAACCAGTAAAGAGAGACACAGAAGGTCATTTATAATGTTTTAAAGGGGTCAATTTATCAAGAGAATAGAAACAATCATATCCAACACACTGAAGCACCCATATAAATATAAAGCAAATATTAACAGAACTCAAGGAGAAAATAGCAATACAAAAGAGAAGACTTAAATGAGTAAAATCAGAAATAAGAGACATTACAACTGATACCACAGAAATACAAAGAATCAATCATAAGAGACTACTATGACAACTATATGCCAATAAATTTAATAACCTCACTTTCTGATTTCAAATTATATTACAAATTAATAGTAATCAAAATAGTATGTTAATGGCATAAAAATAGACACTATGACCAAAGGATCAGAATGGACAGAGAGCCCAGAAATAAATTCACACATATACAGTGAAGTAGTCTTCAACAAAGGTGCCAAGAATACACAATTGGGAAAGGCTAGCTTCTTCAACATTCACATGCAAAAGAATAAAATTAGACCTTTATCTTACCCAAACACAGAAATAAACTCTAAATAGATTAAATAGATTAGTTAAATATCAAACCTGAAATCATAAAACACCAAGAAAAAAGTGTAGGGGAAAAGCTTTATGACATTAGTCTGGGCAATGATTTTTTGTAACGACACCAAAAGCACAGGTAACAAAAGCAAAAATAAACAAGTGGGTATATGTCAAACTAAAAAATTTCTGTGCAGCATAGGAATCAATCAACAAAATGACCTACCAAGTGGAAGACTTTCAGAATTGCAGCAAACATTTGCAAACCATATATGTGATAAGAGGTTAGTATCTGTTATGGTCCCAATGTTTGTGTCCCCCCAAATCCATATGATGAAACCTAATCGCCAAAGTTAACTATGAAGAGGTGGGGCCTTTGGGAGATGATTAGGCTCAGCCCTCATGAATAGTATTAGTGCTCTTGATGAGTGGAGCTTGTTTGCCTTGCTACTACACGAAGACACCACTAGAAGATGCCATTTATGAATCAGAGATCGAGTTCTCACCAGACATTGAATTTGCTGGTGCCTTGATCTTGGACTTCTCAGCACCCAGAACTGTAAGAAATAAATGTATATTGTTTATAAGCTACTCAGCTTATGATATTTTGTTTTAACAGCCCAAATAAGTCAAGACAATAACCAAAACATGTAAAGAACTCATAACTCAGTAGCCAAAGAAAAAAAAATGACCCAATTAAAAAATGCCAAAGAACCTGAATGGACATTTTTTACAGAAAACATACAAATGGCCCTACAAATATGTGAAAAGATGCTTGACATCACTAATTTCTGTGAAATCCAAATCAAAGCCATAACAAAATACCACTTTGCATCTCTTGGAGTGGTTATTACCAAAAAGATGAAAGTTAAGTTTTGGGGAGGATGTGAAAAAAAGGGAACCCTTGTGCAGTGTTGGTAGGAATGTAAATTAGTGCAACCATTAAGAAAAATGTATGAGGATTCCTCAAAAAATTAAAAACAGAACTATTAGACGATCAAACAATCCCCATTCTGGTATATATCAAAAAATGAAATCACTATCCCAAAGAACCCCATGTTCATTGCAGCATTAGTCATAATACCCAACATATGGAAACAACCTAAGTGTTCAACGGAGGAGTGCATTAGTAAAACATGATATACACACATATACACACACATATATATTATGAAATATTACTTGGCCTTAACAAAAGAAGGAAATCCTGCCATTTACAACATGGATGAACCTGGAGGACATTATGCTAAGCGAAATAAGCAAGGCACAGAAAGGTAAATACTGTATGATCTCACATATATGGAATCTAACTCAAACTCATAGAGGCAGAGAGCAGAATGGTGATTACCACGGGCTGAGGGGTGGGAACATTGGGAGATGTTGAGCAAAAGGTACAAAGTTTCAGTTACATGGGATGAATACGTTTCAGAGATCAGTACAGCATGGTGACTACAGTTACACTGTATTGCAAAAAATTACTAAGAAAATAAAGCTTAAATGTTCTCATCACAAGCACACAAAACATACATCACTGTGAGATGATGAATATGTTAATTAGCTTATAGAGGCAATCATTTTACAAGATATACATATATCAAAAAATCACATTGTACACCTTAAATATATACAATTTTGTAAATTCTATTTTGATAAAGCCAGAAAAAGTAAATAAGATTTTTAACATTAAAATATAAAGAAAGAAAGATACAAAGGATATAGGGAGAGGGTCTTACCCAGTTCTGATTAGAATCATAGGAGGAAAATACGTACATGGTATGCTTTAAGTTGTCTTTTTCCCCATATAAAATATAAAAAGGATAATCTCCCCCGATCAATGGTCACATTTAAGCAGTTAAAAATGTATCTTTTGGACAGGCATCTTCAAGTGTACAGGCAGAACTACTAAAACACAACTAAATTTTATAAAATAAAATTGAATAAAAGCCCCATTTAATTAAATTTGCAAAGCTACTTAAATTTGGCCACACTTTTAAAACAGTTGTTGACATGGAAAAAATTACCTTCATAAAGTCATATAAATGTTTACTTTTCCAATAATAATAGTACAGGTATTTTGTGAATTATGATTGTTCTCTTTGTGAGACTTTTATACCATAGGTTATTTAATTATGTAGCAATTCTAAGACTTCTAATTAGCTATGATTGCTTGTGTCCTAGATTTAAAAGCCCACTTAATATCACAGTTAAAGTAATATTGATAGTTTTTAGGCACTTGGAGCCTAAGAAGCTAAAACAAATATAAGTCACAAAACTACTCACTAGTTTGGAGATCCTAAAAAATTTACTCTTGTCAGTTGAATAGACAAGAAACTATTTTTCAAGGTCAATAGCTGGCTCCAAAGAATGAGGTTGGTTTTAATGTTCGAAGGACACGTGGCAGTTTACTTGACTACATTTTACAACCCTCCAAACTGTAAATTAAAGACAAGTGTGTTATAATAGTATATTTTATTTTCTCATACCTGACTGCCCTTCACAAAACAAACAGCATTAAGGCCACCTTTCAGAAATCAGTTTTGCTATATGAACAAAATTAGTTATTTATATGTATATGTGTATGTGTGCAAACAGATATTTATGTAACAATAACCAAATTTACTAAACAGCAAATGTATACAGAAATGTTTAGGAAAACATCTACTATTTAAAGTACAGCATGTTTATGATTGCATACATAAATTCAATTAATCTTTTTCTATGCTCCAAGGTCTATGCTAGACACATTAAACTTGATTCCTACCTTCAAAAAGCATGGAGTTTCACAAGGAAAACACATAAGTATTCTTTAGCAAGTTCAGAACCGGAGGAAAAGACCAAGTAAGTGTGCAGATAGGAGTAAGCACATAGTGTCAATGGAGCACAGAGGTGCCTAATCCAATTTAAGGGACTGAGGGGGAGCAGAACCAGGGACAACATCCTGCAGAAGATGATGCATGAGCTCAGACTTGAAGGGTAAGATGAAACATGTAGAATAAAGAAGGAAAATGTCATTCTGTACATAGGAAACAGCAAAAATACAGGAGGGAAGTCACTCTGGCAGCCTTAGCACCCACCCACAGCTCAGTCACTGAAGCGTCAAGTTAGAGGTGGTCAGAAAGAAGGGCCAAGCTGTCCAGGTGGCTCAGGCCAAGTTACCACAAGGCCTGTACTCCACACCCAAGTGCTTCTGTTTCACTCTGAGGACAGGGGTGAGTCATCCAAGGGTTTTAGACACAGAAATGGTATAGATGCTCACATGAATAAGGCAAGGAGGAGGACAATGCCATGTTCCGAGTAACAGCTAACAGGGCAGTTGGGGTATATTGGAGGGGGTAGTTTTGAGGACTTGTTGATAAAAGATATAATGGGTCCTTGCAGGAAGAGGTTAAGATACTCCCATTTGTTGTTGTTGTTGTTGGGGTCATTGGATAGACGGTAGAACATTATTTGAAATAAGAAATACTGATGGTCTAGAATGGGAACTAGAGGAAGATGATAAGGCCCCATTAAGAGGAAATATCAGTGTTAATACCCAAGTGGAAACATACAACAGGCATCTGAATATACTACTTGAAGATTAGTCACAAGTTCAAAGCTGATAAAAGAGATAAGCCCAGAGGTACAGGGTAAGACTACTACAGTTATCTTTTATTATCCTCAATTTTTATTTTACCATTTTTTGTTTTTATGATTCTATATTTAAAAAGAAATTCATCATAGACTTTTAATATAGCATGTAATATAGACTCTTACCACCAAAACAAGTCTGCATATGGCTAAAGTAACTTACCTTTGTGAAATTATTTTCTGCTTTTATACTGGCCTAATGCAAATATTTTATAAATTTTAGACTTCAAAAATTATCTAATATTCAACTTAAGATCCTCTCTAAGAACACTTTCTAAAAATAACTTAATGTATAGATTAGACATGTGTTTAATCTACAACTAGGTATTCTCGCTCATTTAGTATACCGTTCAAATGTTTCTTCAGATCTCATTTTATAGAAAACAAACAATTTAAAACTCAGCAGTACTCATGATCATTTTCTTAGTTATGGAAAAAAGGTAAGATGTGTAAAGGGAAGACTAGTACTGTATATGACCTTAACTCCTTCCAAAGGGTGTGGATTTACAAACTATAATTGCTTTTTATTAGAATATGGCTAAATGATGTGTCTGACACCAGACACCTCATGAAGGCAAAGTCCACCTCCTGTATCTCAGTTTCCTTCCTTGTAATTTGGTCTCCTTTCCTATTCCAGAAAGCATTCGCACATTGTACTCGCTGCTGAGGAAGGATTAAAAATGGCCCAAGAAATGTTAAAATTATTCTCTAATATCACATCTTCTTCCTATTTCATGTAAGGCTTACTCATTCCAATAGCAGAGAGAAATTAGATGTTAATTGGCAATCTAGTAAACACTCTGTTTCTGTTTTATTTGTCTTTGATGTTTATCCAGTTAGTGTCTATGCTTATTATAAAACTTAGGCTCAATGTATACACATATAGCAAAAAGAATTCTAGGTACTGAAGAATGTAATTCAATCAGGAGATAACTACCGAAAGCTGTGAGAGGAGGAGAACATTTTATCATACAGAACTCCTCAAGTAGGATTCAGAAAGGGGCCTCAAAAGAAAGACCCTAGCTGAGCACATCGGAAATATCTTCTGGGTCGGTGCAGTTAAAAACCAGTACTAGCTGTACATGGAACAGGAAAAAATCCCTAGATACAATGTCACTGAGGCACTTAGATACCATTCTGCATTGAAATAAATTATGTTTAAAACCTCAGTGAAGGATTTCCAATGTATTAGAAGCCTTCTAAAGACCTTTTAAAAATAACTGATCTTCAAAATTCATGCATGGATACTGGTTTTAAAATGGCATGGGGCCAGCCGTGTATGATACAGCCTCTCCCAACATTACACTAAATTCTGTAAGAAGACCTGGAAACAGATGAACTCAAACTAGCACCAATCATTGAGGATACCACATTGTTTGTCTGGGAGAACATCCTCCTAACTACAATGCCAGTGGTGCTAACCTAAGAATCAAACATTGGTAAAGTAGCCAATGTCTGCTTTACCAGCTGAAACAAGGCACACTCATCAATCTGAAGGAATAGTGGGGTTATAATTTCATCTGCCTCCATTTGCCTCACCTTTGGCAAGGAGACAGCATCTGAACTAACCAGAAAATTGGGCAATCACTTCTCTGTAGCACGAGTAAGCAATATGAAATAGCCAGCACACTGTTCTCAAACTATTCTCTCAGTTCTTCTCTTCTGACATGTATTTAGGAAGAAAAACACATGTATTTAGGAAGAAAACACACACACACAAATGCATCCATGCCTGAAGAAGGGTGGGAACTGCTAGTGGCACAATGCCTTCCTGGAGGTATAGAATAAATATGTATTGTACAATGAGATGAAGAAGGATAAAGAGATGATGAACCTGAAAACCTTGGTAGCAGTACACACTAAGGTCTTTAGTCTTTGGCGTAATCCATAGGTTCCATATCCATTTCAGATACCCAGGAAGAGAGTAAGAGAAGATTCTTCCTCAAACAACTAAAACTACATTAGACAAATGCCTGTTCACTCAATATTGGAATAAGAGCTGTGCATAGCAACGTGCTCTCTGGTTGTATAACAGAGAATGAGATCGAACAGTTCATAAGTGGTCAGCGAGCAAGGCCAAGAGCAAGCTACACACCCTGTCTGTTGGCAAATACAAAGTCTGAATAGACTTTTCATGATCCCAGTGTGAATAAACAGAAGAAAACCTTGGACAAAAGAAGGAAAACCAGAAATTTTGAGAAAATGGAGAAAGTATACATATTTTAAAATTATTTACTATAAGAACCAAAAGAATATTTCAGAAAAGCGGTTACTATCCTCAATAGGACACAAAAGACCTCTATGAATCAGAAATAGAAATCTATAAAGGAAGAAAAAGCTGAGATATAAGAAGCAAACTATATCAGATAAAGCAGGATGACGAAAAAACTAAAAGTCTAACTACAGATGTATATCTATATTGGAAGCATTTAATCTTACTAAGCCTCTTTTTTGTCATCTATATGGTTGATGTAATGGTATTTTACACAATTGCTTTGAGGGTTGTGTGTAAAGTGCTAGGTAAGTGCTTGACTCACAGTAATTGCTCAATGAACGTTAGTTGGCGTTACTATTGTTTCCCATCTTTACCGAATCACAGATACAAAAAGCCAATCTAGAGATCATAAGAATAGCAATCAGGGCAAACTGAATTGGCAAAAGATTGAAACTAGTTATCTATAAAATTATAAATAATTTGGCAGGAGTACAAATTACTATAAGTTGCCGGAAAATAAATTTGCCAGAAACTAGCAGGAGGCTTAAAATGGAATATACCAGGAATTCTCAGACATTCCAATTCTAACAATGAATGTGTGTATTTGTTTATTTCCCACCTATATCCACAGATGCCCTAGAGACAATGATCAACCTGGCAACAATAATGCTACCTTTAGTGCCCATATTATATAGGTTCTGAAATAGTATTCTCACTTAAGAAAATTATGGTTTTTAGAGAAGTATCTGATTTCAGTCAACCTAAATTTAAATAATAATTAAGATTACAATGGACTGTAATCCAAATACCTTTAAGTCCATGAGTTTATAACAACATGTCTAAACAATGACCACGTTCAAAGATGTTAGAAAATTAATTCATTATCTTGATAACTACTAAATAAAAGGAAATATTACACGCTTATTCTTTTTTTCTTACATGAACTGTGCTACTAGCTAATCAAACAACAGGATGGGCAGGGGGAATCCTTAAAAGGTAATCTAAATAATAATAAAAAAAAGAAATGCTAGAATTAGACTATCACCATTTGTAGCCCTCAGTGAATGAAGAGATATAAGCATTAAGGCCAATTGGCCCTTATTTTTTCATGGATACCTGCAAGGAAAGAAAGAGATGAAGGGGAAATCTACAGACAAAAGGAAAACTAGACATGTTTTTAAAGGGCAAGACTACACTAGATTATCACTGGATGCACATTCTGCTCAATCACATTTTGTTGATAAAACTACAAAAAGAAAAATAAATTACTATAAAGGGGAGAATGGTGGTATTTATTGCAGAAAGGAGGGTCTGTGATTGGAATGCAGCACATGAAGAGGCTTCTGGGTGCACAGCAAAGTTCTGTTTCTTCACTTGGGTGGTGTTCACCTTCAACTTCATTAAGTCATATATTGGATTTCTGTGGTTTTTGTACTTGTTTTATTTTACAGTAAAAACTTAAAAAAAGTAAATGAGCAAGTAAACCTTTTCTATCCTAACACTCTGACACAGCACTTACTATCACTTATTTCTTCTCTGTGTTTCCTATGGGTTTGTTTCCTTAAAGGAAGAACTGTGCCTTCAGGTATTCATTGATCAGTATTCAGAAGGTTTCCCAGGCCTATCTTAATCCAGATCTATGCAAGAAGCTCTTGGTGGGCCTCAATATTTCTAAAATATGTAGACCAGATTTGCAACAATGCGACAAACAACTTTTATTCCACTGCACTGGTACTCAGAAACAGGAGATTCGTTTGCTTTATTTCACTAGTTCAAAATTTGGCAGCAGAACAAAGTAGGGAAGACCCAAGTGATTGGAACAGGCCATAGTCCCTGGCTAGTAGATGTGCCATCATCAGCAAAAAAGCTGCCTGGCTTTACTTCTGGGATGTAGAATCCCATCACTCAGAGGACTGGGATATCTGAGAGTTCTGAGTAGACCAAAGCAATCCAGCATCCTCATAACCTGGAGAAACAGTCAACCGCACTTACTTGGATGGGTACTTACATGCCCTTGGGGCCTCCAGCTCACAGAATCAATTATTCAAGCCCAATTTAATTGGAAGTCTGAAAATAATTTCCTTTTAGTCATAGGAATTGTCAAAACTCTGAATATCCCAATTTATCATGTATGAGGGAATTTTCTTTAAGGATACCACAGAAATCTTTATAAGGACTTGGTTGGTTTGGTTTGTCTCTAATGAATAAAGTTAAAATAATAAACGATGTGATTGCTTTAAATTTTTTAAAAGATCAGCCTAAATATAGCACATCAGTTAGTAATTAACATTGATAGAATACTTTTTATCCCACAATGCCAGAAATTCAGTATTTAATCAATGAAATCAATATGCATGCCTCGATGGTCTATAGTAATTCATCGGTATTTAATATAAGTATATTCTCTAGAGATACAAAGTACAAAATATGCTAAATTTGGATTGTATCATATTCCTTCTTCCTTTGTAAAAATAAGTTGTTTGCTTTTATTCTGGTACAAGACTATTTTCTCCCTTTAAATGTTCATAGGAGAAAAACTGAAACTCTTCTACTGAAATATATGCCAGAAAATAGATAGAAAACAAACATAAATTACAAGCTTGAAGAAAATTAAGTTTTACTCTATCTTCGTTCTATTTAATTTCCATGTTGTCCATTATATGTTATTGTCATTGTAAAAATACTAGATAGAAAATAAATCTAGCTGAGTGCAGTGGCTCACACCTGTAATCCCAGCACTTTAGGAGGCTGTGGCAGGTAGACCACTAGGGGCCAGGAGTTCAAGACCAGCCTGAAACAGAGGTTGCAGTGAGCCAAGATCATGCCACTGCCCTCTAGCCTGGGCGACAGAGCAAGACTCTGTCTCAAAAAAAAAAAAATAAAACAAACAAACAAACAAAAAGTGAAATCCAGATGAAGTAAATGCTTAAATGCTGTTTTTAAACAAGATAGTTTTCCCCAAAAGAAAGTCATTAAAGAAAACTTCTTTAATTTTTAGATCACTGTGGATTCACACGTAGTTATAAGAAGCAACATAGAAAAATCCCACATGCCCTTTACCCAGTTTACCTTAACGGTAACATCTTCTAGCACTATAATAAGAGCATAACAAAGACATTTACACTGATACCATTCACCTGTCTTATTCAGATTTCCACAGTTGTACTGACACTCATCTGTGTGTACATGTGTATATTTAGTTAAACACAGTTTTGTTATATGCGCATGTTCATGTATCCACCACTCCCGGCAAGACACAGAAGAGTTTTGTCACCCCACGGGGATTCCTTGTGTTGCCCCCTCCTGACTGTTCCCCTCTCCCTAACCCCTGGCAACCACTAATTTGTTTTCATCGCTATAATTGTGTCATTTCAAGAATGTTACATAAGTAGAATCCTACAGTGTGGAATATTGTTTGTAGGGTTTGGAGAATACATAGTTTCAGTAAATAAAGAGTTTTAAGATCAGCAGTAACCGTAGAGGAAAGGACGACACAGGAATGACATAGCTTATAAGCAAGACAGCAGTCACTTTTAACTACACAGCACATGGTGTTTCATGAAGTGACCAACGAAATATTTTTACTACCCAGAAGGATTTATTTTTCTATGTATAGTGTGTTACTAATAACTATCCTTGGAAACTTTTTGGTCAATCTTCAAACAGCAGGGTGGTCAAGGAAACATGGTTTTCACAATTTTGTTTTTCCTTTTTGGTTTACCGTGCTTTGTAAAATTTTGTCTAATTTGTGCCATATATTGCACTAAATAAAAAAATAATAATTTGAGAGACATAAATCTATTAGCATGTCAAAGGCACAGCTAAATATAATTGAGGAGAATTGGAAAGTGAGAACCAGCAGGACGATTCCAGCTGTCACTGAGGATTCTGTTTTTTAAAAATTTGGCTCTTAAGTAGTAAAATGAGGAGATGGGGTTAGAATTCTTTTCTTCCTGGGAATCTTTCAACAACCACAAAAAATGAAGGGATCTATTAACAAAAATTTCTGTTAGGCTAGAGGGACAAAGGCCCATTACAGTTTAGTGGCCTTCAATTCGAATCTCAATCTGCACTACTTGATGTTACATAATGAAGTGACCTGTATTAAAAACAGGAAGCTGCTAGAACTCAGGCTTCCAGAATTGAAGGTCTATCCTTTTAGAATCAACAACATGCAGATGTCAGCGTCTAAAACTTCCTAAAAACTCATTGATTTCTCTTGATTCTCTACTGCTTTTCATATGGAATACTGTCTCACTTTTAATCTCAATTTGAACAACCCTCCTGCCAACTTTTATTACTTTAACAATTGTTTTCTTTAAATAGCTCTTTCTCTAATAAAATGTCTTCCTGAATGACTACTGATTGTGCTCTAATTTTCCCCTCAAAATGTCCACAGTCTAATAGCTAGCCTTCTTTAGTATCTATGTTTAAAAACTCCAACCATATAAAGGGATAAATAGGTGAATACATATGTGATAAAGCAAACATGGTAAAACATTAACTATAGAATTTATGCAGGGGGAGCTAAGATTTCAAATTGTTTTGACACTTCTGTATGTTTGAAATTTTTCATAATAAAATGCAAGAAACTTCAGCCTCAGAAAAGGAGCTAGATATAATTGGGTCACTTATCATAAACTAAAAATAAAAAAGGACTTTAATGGAATTGTTCAAATGAACCTCTAAATCTCATTTACTTATCTCAAGGGCATTTTGCCAAAAGGTAGCTAAGTGCAAGTTTTAGTGCCCTGAAGGTCAGAGGGAATCCTATCTCCTGGCCCCAAGCCCTGACACAGGGTGACATCATGAGAAATAGTTTCAACTGATGTGGCTCCTTGAATACCAACCGACAATTACTTCACCAGGAAACTTGGCAACAAGGCCATGTACTTTGAGTATGATGTCACTCACTGTTCAACCCATGAAATAACTTCACGCTGTGCAAAGTTGTCTTCAAAGGAAAAGAAGTTGAACATATTAACGAAAATAGATGAAAGCATACTTGAAATTTTAAAATATATACAACTATATCAGAAATCATAAGTTTAAAGATATTATATAGGGGAAATAATGTAATTGGTCCAGTGAATTTCCACAAAGAAGCTTATAAACAGATCTAGAACGTGGAAGTTCTGAACTTGAAGCACATTGGTTCCAGGATCTCACACAATCACAGCCATTAATGATTCAGATAACATTCTCAGTGAGAAGTTTTCTTTACACATAGCTAGCAGGCCCTGGATTTTTGCTCTAACACTGGTTGTATAAGGTAAAGCACAGTAATGAGAGATGAGAAATGCCAGAAAATTCACTCTAACTAGGGCTTACTTTCATAGACAGATAATAACACTTGATACTGTGCACAAAACCAGAGATAAAAAATGTAAAACAACTGATAGGAAAGTGTTCAAAAGCTACCCTGTGATATTCACAGGGAAGTCAATTCACTGTCAACGGTACATTTCCAGGGCAAGGCTTCCTTGCCCTCCCAGTCTTGGTCTCATTATAGCCCTTCAGGTAGGTTTAAACTAAGTCTGGTAAGTCTGAGTTGTGGTTTCTACCCTGGTCAGCCGAGGGAAGATCAAGACATAGCCTCATAATGTGGAACTGGAATTAGGACATGTGAGTCCAATCTCCAGCTCTGACCCACAACCCCTAGCTAGGTTGTTCAACCTCTAAGCAACTCTTTTTTCTTTTGCTCATCTTGATAGTAAAGAAAATCAAATATCCCTGCTGCAGGTCAATGTGTCTCTACCCCACAAAGCTCTGTACAAAAGTGAGTGCTACTATGTTTTTGGATGAGCATGAGAATTCTACTTTAGTCTAAGCTTATGGACCCGGGGAGTTCTGAAAAGGAACCCAGATTCTTGGGGTTCTCAGGAGCGGCTAGAGCTGTGGTGACCACACCATGGTGCTGTCCCCTGGCACTCCCTTAGATGGGGCAGAAACGGTGAAGGCCTTCAGATTTAAGGGCCACAGGCAAACAGAGAGAAAGTCCCCAGAGCGGGCTCATTTTCACCCCTGGTGCTTCACACAGCAGCAAAGCCTGCTCCACATAAAAATGAATCTGGGGCTGAAATCAAATCAGCAAACTGAATATAATCATTAAAAACATCTGGAACACAAACACAACAGTCAAATGGCAAGTGTACCTCACCACCACCTTTCATTATCTCTCTTAAAAATAGGCCTGGCACGGTGGCTCACGCCGGTCATCCCAGCACTCTGGGAGGCCGAGGCAGGTGGATCACCTGAGGTCAGGAGTTCGAGACCAGCCTGACCAACATAGAGAAACCCCATCTCTACTAAAAAATATACAAAATTAGCCAGGTGTAGTGGCATATGCCTGTAATCCCAGTTACTCGGGAGGTAATAATCACAACATCCATGAAAAGTTATTTTACCCGTTAGGTGAAAAGACAGGCTCAGAAAAATTAAAAGCTTGTCCAAATCCACATAGTAATTACTTGGTAGAGCCCAGGTATATACCTAGAACCAAGTGATTCCAAAGTCCCTGTGGAGATATTGTGCTAAACTGCCTCAAAAATTCTAAATTTCCAAGGTAGATAAATGGCACACAAGAAAATTAAGTGGCTTACAGTATATTTTCAAAACAATTTTCTAGCCTGACTGAACTGGTATATTTCCAGAATTATATAATCTTAACAAAATATTCTACAACTGACCCAGAATCACATTAATTTAGGGTAAGGGAGGAAAAATGGGTGAACAGTCCAGAGACCTGACATAGTTACTGTTCACTGAGCATTTACTACATGCCAGGCACTTTGCACGCTGCTGATGTGGAATGGAAAGGAAGTGCTCTGGGAAAATGTAAATGAAATCTACAAAGTATAAGTGCAGGCAGTGATGAGATGAAATGTTAAAAAGACTGAGATGTTAAAAAGACAAATGAATACAGGAACAGTGAGAAAAGAACATCTTTCTTACCCACTCGGTTATTAGTAATTAAGGAAAAAGACAATGTTGCCTGCTTTCCTATCCACCCATACCGGGAACAGTGGTGTGCACAAAGAAGAGATCAACTGGTGTTTATACAATGAATGATGACTAGAAACTAAGACCCAAAGCAGGATTCTGACAATAGTTTGATCACACAGTCAATGGTGGAGTTTGAGACGTTCTCTAAGGCATTCTGACTTTTCTTTCTGTAACAATAACCAGGAATGCTAGTTATTCTTGTATTATTTCTCTCCTTCTTTCACAGTGTAGAATCTCAAGTCCTTAGCTGGGAAATTAGCAACATGGAATAAAGACTACATTTCCCAGTGTCCCCCAAGGCTGACCTATCCATGTGACTAAGTTTTGATCAATAAGATGCAAGCAGACATAGTATCTACAGTTTGTAGCAAGTGTCCTCCATGGGAGGGTCATGCCCTCCTTTTTCACTTTGTCCCTTCTTACTGGATGAAGTGTATGTAGCCATAATAGTCGAGCTAGAGCAGCCATCTGGACCAAACCTGGAACCGTGTGTTGAAAATAGTACAATGGAAACCCAGGAAAGAAGGAACCAAAGATCATGAAGCCAGAAACCAGCCTCAGATCATCAG
This sequence comes from Mandrillus leucophaeus, assembly GCF_000951045.1. NCBI lineage: Eukaryota > Metazoa > Chordata > Mammalia > Primates > Cercopithecidae > Mandrillus > Mandrillus leucophaeus. The sequence goes on along the minus strand of NW_012104421.1, from coordinate 496,892 downwards.
TGTTGGTAAGAAGAAATACATGTTTACATCACATTTAAGCTACTGTAACTTTGGGTTCTCTATCCCATCTGAAATTAATCCTAACTAATACACCACCCTTTCTCTCAGGGACTCCTAGGGATAGACTTCAAAGGTAAGCAGTGCCCAAATCATTGTTGGAAGAAGGTCATAAAAACCCATTTTATGAATAAATCAGATCAGATTTGGAAAATCAAACTGAGTAAGTCATACTCTAGGACAGGATGCAGGGGTCAGGGTAGAAGAAAGAAGAAAATATACTTTTTTAAAAAATGTCAAGGCTGAGTGCAGTGGCTCACACCTATAATCCCAGCACTTTGGGAGGCCAAGGTGGGTGAATCACCTGAGATCAGGAGTTTGAGACCAGCCTGGACAACATGGTGAAACACTGTCTCTCCTAAAAATACAAAATTAGCCAGGCATGGTGGCAGATGCCTATAATTCCAACTACTTGAGAGGCTGAGGCAGGAGAATCACTTGAATCTGGGAGACAGAGGTTGCAGTGAGCCGAAAACGCAACACTGCACTCCAGCCTGGGTGACAGAGTGAGACTCTGTCTCAAAAAATAAAAATAAAAAAATCAGATTAAAAATTTAACCTGATTTTCATATATTTCAAATACCCAGTAAAGCTGTGGGTAGAGGAAGGAGGGTATCATCTATTTCTGTAGCATCAACTAAACTTTAAATCATACAAAAACGCCAAAAGTAGCTGACCTCTAATGCAAAAGAAGATGAGAAAAAAGTACAACAATAAGTCATATTACGTGACAAATGACATTAATCAAATAAAATCTAAATGCTGTTCAGCAAAATGCTAGGCACAAATTTAACTTTTTAGTTTGCCGTCTTTGAGTATTTAAGTCAAACATATTCAAAATATTTAGAAATCCTTTCAAGTTTCCTTTTTACATTTCAAACTACATACAGAATTTATGCTGGCAAATAAAAATAATACTATATTATAGTAGTAATTATATTAAATTACTATTCCCACAGGCAGGAAACTTTAGGGCAATATTAGAAAAGACACTGATTCAGAAAGCCTCTAAAATCTGGAAATACTTGTCAGAGACCCAACTCAATACTTATAGGGTCTTGATTTAAGGTATGACAGCATTAATACCCAAATGACACGGATTTTCTCAACTACTGCCGGGAATTATAACGGGCCCACATTTCCCATGGAATTTAATAGGGTTATCTTTCTGTAATGTTACATATTGCTTATATCAGACAAGATCTCACATGGTCCCCAGTGTAATTTTTAGGGCTTGTTTTTCTTTCTTTGGCATGGAAGAAATACGGGTTTGGGTTTGGGTTTGGTTTTAATACATAAATCCAATTTTTAAATCACCTTAGTTGAACTTCCCTGGTTTGTGTCATACACAAAGCATACTATGCCATAGAAATGGAAGCTAATTAATGTAATTAAAGACAAATAGAGGAAAAGAACATTTTGTCCAATGCCCAATTAATGAGCTGATCCTCATCTAGGGATAAGCAAGTTATTTTGGCTTGGGACCCAGCCTAAGACATTGTCAGCACTCCACAAATTTTTCTTGGAAGAAAAATGTCAACTAAAATAATGATAAACTTGCTCACAAAACTTGTGCCTTTGATAAACAAGACTGCTAAGTGTTTCCCAAGATGGAGGGAATGTTTCTACAAGTTGCTTCTTCTCCCCGTTATCTCATCTGAGTGTCTAGTGGAAAGACACATTATAACATCATTTATTGGGAACCTGTTGTTCTGTATTGTGAAATACCACACTGCTGTAATAGAAACTCAAGGGGGTTTTATGTGAAAGGGTGGCTTGCATTCCGCAGTTGGAATGTACCCATCCCTTCTTAAATAGTAGGGTTTGAATGGAAAGAGGTAAAATGATTAAAGACACAATTGAAAGAAATAAAGAAGAGACATTTACAAAGAGGACTAGAAGGAAAAGCATGTGGAGAAAAGACAACGGTAAGAATAATATATTTTGTAGGAGGATGTTTTAGCATCCTATGGCTGTCATAATTACCACAAACTGGGAGGCTTCAAACAACAAAAACTTATTCTCTCACAGTCATGGAGGCTAGATGTCTGAAATCAAGACACTGGCAGGGCCATGCTTCCTCTGAAGGATCTAGAAAAGGATTCTTCCTCACCTCTTCCTAGCTTCAGGTGACTCCCAGCAGCCCTTAGCATCTCTTGGCTTGTAGCTACCTCACTCCAATCTCCAGCTCTATTTTCACAAAGCCTTCTTCCCTGCATCTCTTGTGTCTACTCCTCTTCCTACATGGACACCAGTCATCAGATTTAGGGTCAATTCTAATTCAGTATTACATTCACAATTCACAAAGCCCCTTTTCCAAATAAGGTCACATTCTGAAGTTCTGAGTGGACATGAATTTGGGGGGATGCTATTCAACCCACTACAGTGGGGAACAAAGGTCCCACCTGATTTATCACTTCCCTTACCTTTGGAGATTGACCCATAGAGAGCCAAAAATTAGGCTAATGAGAGAACAGCAGCTGAAGCAGTAGAGATGGTGAAAAAGCTTGAGGGTGGAGGTATCAGAAGCCCAAAAAGCTATAAGGCAATGATGGTGTCCACACCTCGGTGGTGGCGTCTGTCAGAGTCCCTTGGCTTCCAAGCCATGCTGATTAGCAGTAATAGGAAGCTGCTAATAGGGGCTAAGGGAAGAAGCAACAGCAGCAGTCTCTGGAAGTCAGAAGGGGTTTCTGGACAGAATTCTGGGGAGGCAACTCCAATGGGCTCCTCTAGGCTCTGATTCTCCAGCTGTGTTTCTCAGACTGAGGGTGCATGAGTTTGTGAGTTATTTTGGAACATTTTATTGATCTTTAAAATAAGTTTACATCTATATCCATCCTTTTTAAAATTCAATTAATCTTTCTAATATCAGTTTTCCTATTTAAAATTGACAACACTGGAACATTTTTAATTCTATGTTTTCCAATTCATGAAAATCTAGGAAAATATATATATATTCTGAATCATCAGATAGCTATGCCATTTCATTATACATGTTAGCAGTAACAATTAACAGGCACCAAAGTAGGATGATTTTAATTCTTGCAAGCTAATGAGGAAAGAACAGCAGTGAATGAAATACTTAACTTTCATATTCAAACCAGGGCAGGGCAATAGCCCCAATGAAATATAAGTCTATCTAATATCCCAGACCCCCTGAGACACAATTGCTATTAACAAACTTCTTATGTATCTGAGTCAGATTAACAATGGCTGCAAATTCTTTGCCATTCTACCATTAAAATGGCTTCTAATTGCTTGAAACTACGCTGGCCTTAGTGACTTGCATGATCAATAGAATGTGACAGAAATAATGCTACATACAGAGAAGGCTTTCCAGAAGTCCAAAGAAAGAGACAGAGCAGGAAAACTGAGTCATCCTATAGACCTTCAGGTGAGTCAGCACCCAAACCTACTGAAATAGTTACAATCACCCGGGCTTCCCAAGCATAAGGTGGTTTACTGTGGAACTTCCTTTGTTATTTTCTTGAAGTCTTTTATTTGCTGAAATCAAACGAAAGCTCTTTAGAATTTCTAACTGTTACATGTCAAAAGAAGAGGACACTGCCAACAATATTGCCAACTCTCTTAATACTCTCAATACCTTATTAATAATACTATCACTACTATTATATTAAGTAGTACAACAAAACAGAAAAGATCAAATTTCAGTGTTCAAACTATTCTTTGCATGTAGGTAATTGATCATGAGACTTACATCATCTCTCTGCAAAACACTGATGGCATTTACCAAAGAAGACCTCCAAAGAAGGTCTTACAGCCACTTCAAAAAGCACTACGAGGCAAGATGTATTTATGAAAAATGTACATTTCTGTTAAATAAAGTATTTGATTGCACAATATTAGTTCCATGGATAATTGTGCATATTTGGATTTAAAAAATAAACTTCAGATTTTTCCATGGTATTTGGTTGTCATTTACAAGAACGTCAGTGAATAATTTCGGAACTATTTTTTCCTTTGAAAGCTTTCAGATTTAAAAAAAAAAAATGTGACTAAAAGGGAAATTGAATAAAGCAACATAAATTAGAAGCTCAAAACATATTACACAACGGTCCCACTTTATCCCCAGGAGACATATCCTAAGAACCCTGAATCCATGGATAGAACGAAACCCTATATATACTATGTTTTTCCTAAACATACATACTGTGATAAAATTTAATTTATAAATTAGATACAGTAAGAGATTAACAACAATAATAATAAAGTAGAACAATACCACAACAGTTAATCTAATAATTGAAATGGCTAATGAGTGACTGACATGCAGATAACATCTACAGTGTGGATACACAAGACAATGGGAGGATTTATGACCTGGGTAGGACGAAGGAGGAAGGAGCAAGATTTCATCATGCTACTCAGAACTGGCGTAATTTAAAACATATGAATTGTTTATTTCTGGAGTTTTCACTTTATGTTTTGGACCGTAGTTGACCGTGGGTGACCGAAACTGCTGAAAGTGAAACCACGGATAAGGGGGGACTACTTTAACTACAGTCCTAAATTTGGAATTTTCTTAGAATTTTAAATTGTAAGATTAGAACTACAATCCTAAATTTGAAATGAGCTTTAGGCCTCAGCAAACCAAGCAAATCATCAGAACAAAACCCCTCCTTTTCCTTTGCTGACAGTAGATTCTCCTATTCTGGGTCCCTAGAAGAGATGAGCCACTTAGTCGATGCAACAGCCTGAAAGCTACCCAAGGCCACAGAGAATGGGCTTTGAATTCAGATGAAAGGCAGGACCTTCTGTATTATTAAAAGAAAGTCATGGCATGTAGATTCAAGGCAACACATTAAGTCTTTCAATAGCTTTCTATGCACATGATATAGCATATACACACACGGCATCAAATATACCCATATATACATGTGTATGTGTACATTTACCTTTTTCTTCATTATTTTTAACTGGGGCCACATCCATTTGCACTTAACTCCTATCTTGCAAGCTGGATGTTACCATTATACTTCCTAAGGGGCCTCTGGAGTTCAAGAGCAGCCCAGTACCTTTTCACCTTGGGCTTGACAGACTCCAGGTCCAACATCTTCAAATAGCTGAACTAGAAGAAGTAGAAATTCAGGAAACATGAACCTTTCCTGTAAAGAGTGATTTCCATTTTATGTGAAAACTCTAAACAGACCTAACTGTGTTTAATTTTTTTTCCCTTTCTAGAACTTAAGGTCGTTAACTTAGACTAAAACTCTGGTCTTCTGCTTCCCCTACTTCTCTGGCTCAAACTACCTTATACAGAAAAGACAGCAAATATTTCATAGGCACACTAAGGAACAATTAAATAATCAAGCATGATTCCTTCCATGCCTCACCAGGTTACACAATTCCATGCCCCTTGAGCTTTTTATCAGTAACTAGGTTTGGAAGCTGCTTTTCCCATTGAAAATGTCATGCAGGTATGATAATGACATTTTGTTCAAATTAAACCATTCAAAAATATGCAATGAAATATAAGTCTATCTAATATCCCAGAGACAATTGCTATTAACAAACTTCTTATATATCTGAATTGGATTAATGATGGCTGTAAATTCTTTGCCGTTCGACCATTAAGATAGCTTCTAATTCCTTGAACCTAGGCTGGCCTTAGTGACTTGCATGATCAATATATTTTGGCAGAAATAATGCTTCAGAACATCCAAGGCCAGGTTACAAAAAGCTTTGTGGCTTCTGCCTAGGCCTCTTGGAATGCTTACTCTAGGAGAAGCAAGCTGCCATTTACCCTTCTTTACAGCATTCTTGCCATGCTGTAAAAATGTCCAAGTTAGCCACATGAAGATGCCACATGAGGCTATACACAGACTAGAGAGATAGAAAAAATAGAGGCAAGGAGACAGAGAGGTTGCCTCAGTCAGCCCCAGACCTTCCAACTATCCCAGCCCAGGCTCCAGACTCATGAATGAAGGAGCCATATTAAATAGGCATGAGATGTAGAAAAGAATTAAGGGATCCAACCAACAAGCAGACATATGGCCCCTTCAAGGAGACCAGCCATTTCCAATTATATAAGCTATTTCACCTGAGATTCCAGTCATGCTGGAGCAGAGACAAGCCTCCTCAGCTGTGTCCTGCCCAAACTCCTCACACACAAAATCAATAGCATAAAAAATGGGTTGTTTAAACCACTAAACTTTGGGGTGGTTCGTTTTGCAGCAATGGATAACTGAAACAGTAACCTTTCAGACTTTTTTCATGCACCTATAAGCATATCCTTTTTCTTTCCACATGTATTATTCTGAGCCTTCAGGTTATTCTTTTCAAATTTAATGTTATATGTTTCTAAATCAGTACATAAACACTTAATACTTGTGACAGTTTCAGAGTATTAAACCAGTCCCATAATGATGGGCACTTTGATTGTTTTTATTATTTTGCTTTTAGGAATGATGATGAATGAACATCCTCATGTGTAAGTCTTTGTGAACACATATATCTGTAGGACAAATTACCACAAGTGAAATTTCTGGGTCAAAAGCACTTTGCTTTTGTAAAGCTAGTTTTCTATTCTCCCCTTGGAAACTTACATCTTTTAATAAATAGGGACAAGCTCAATTGTTCCCTTCTCAGCGAAATCTCCCAATGTTCTGCCAATAGAGTGTGAACTCTCTAAGGGTAGCATTGCTGGTGGGGAAGTTATGGGATAGCCTATTCACCAGGGATAAAGCATGCTCTTGTTTAATCAAGGGTTGTAGCATCAAAAAATAAATGAACAAATGTCCTTGTGACAGCTGAGCATCAACAGCAGCAGTGAGAACCTGAACTTCTAGAAATACAATGTGTCATGTGACAAAGCTTTCTCCATGGGCAGCTTTGGTTTGCAGTATCATAAGATGTCATTTTTACCTAAATGAAGGTAAACAGTCACTGTGATTCCAATTTAAAAAACTATGGAAATTGACAAACTGATTATAAAATTTATATGAAAGAGTCAAGGTCCAAATAAAGCTAGAACATTCTGAAGGTGGAGGAGGGAAAGGAGGAAGAGAGAGAAACTGTTTCCCAGATAAGATTTATTATCCCATAGCATACAGATTTAAATTATAGTTGCTAAAACATGGTAGCAGCTGGGCATGGTGGCTCATGCCTGTAATCTCAGCACTTTGGGAGGCCAAGGTGGGTGGATGGCTTGGGTCCAGGAGTTCAAGACCAGCCTGGCCAACATGGTGAAACCACACCTCTACTAAAAATACAAAAATTACACAAAAATTAGCCAGGCGTGGTGGTGGATGCCTGTGGTCCCTGCACTCCAGCTTGGGCGACAGAGCAAGACTCTGTCTTAAAAATAAATAAATGAATAAAAACATGGTAGTATCTAGGCAGGAACATTTTTTTTAAGTCAATGCAGCAGACTAGAAAGCACAGATACAATTACATACTTGTATGAGAATCTGGGTATGAGAGCAAAGGCATCATAAACTAGAAGGCAAGTGATAGACTAGTTAGTAAACTGTCTTGGAATAACTAAATTTTCCATAATAAAAAAATCAACTAGATGTAAACAAAAAATTACCAAATGGATTAAAGGCCTGTAAGTTAAAAAATAAAACTTTCAGAAAAATATTTCATAAGAATATTTTATTATTTCAGGGTAGGAATTTGTTCATAAATAGGACCTAAAATATGTCCTAAAGGAAAAAAATGAGGCTGGATGTGGTGGCTTGCACCTGTAATCCCAGCACTTTGAGTGACTGAGGCAGGAGGATTGCTTGAGCCCAGGAGTTCAAGGCCTGCCTGGGCAACATAGCAAGACTCCATCTTTACAAAAAAGAAAGAAAAGAAAGAAAAGAAAAGGAAGAAAAGGAAAGAAAGGAAAGAAAGAAAGGAAGAAAAGAAGGAAAGGAAGGAAAGAAGGAAGGAAGGGAGGGAGGGAGGGAGGAAGGAAGGAAGGGAGGAAGGAAGGAAGGAAGGAAGGGAGGAAGGGAGGAAGAGAGAGAGAGAGAAAGAGAGAGAAAGAGAGAAAGAGAAAGAAAGAAAGAAAAAGAAAAGAAAGAAAAGAAAGAAAGAAAGAAAAGAAAAGAAAAGAAAGAAAAGAAAGAAAGAGAAAGAAAGAGAAAGAAAGACAAAGAAAGACAAAGAAGGAGAAAGAAAGAAAGAAAGAAAGAAATTAGCCAGGCACTGAGGCATACACCTCTTGTCCCAGGAACTCAGGAGTCTGATATGGGAAAATTGCTTCAGACCCAGGAGTTCAAGCCCAACCTTGCAGAAACCTAATCTCTACAAAAAATTAAAAAATTAGCCGGACAAGGTGGTGCATGCCTATGGTCCCAGCTACTCTGGAGACTAAGGTGGAAGAACATGAGGCTGCAGTGAGCTATGATCATGCCGCTGGACTCCAGGCTCAGTGACAGAGTGAGACCCTGTCTCTAAAAACAGAAAAAAGAAAAAACTGATAACATTGACTATATAAAATATAAAATATTCGAACAAAATATATCATAAAATTAAAAGATAAGCCACAGACTAGGAGAAAATATTTGTAACATATATTAGAAGTAAAGGATTGGCATCCTAATTATATAAAGAATTCCTCCAGATCAGTAAGAGACAAACAGCCCAATAGAAAAAAAAAATGAGTAATGGTTATGAATAGTAAAACACAAGAAAATAAAAGAATATTCAAGAAACCTAGAGAAAGGAATTCAGCCTCATAGATAATCAAGGAAACGTACATTAAAACCATGTTATGATACAATTTAAAACTCACCATTTTGGCAAAAATAGCATGGTTAGGATGTGGGAGAAAGAAACTCCCCTGGAGAGCTAGTAAGAATACAACCACCTGGGAGGACAAGATGGCAATACGCAGAAAGTTAAAAAAAAAAAATGTATGCCAAAGAGTAGGCAACTCCACTTCTACATGGACACTCTGGAGAAACTCCAGGCAGACTCATGGGGATTCATGAGTCTGAAGCCCCTGAAGCACTGTCTATGGCAGCAGAGTATATGAAACTACCATCTGCCACCCATCTCTTCGCCCTTCCAGATGCACAATTCATCCCTCTCCATGATTCCTGTGCCCCAGGAGCTAATCCCTAAGGACTCCCTTGCCCCCTGTGTTCCAGGCGAGTTCATCTACCCAATGGGATGCCCCAACCAGAAAGATGGAGGGAAGGAAGAGAATGCCATCAAGGTGCTTGCTTTCACCTTCTCTTTTAGAGGAATCTTGGGGAGGTAGCTGCATCTTTATGAAGACAATGACTTGTGTGAGGCCTCTCTAGACAGCTCTCTCTAGGAAACAATAACCCTGGGTCAAGCCTAGGGGTGGTTATAGGTGTACTGTTGCTTCCCTGGGACATTGCATTTATGGGACCTTTATACTGCATGCAATATTTGTTATAGTGTTTGTTATATTCTGAAACATTACCCACATAGTTGTAAACAGTCCTTTTATTAAATTCACCCGTTACCCAGCATGAGTGTGCCATCTATTTTCAGCTGTGACTCTGATGAGTGTAAATCTAATATGTTTATCAGTAGAGAAATGCATTAACTCTGATATATTTGTATGATGGAAATATTATACAACCATTAAAATTCATGAACCAGTTCTCTTATGTATCAGTATGAGAGATCATAAAACTATAGTGTGACATAAAATATTTAGAGGTTGCTTTATGTAGTATACATAAAATGTATATAAATATTTAAATTTTAAAATATATACAATCATACACATATTTGATAAAAGTATAAAAAGAGAGGTGGAAGGAAACTCACGAAATTCACAGTAGCAGTTTCTTCTGGGAAAGGATGGGAATAGGATTTGGAAAAGTTCAAAGAGGACTTCCCTACTATCTTTAATATTTTAATAAAATATGTAACAAAACGTAATTTATATTAATTCTAGCTGGTAGGTATATAAGTTTTTTCTAGTACTATTGCACTGTGAAATACTGTACTATGTTTTTTCTTTTCTGTTTTTAAATATAATTTTGAAGTCTCTCTAAAAATTCAAGAACACAGGCCAGATGCAGTGGCTCACGCCTGTAGTCCCTGCACTTTAGGAGCCCGAGGCAGGCAGATCACTTCAGGCCAGGAGTTCCAGACATGGTAAAACCCCATCTCTACCAAAAATACAAAAAAATTAGCTGGGAGTGGTGGCGCATGCCTCTAATTCCAGCTACTTAAAAGGCTGAGGCACGAGAATTGCTTGAACCCAGGAGACAGAGGCTGCAGTGAGCCAAGATCGGGCCACTGCACTCCAGCCTGGGTGACAGAGCGAAACACCGTTTCAAAATAAAAAAAAAGCACTATGGTAATAGCATGTAACACAGTTTGAGGTGGAGCCTGCTTTTCCATGTTTTGCTGTCAAATCAAAGAGTGGTTCTCCATTTACAAGCTTTTCAGGAAATCACGTCACAGACCTGGAAATCCACCTTGCTATCTTTCCAAAGAGATGGAAGCCACACACTAGCGCGCGCGTTGCTGTGGGAAGAGCGGGAGATACATCCGGGGACTGATCCTGTCAGTCCTGGAGAAGAAAGATGAGAAAGGGCCTCAGGTTTCCACTACCATACTGCCTGTGAGGAGTAAGACAGAAACATGTCATTGTGTTCACAGCATTGAGAACTAGGCTGGTCTGGCTTGGAGGGTTCAGGATTCTGAACAAAATGACGGTCTCAGTTACAATATGTTGATTAATAAAAGGGAAAAGCAAAAACTCCAATCAACTAGCCTTCTCCTTAGAGTCTTGTGGTGTCTTTCCTTTGAACTCTGAATACAAGACCCTCACTCTCCTTCCAAAGCCCTGCTTAATAGTGGAGATAACCTAATTTGCTTTTCCTCTGACCAACTGACCTGCCCTTCAGTACTTTCTGGGCAAACCTACAAGGCAAGCCCTTCATATCTCAGCTCTCTCACACTCGGGATTGGCTACCACCTCCTGACTCTGTTCCTGGGAGACTACCTCCCTCGCTTCTACCACTGAGCCTCTGAGCTCCGTGATGCCCTCTCTGCAAAAATCTTCAAAATTTAACCTCTTACGTAATTATCTTGCATACAACATAAAGGCTCCATAAGGAGCCTTTACGTATATTTTAAATGTTTTTTAAAATATCAGCAATTATTGAGGAGCTATATATTCTTTAACATTGTATCTTCATTCTATACTTAAGGTTTTCAAATACTAGAATGGCCACTATATCACTCTTACAGTGGGATAAATATTCAGAATCATACAGACTTTTTTTTTTTTTTTTACCAGCTATCTGATCCTCGATAAGGTATTTAAACTGGCTGAGCCTCAATTTCTTCCCACGTAAAGGGAGTTGTAATATCAACCTTCTAGAGAGGATTACTGATAATTAGCACAATCACATGTCCCAGCTGGTAGAAACAGTCTTGGTTTACACCTATAGTCCTGGCATCCTGACCATTACATTTGTCCTATTGTTGCTGTTTTAATTTTAAAAGTCTTTTTATTAGCATTTGCATTAACCTAAACCAGGATGGTTTAACTAGTTTCCAGTTTCTTTTAACATCACAATAAACCACTTTGTACTTATTTCTGCCATGGACTTATCTATTAGTATGGGAGACACTCCGGCTGTCAACAAAGTTATCACTGTAACACGTGATTAAATCTAGAAACAACTAGTATTCGATGGATGCTGTTTTCTACATACTTTTCTATCTTAACTCAATTGACGCTTTACTTGCAAGGGCAGTATACACAGCACTCCCTAATAAAATGAAGTGTATTTTCATACCAGTGGCTTCAGACAGCTACTCCTGATCCCAAATAGTGATGGGATAAGTATTCAAAGCTGCTCCCCAAACCACTCACATGCCCTAACTGCAAAAGGCATGAAGCTGCTAATTCACCAGTCAACTGGAGCAATGGAAAATGCAGAGAAGCACAAATTTGGTATTTGTAAAATGTGTGTAGGAAATAAAGGTCTTGCAGTCAGTCCTGCTGAAGACCATGCAGAGAGGAGTCTGAACACTCTTGCTACAGTGGTTTTATCATATATTGTGGTGGAAAGCTATGACTATTTATTTATTTTTTGGTAATGCTTTGTAATACTGCAATGAACCCTCCCGGCAGCAATCAGCTCAAAAACTGAAAATACATATTTAGTGAAAAATTAAGCATTGAGTTTCCATTTCGAAAGAAAATTGATGATGAGCATGTAACTTGAACAGAATATTTGTCAATATTTACCACCCACCACTGCAGCCACAATGTATCACTGACCACATGACCACAATCTGCCCAAGAAGCATCAACGTCTGCTTCAAAAATTGGTAGTTTTTTTTGAAAGATGGTGCCTGAAGATGGTGTATCATGTGCAGCTGCAGAAGGTGTGTTTAATCCATCACTCTTTGATGCATGACTTTTTGTACAGGCAGCATAGTTGTTCCCCTAAATTAATTTCACCTATTTCAATTCCAAGATTTCTTGTGCACATAAGAAAAGTGAAGCAATACCATTAACTGGATGCCTGACTCATTAGCACAGGTTTGCAAACAGTGGAATAATCACTGTCATCACATGCTTCAAAAAAGTCAGTTAAACAAATGCCAATAATCATTTGCTTCCTCATTCACTCTCTAGACTAGACTAAAGCTTTGGGAAGTTCACCATGTCTTAAGTAGCTGACAATATTGCAACTGCAACTGCAATTGCAAATTTAGTTTAAAAACTTATCACTGAAAATAAAAGTATTTGTTTTTGTAATACAAATATAAAACAAAAATTTGGTAGAATACAGCATCCTAGTAAAAACATGGTTTTTACTAAATTAAGGAACACATAGGGTTGAAATAATTTGAAATTGTGCCCAAACTGTGATAGTCTACTAATCAAAATAGCTATAGTTTACAAAATTACCAAGTGCATAGTGGGGTGTGTATGTGTGTGTGTGTGCATAAGGTAAATGCCTTACAATTTTTCATTACATTAGTTATTTTAACTGTATATGTACACAAACACATACATACCAGTTTAGCAGACTGTGTTTTTAATTACTTTATATATGTAAGTGTATACTATATATAACTATATATGTATATATAGTTAACTCTAACTATATATAGCTATGTAGTTTATATGCACACACAGTTAAAGCAACTATAAACAACATTTTGGTGGCAAAGTTGATATGCTTATACATGCCTCTACCAGGCAGTGTGTATTCTATCTCTTTGCTCCTTTATCATCGGTTGGATTTTAGAAAACTTGTAGAACTATTTTGTAAATCAACCCTAGTGTCCTATGATGGTATTGATCTATTTTTGTACACAAATCCACTGAATTTATTGCATTCTGTTCAAAATCAAGTAGAAAGCTTTAATAAAGTAATCAAAATGCAATCAATGAAATGTCAAAACACTTAAGTTTTCAAAGCTTTTAGCAAATTGCAATTATGAAACTAAAGCTTGCCAACAGAAAGACCTTGAAATTAAGAAATTTCCCTACAAATGCAAGGGAGCAACTGAAATAATCCAGTGGTGAGAGCTCCTCAAATAGTATGCAAGATTTAATTTGAAATTCTCAAACTTCACTTTGGAATAATAGCTCCTACTGGTGGGAAGAATCTTTTGATGAAATTCCTAAAGAATTCCTATTTTTAATTAGAAAGTTTTCATTCAATCACAGAATGAAAAAAGTTCAGAAGGCCTAAAGTTTCACAGCCTCTAAATTTAGCCAAACATAAAAAAGGATCACAAATAGATCTTTCTTACAAAAATATTTAGTAAAGAATGTCTTCTAAATGGAGATCCAAAGATGATAAGTTCATTGGAGGGTGAAATAATTATACATTTAATTATGAAAAAATATGGAACTAAAAATATTTTCCATTTACCAGAATGTTCTTGGACTTAGATACCTGAGTACCAATTGACGAAATATGTTTTCTGTCAAAAATATTAAGGTCAGCTCGGCATGAGGGTTTATGCCTGTAATCCAAATACTTTAGGAGACTAAGGTGGCAGAAACACTTGCGCCCAGGAGTTTGAGACCAGCCTGGGCAACATAGAAGACCTCATCTCTACTCAAAATAAAATTTAAAAAAATAGCTGGGTGTGGTGGTCATGAGAGATGTTATTTCATTTAATTCTGTTTGTACACACACACACACACACACACACACACACACAAGCTTATCTTTCAACACAAAGACTTATGAACATACAGAAAAATCACATGTGGCAAAAGATTTTCTGAAAGATACTGATATACACTGGATATTTGTTTCCACCTAAATCTAGTGTTGAATTATAATTCCCAGTGCTGGAGGCGGGACTTGGTAGGAGGTGTTTGGATCATACGGTGGATTGCTCATGGCTTGGTGCTGTCTTTGTGATAGTGAGTTCTCATGAGATCTGATTATGTAAAGGTGTGTGGCACCTCTCTCCCGACTCCCTCGCTCTCTTGTTCCTGCTGTGGCCATGTAATGTGCCTGTTCCCCCCTCACCTTCTGCCATGACTGTAAGCTTCCTGAGGCCTCCCCAGAAACCAACCAGATGGCTGCACCATGCTTTCTGTATAGCCTGCAAAACTGTGAGCCAATTAAACTTCTTTTCTTTATAAATTACCCAGTCTCAGGTATTTATTTATAGTAATGCAAGAACAGCCTAATACAGATACTAATAGAATTTAAAGTAAAATAGTACACATAAGAATCCATATTCGTGAAGCCATGAGGAAGGTCTCTAGGGAAAGGAACTGAGGAGTTTTCATATTTCTAAAATGGTTCAAATTCATAACTCATAAGCTATTCATATCATGTAGAAAAGAGACAAAACAAGTGCGTCTATGCCCAGATCAAACATCAAAATACTTTAAACAGGAACTTTGGCACTACCCCCGCCCACAAGGTTCAGGAAAGATTATTTAGGAAGTCAAGAAAAATTATCTCTACCTCAACCTGTGATAAGGTGAGAATGATCTTTACCCCATCTCAAAACCAATAGCAATACTTCTAAACTACCCAAAATACAAGAATTCAACATGGAATCCAGGTCAAGCCCAGCTGTATGTTAATCTTTAAGGAATAAGCCATTATAAGCTACTCTTTATGAACATTGTTACTATAAACTCTTAAGTATATTGCAGGCTGGGTTCAGTGGCTCACACCTGTAATCCCGACACTTTGGGAGGCCAAGGTGAGAGGATTGCTTGAACCCAGGAGCTCGAGAACAGCCTGGGCAACATAGTGAGACTCTGTCAAAAGAGAAGAGGAGAGAAAAGAAAAGAAAGAAATTAGCCTGGCATAGTAGTGCACACCTCTAATGCCAGCTACATGGGAGGCTAAAGCAGGAGGATCACTTGAGCCCAGGAGATTGAGGATGCAGTAAACCATGATCCTGCCACTGCACTCCAGTCTAGGGGACACAATGAGATCCTGTCTTATTAAACAAACAACAAAAACGGAAGTACACTGTAGTCTGCAACCAGGGTTGACATTCAGATGGAATGTACTGATGGTTAAAATACTGAAATATTCCCATACCAGTTGGTAAAAAGAAATCCTATATTTATTGAGACTACAAGCTACCTAATTATGTCACCAGTGGCAGCCAGGAAAGCAGGTAATAGACCTTGGAGTGGTGCCAGCACAGATGTGAGTGGCTTCCCATGGCTGCTGAAACTCCACAGGTGTTGGGAGCAGCAAGGGCATGTGTGTTTCAGAGCATGTGTAAGGGGTGACAGCTGGCAGGTTGGTACTGATATTTTGGTGCAGGCCAAAGTACAAATTCTTCCTAGGCCACGTGGGAAGGACTGGCTTCTAGGTGAGCATCATCCAGTCATTTTTCAGCTATAACAAAGTACCAGTTCCAGAGACCCAACTGACTGTCAATTTAATGGGGAACTTAGAGGCTTGGAAGCATTTGATGCTGTTCCCTGTGTCACATCTGAGCTTAGACAGTGACATCATTTATGAAACAAAAGATTACACTGATAATTTCTAGGTATCAACAGATAACTTAGAAATGATCTAATGAATAATTTGAGCAATACTTTCATGAGGTATATTTTATACCTAGGTAATACATGGTAATATTTGTTAAGTATACAATTCAGTGGCATTAACTATATTCACAATGTTGCATACTCACCGCATCACTACCCATTTGCAGAACTATTTCATCATCCCAAACAGACACTCAGCACCCATCACACAATAACTCTCTATCCCCCCAGCCCCTGATAACCTCTATTCTACCTTCTGTCTCTATGAATTTGCCTATTATATACCTTATACAGGTGAATGGAATCATATATTTGTATGGCAGCAGCTACATAATGAATGATTGTGTCCCCTCAAAATTCAGATACTGAAATCGTAACCTCCAATGTCATGACAGTAGGAGGTGGGGCCTTTGGTAGGCGATTAGGATGTCCTTATAAAAGGGATGCCAAGGAGTTCCCTCACCCATTCTACCACGTGAGAACACAGAGAAGCCAGCCTTCTATGAATCCTGAGGGAGTAGACCCTCATCAAACCTCAAAACTGCTAGCACCTTGATCTTGAACTTTCCAGCCTCTAGAATTGTGAGAAATAAATTTCTGCTGTTTGTAAGCCAATCAGTCTTATTGGTAGCTTGTTATAGTAGCCTGAACAGACTAAGACAGCAGTATATTTTTAAATAAATCCAAACACTTACACATACATATGACTATACTGGTTATTAAGTATTTAATGTTACCCCTGACTCTACACTCTTTGAAAAATGAGGCCTGACAGATGTTTGATAGTAGGACACAGGAGAGTCTATTTATAGGATAAATGGTAGAGACTGTATCACACAGGAGATTCCATTTATAGAATAAATGGTAGAGATTGTATCAACTAAGAACATTTATAGATTCTATACTGAAACTGTATAGAATATAGTCTCTTCAATTAAGAAATAAACTACAAGTATTCAAAAACCGGATTAATGCTCAAAGCCTTTTTAAGTAACACCGGCCAAGTACAACACTGGCTGCTGTGGCTGGCAACTGAAGCATGAATTTTTATAACTTCAAATTGAAAATCCAAATTTATCTCATTGGGTAAATTAGAAGTTTCCAATCTACCCAATGAGATAAAGAATGGGAAGATTTTCATGACACAATATCTGTGAAATCACCTGCCTGAAATGTCTAAACCAAAAGAAATGTGCTTGACTTCTCTCCTTTACAATACAGAGAAAAACATGCTTAGCCACAGGACTGCAACTTCAAAATGGCATAAAACATGAAACTCTTCTCTCTCTAAAAGGTCTCAAGTTAAGGCCTAAAAAAAAGAGTCAGCATCAAAATCTGTAGCTGCAGAAGAGATGTTCACGGAAAAATTTGTCTAGGAAATGTGAAAATATCTGAGAGAAATAAGAGCAATGCAGGCATAAGCGATACCGCCCTTAAGAATTTTCCTTAAGTGCATAAAAATCTACCACTCTTCAGGCCATGGGAGCCTAAAGACATGACAAGTCATTATTTTTCTTTTTTAATTTTTTATTATACTTTAAGTTCTAGGGTACAGGTGCACAACGTGCAGGTTTGTTACACAAGTCGTTATTTCTAATGCAAACTCCCTCTTTTGGCCCCCATCTTGCATTTCCAAGTGCCTTCCAGGCAGCTTTGCTTGGATGCCTCCCAGCCAATTCCAACTCAACAGGTCAAAAAGTAGATGCTATCTGCCCACCCTAAATTGGTTTTTCTTCCTGTCCTCCTATCTCTGTAAATTGTCCTGCCATTCATACAAACAATGTCTCCTAGATTCATCAGCTGCTTCTCTCTACTTGGCCATTGAATTCAATCGCTCACTGAATTCTGCTGTTAAGAAGTTTGTCCTTTCCATTCCCTGCTGCCACAGCCCACTTCAAGCCCTCATTGTCTCTTGCCTGGATCTTTGGAACACCCTCTCAAATCATCTCCCCAGTTCTCTTTTCTCAAATCTACCCTCTACAATGATGTAAAGGTTACAATCTCAAAAACAAATTGTATCACTTCATTATGCTAAAACACAAACACACATGCAAACAAAAGCATTAAGCAACCTCCAGAAACTTGAGATATGATTCAGCGTGGTCACAAATCTGGTCTAACCTACCACCTGACTATGTCCTGTTACTGCTCCTACCATACCCTACATTCTAACCACAGCTATTGTTTCATCTTCCCCCCCGACACGCCCTCCTTTCCCATGCTTCCATGCCTCTCAGTGCTATTCTCTATCAATACTCTGGTTCTCCCCATGACCTCACTCAGCCAAGAAGGCTCAAGTCCAATGTCACTTCCTCAAAGACACCCTCCCTTTCCTTAACTGACTCTCTCACTCCCCACTTCATGTCCTCTCAGGCCTCCATTAAAACATTCATCATAGTGGATATACTCTACTATAATTTATACATGCCTGTGTTTCTCTGATTATGTACTTTCCAAGAACATGGTCACATATGATTCATGATTTTATCCTAAGTGTTTAATATAGTATGGGAGTATAATGTGTGTTCAACAAATAAAGTAAGAGAATGAATGAATGAGGCAGAACATCACAATCAAAATTCAGCTGAAAAAATTAAAATCCCAGCAAGATTCATATGGTCATTATAATCATTATAGGAGCTCAAGCTTCCCTTGAGGTGGAATTTTATATGTCAACAGTCATACATCATTGTTACCAACCAAGTATACATTATTTTTTCAAAGAATATTAGAGATTTCTGAATGAGATGAAAAGATACTAATGAGGTGAAAATGTCAGTATTTAGACATTGAATACAGCATAAAACATAATTCATGAACCAAAAAAAAAAGGTAGAAAGGGGACCCAAGAACAGACTAGTTTGATTAGAACAAAAAATCCAGCTGGACACTAGATGGTGGTTATGAGAGTTAAAAAAAAAATGTTTCTAATGAAGGGAGGCTTTTCAAGGTTAGGTAACACCACATTCATGTTAAAAGAAATAGTTTACCAGAGAAAGGGCAGAGACCAAGTAAGAAACAAGATAAAGATGGTTTAGAGATAAAGAGAATTTTCTAGAGATTGAAAGGAAGCAAGGCAGTTATTGTGAACCATATAAATAAGCTATGAGTGGAAGGCATCAAGCTACACATGCAAAAAGTATAAGTGGGAACCGATGGATATTTGAGAGAATGAAATGAAAGAATTTGATAGGAGTTCAGTGTGGAGAGGCCATAAATGTAAGGAGGGATATTTTCCCTCCCAACAGGCACAGAGGCATTAGGCAGAGAAGCTGCTTAATGACTTGTCAAAACAAGACAAAAAGGTTTTCTCTATGCCCAGCTTAAGATGATGACAAGATACTCAAGCAGAAGTATCAGGGGAAAGCCATGGAGAGTCAGGAAACACAACGTGAATCTGCTCAGAGTTAATAGTTTCATAATTAGGAAAAATGTGCTCTTGAAAGGTCACCGTTTCCAGAGTTCCTCAAAGATTCCATGACAAGGTAAGCCAAGAAAACAATGAAGGACCTTGTCAGAGGAAGATGACTGGGAAATCTCTCCTCATACCTAGCTTTTGTTTGGTCAGGGGCTTTCCTCATACCCAACTGACACCTTTCTGCAGTTTTCTACTTTACAGTGAAGTCCAAGTTAAGTCAAAGTTCACAGGAACACCTGCAGCTAGTGGAACAAATTATAGGGAATACTGGCTTCAGTCAAACTTGACACAGTGAAGAAGAATGAGTTAAGGACAAGGTCACAGAGATGACATCGCAGCCTTGGCAGGAGGATGGGCAGTAAAGATGCCCGGCATAGTACCTGGAGGTATCTCTTTGAAATTGTTTCCACTTTCACACACAAATATTGAGGTAAAACCTTATGAAATTTTCAAGACTCAAATTACACGAAATTCATGTTACTCAATACCCAAGAACCCATGTGAAACGAGTTTGCACATAAGGCCCTTGTGCCTTATGTCATTTTACAGGACTGTTACGCCTCCCTGACAGCAGCTCCATGGAATAGTTTAAACGCTCAGCTTATGCACACACCCCATCTAAATTAGAGATGAGTGCACACAACTACTTGCTGGAACCTATGAAAATCTTAAATTATAATTCAAACATTTGGACTTTAACAAAGAACATTTTTTTCCAAGCATATTTTCCCTTGGTTTTTAAACCCATGTGTATTTCAAGGGGGAAAAAATCCATCTGTTTCTGATTCATTTATGCTTAACTCATCAGGATATCACTGGAGAAGAGTTATTGGGTGTCCACGTCACTTTCCCCCCTCTTCATACTCCTGTTACTTCTCTTCTTAAGAGCAAGCAGGTGTACTGTGTCACAATTAAACAGACGTGAATGTAAAACACCATCATTTTGATTCAAACCTCAAGATCCATGTGTTTTAAAAGGAAGCGTTAGAGTCTTCCTCATTTCCTAATCTCTAGTTGTATGTTTTGTTGCTGTTGGTTGAAGAGTGTTTAATTATTTATTTTAAGCAAGAGAGATGAGGAATGTAATATATGGCCAGCAATGCACAGTAGGCCAATTCTCGACTAACCTCACTGTCTTAATATTTTAAGAGGTACCTGAGTGATTAACATGGAATTTAAGTCAACAAGCATAGCAAGCCTCCCCTCCATCTAAAAAGGCTTAATATTACCGAAGTTTGTAAGTGTGTTTAAAAGTAGGAATCCATTTTTTTCCCCATAGAAACCATGTTATAGAATTAGATCTGGGCTTCTGATCAACTATCAAAATCTAGTTGCCCTTCTGGGATCTAAGTCTAGCACTGGCTATACTGAGAGGCAGTATGGAGCAGCAAAGAGAACATGTACAGTGAAGGCAGAAAGGTCTGCATTCCAATTTAGTTCAACTCTGTACTGATTGCTGATCAAGATCTCAGTCACCCTCCTTCCAAAAATGCAGATAAAGCCTCCCCTGAAATGGCTATTGTGAGGACGAATGATCGGGCCAACACTGGGCAGGGCCCACTGCAATGTGCTGTTCTGATTATCCTTCATCACTATCTGCAGCGTCATTTTAGAGAAGATGCTTTCAAAAGCCAGCTTATCGTTTCTAAGCTGAGTAGTCTGAGGCTCTCTGCAGCTGCCATGGATGAGCCACCAACAATAGCAGACAGGTTGACAAAGGTTAGGGCTGCAAAGAGAGCAACCACGCACTGGCTAGTGGAGGGCCAGTGGAGCAGGGAGCTCCCCCACCACGCTGCATCCTGCATGGCTGGCAGGTATAAAACCATGTCCATGGGAAACCCCTCCAACAACCCAACCCAAACATGCTGCCCTCAGACCAAAAGCCACATGGAAAATATCAAAAAATAATTATAAAACTCACTGCCAGTACCACTGGCAGCTTCTCACTCTTCAAGGGAGTACTTTAAAGTTTATTTGTGGAAGGGGAGTAAAGCAGGCCAATTTCTGGCAAAAACCCATCCATGCAGGCAGTGGCGAGGTTGGGGAGATATTTGGCAGCAGGCAGGGGTGATACCTGCTGTAAGTCTCTTGCCTCTGGTGTTCCTGTGTGGTGGGAAAATTTAACATGAAAGCTGGCAAAGAACAGGTAGGAAAAGGGAGATACACGATATAATCCAGCAGGTATTTATGGCCTGAGTGGTGGCCCTGCCCACATTCACAGATTGTTAGGGCTGGAAAGGACCTCAGAGATCAACTGGTTCAATCTTCTCCCTTTACAGAAGGGAAACGAAGGCTACAAGACTCTTCTGAGGTCACCCAGCCTGTGTTCCTTCTCTCAGAGGCTCTGGATGAGAGAGGACTTGGTCATAACCATGGCCCCTATCATCTGTGAACTTCCGCTGATGTTAGGAGTAATGTAATCTTCTACCTCAATAGTGCCTAGCAGGTAGAGACAAAAGGTTCATAATTTAAAAATGGACTACAGTGATTTTTTTAAAAGCATAAGTAAACAAGAATTTCAATTATTATGTGAAATTGCAAAGGAGATACATAATAAGTCTGTAAAATAACATAAGGCACCACGGTCTCATGTGTAAATTCATTTCATATATAAATAGATTTTTACCCACAATTTCACTCTATCTGAAAAAAATTTTTTAAAGAAATAGATTTTACTTAGCAAATAGCAAGGAAATTACACTTAGAGTAAAAATTGCATACACATGCACACTTGGCCCCAAATCAGGGGAGTAGAAACGGGAGTCAATGAAGATATTATTTTTGTTTTCTTTTCTAAGAGCTAAATGCTAAATAGAAAACCTTGAGGTAGAAGCACACTTGGCACGTTAGAAGAACAGCAAAGACCAGTGAGGCTAGAGAATGGTAAGTAAGGAGAAACTGGTAGGTGAGAAGATCAGAGAGATGGCTAGATAAATCAGGCCTTATAAGCCATGTGGGAGATGGGAAGCTCTGGAGGTCATTAAGCAGGAGTAGCGTGGCCTGAGTCATGTTTAATAGGATCACCTGCATGCTTTACTGAGCCAAGACTGAAGGTAGATAAAAGCAGAAGTTGAGACCAGTATAAAGCACTTTTCTAATAATCCAGGCAAGATGTAGATCATTTGAACCAAGATGGTGCATCTGCACCTATAGATAGAGCAGCTAGAGGTATTGCTATTAATAGTAAATCAGGCAAAGGGTGTGAGGGAAATAGAGGAGTCAAGAACAACTACAACATTTTTGACCTGAGCAAACAAAAGAACTAAGTTCCCTTTCAATGATATGGGAATGGCTCTGGGAGAAGCATGTTGTTTTATTTTGCTTTTGGGGGAGAGGGAGCAGGGGGAACAGGAATTCAGTTTTAGCCATGGTAAGAGGCCTATTAAATATTCAGGTAGAAATGCTAAATAGGTAGTGAATGCATGAGGTTAGAGTCTAGGAAACTTCTCAGCTACAGATACAAATCTAGGTAATTAGAGTCTAAATAGTATTTCAAGCCATGATACCGAGTGAAAGTAAGTTACACCAAGGAGTAGGTGTGGAAAAAATGAAAGTGTCCAAGAACTGGTGCTGGGGTAGAATGGGGACAGAAGGGACAACCCGTAAGGCAGGAGGAAAGGAGGGTGTGGGGTTCTGGAGGCCGCATGATCAAAGGCTTCCAGGAAGAGGGCATGACCATGTGTGTTGAAATGATAAGTCAAGTGAAATGAGGATGGAGAGCTGTCCACTGCATTTGGTAACATTAATAATATGAAGGCCATTTTTCTGATGGCCTTGAAAAAGCAGTTTCTGAGGAGAAATACTGTGAAAGTTTTACTACAATCCATTCAAGAGATAATAAGGCGCGGTGGCTCAAGCCTGTAATCCCAGCACTTTGGGAGGCCGAGACAGGCGGATCACGAGGTCAGGAGATCGAGACCATCCTGGCTAACACAGTGAAACCCTGTCTCTACTAAAAATACAAAAACTTAGCCGGGCGAGGTGGCAGGCGCCTGTAGTCCCAGCTACTCGGGAGGCTGAGGCAGGAGAATGGCGTGAACCCGGGAGGCGGAGCTTGCAGTGAGCTGAGATCCGGCCACTGCACTCCAGCCTGGGTGACAGAGCGAGACTCCGTCTCAAAAAAAAAAAAAAAAAAAGAAGAATAAATAGTAAATAACTGTAGTACACAAGAGATAACTGAAGGGGCAGAGAATAGCTAGAGGGCTTTTAAGATGGAATAACAATATGTTTACAGGGGAAAGTTTTTTTTTTTTTAACTTTTTAAAACAATATAGAAGTTTTCTTAAAAAAAAAAAAAAGAAATAGGATGCAGAGAGAGGGGAAGAATTATTAGAAGAATATCCTTGAATAGGCAAATGGGGATGGAGTCTAGGGCGCCAAGTAGAATGATGGATCTTTGTCAGGAAAATGGGTATTTTATCCATCACTACTGGAGGTATGTCAGAATACATGAACTAGATGCAGGTAGGTGGGGAAAATGTAGACTTTTTTTCTGATAACTGCTATTTTCTCCATGAAATAAGAAGCTGTGAGGGATAGGGAAAGAAACGTGGCAGGTCTGATGAAAAAAAGCTACAAAATATTCATCCAAGGGAGTGGGAGAATGGATGGACTTTGGGAAATTTGGCATCATTGTTGAGCAGCATGCAAACCCACTTGAGGACAGTAGTCATGAATCAAAATCAAGCCATTCATCTGCACAGGTAGAATTAAGCTGTGTTAAGACTCAAACAAGTGAGTGCACCAAAGAGAGACCAGGAATTTGAGGAAGTGATTATAACACTTTGACAAAGCATTTTAGCTAGCCAAGGAGGGAAATAGGGTCATGAAAAGGTGGAAGTAATAGGGCTTGTAGGTCCCAGAGATTTGAAGAATTATGGAACTGGAAATTCTAGAGGAAGGGAATTTAAAGACAGGAATAAAACTTACAGAGTAAAATGCCAGAAGCTGAGTTTATGGGGGAATTACCTTAACAACAAGACTTTGATGCCATCTAACCTATATATGCACAATAAACCCACTTTAGACACCACATACAGCTTCCTGATTAGTTTCAATGGTGATAGTGCTTTGTCCTCAGTCCCAAACAACATGTAAAATTCATTATTAATGACACAGACTGCCAATATCAAGGTCATTCCCACTGCAGTGGGAGCCATTTTCACTGCAGATAAGTTAACACTGTAAAGACGAAACAACAAGAAGAGGATATTAAAAAGGAAGTGATTTGAACCAAACAGCCCACCAAAAATGAAACAGAATCAAGTATCTTTGAGGTTAAGTGTTAATATGGTTTGGATTTATATGTCCCCAACAAAATCTCAGGTCAAATTGTAATCCCCAATGTTCAAAGAGGGGCATGGTAGGAGGTGACTGGATCATGATGGTGGATTTCCCCCTTGCTGTTCTCACGATAGTGAGCTCTCATGAATTCTGGTTGTTTAAAAATGTGTAGCACCTCCCCTCTCTCTGTCTTCCTCCTGCTCCAGCCATGTAAGATGAGCCTGCTTTCTCTTTGCCTTTTGCCATGATTGTAAGTTTCCTGAGGCCTCACCAGCCATGCTTCCTATAGTTCCTGCAGAACTGTGAGCCAACTAAACCTCTCTTCTTTATAAATTACTCAGTCTCACGTGTTTCTTTATAGCAGTGTGAGAATGGACTAATACAAGTGCCTAAATGAAGATCCAATGACTGACCACAATGTTATGCAGAATCCATCCATGCGTGTGGTAGACTGATGAGGCTCCCAAAAATATGCCCTGCCCTATCTCTGGAAAAACGGTCTCTGCATATGTAAGTTAAGGACTTTCAGATGATGAGATTATCTTGGATTATTCCAGTGAGTTCTCAAATACCATCACAAGAGAGATGCAGAGACAGATTTGACACATACAGAGGAGAAGGTGCTATAAAGGCAGAGGCAGAGAGTGGAGTGATATAGCCACAAGCCAAGGAAGACTAAGGAATGCTGAAAGCTACCAGAACCCAGAAGCATCAAGGAACAGATTCTCTCCCAGGGCCATGGGAGAGAGCATGGCATCTGCTGAAACTTTTATTTTGGATTTCTGAAAATATTTTTTTCTTGTTTTAAGCCACTTGATTTGTGGCAATTTATTACAGCACTGAAAAGAAACACACACAACTTAATCTAAGCAGTACCTACCATGTACGGTTTTTCAAGCTGGGCATTTTGTAATCATGATGGACCAGGCTTAGTCCTTTCTGCAAAGGACTTAACTATCTAATTGATCTGACATAAGTGATGGATCAAATCCAGAAAATAAATGAATCCTAAAATGTGAAGAAATAATCGTATGTATGGTCATGACAGAAGAGGAGCTATCTAGATTATGGATTCCTGAAGAAATTCCAAAGTGCTTGCAATTTACTTGTATTTGTTTCAAAAAAGGACAACATGGAGAATAGTCTATTGTAATAAGCTGATTACTTAGATCACTGTATTCAAAATGAAAATATTTTCCAGGATAGCCTGCACTAAAGGGAATATAGTTATCCCCACCCAATACACAGAAAAGATTTAGAAATGAATGAGATGAACTTAGTGGAAGTTTATTCCTGTCATCTTTTCCAAAGTTTCAGCTTCAGAAATCACCCAAGGAATGAAAGATTCTACAGGAAAAGTCTTCAAAACTCAGAGAGATAGCTCTACTGCACCTTCAGTGAAAAATGAGTTTGCCACGAAGACTTTCTAATTGAAATAAAAGCAACCAGGACAAAAAAGCATAAGAGATATAAAATGTACTGGCTAGCCACTCAATGGCAAATTCAATCATTTCTCCCTTTTTCCCTCCTCAAAACAGCCTCACAGAACCAAACACCCTACACTCAGTTTCATCTGCTCCCTACCCAGGACTATCTTTGGAACAACTGACGGAAAGGTGGCCGACCGCCCTGGAAGTGCCAGCCCAGCTCTCAACAGATGTGGCTTTTGACTCATTAACAGTGGCAGCTAAAAACATAATCGAGTACAGCTGCAAGAAAGAACTGCTTGAGCTCATGGTTGGCTGAGAGGCTCCCGAAATCCCACCCAATTAGCATTGCTCTGAACAGAGATCCTCTACTTGGGGGAAGACCCACAACAAAACCCGCAGGAAATGGCACGTTGCCAGATGCAGGCAAGCCAAGCCTGTGCACAGGTGGATTTGAATGACCTGCAACGCAAAGTCTCCAAACAGCAGGGGTCCCACTGAGCCATTTCCACACAGCCTCTACGTTGTGGTCTTGCTCTAAATGAGGCAGTTTTGAAAATACACATGGGAAGATGATTATTCACCAGCTTGTTGCCAATCAGCACTGCTGTAAAGATTTTGCCAAATGACGGATCTATGGATTTGGGAGCTCCCTCATTGTCTAGCTCTGACCCTTGATGGGATTTCAGCATAAACCTCCTTGCTAATCCTATTAAAGAACCAAGAAGGATGTCACCATGACCCCTCTCATCTGCTTTTGGACGAGCGTTCACAGCTGCCACAACTTTGATAGATGCCAATCAAACACTTGAAAGCTTCATCAGAAACAGAAAACAGGACAACACCGATCTGAGACTGCACCTTATGCAAAAGGAAAAAAGGTGAAAGAGGCAGGATGTGGAAAATACTTACATTTCTTGAAAAATGTCCAATTTGCAAACTAACTTCTTTGAAATTTTAGAGTTTAATTGTACATTTTCTATTTGAAGGCTGTAGTTTGTCTCTAAATGCTGTCTCCTCCCCCCAACTTTTCCAAAGGGACAGCTAGCTTTTACAACTAGATGGATGATGAAAGAAAACAAAAATGGAAAATCTCGAAGGCTCCTCAATACAATTGAAATAGAAAGAATGCAGCAGCCCACCTCACCCACCAAACTCTGAATTCTTTCTGCTAAGGAATGGAGTTAAAAGAGAGGCCACAAACTGTGCACAAAAGCAGCACCCAGGCTCATATTTCTGCTCCTATCCTGTGGAGTCGGGAAGAATGGCAAATCTGAAGGATGGCCAGGTAAGCTTTGGCTCAGATAAAAGTACAGTATCATGATGTCGTAGCTCAGTTACAATTGCCTTGTTGTATTATGAACCAGACAAGCAATAGGTCTTTTTTTCTCTTTAAACAGACAGACACTATTTGATTAACAGCCCCTATGAGATGGAGAGCTGGTTTTTATTTGTAGTTCATCAAAAGACTAGGACTTATCAGGTGATTTGGGAACTGAAAATAGCCCATTGGTTGAAAGGCCCCATTTTATTAAGGACAATGCCGCCAGCAGTCCAACCAGAACCCCACCTGGGCTTCCATTCAGCTGACAAGATGCTAATCAGCACATATTATGAATACAGCTACACAAGAGCCTGGGAAGATTCACTGCTGTAGGGCAACAAATAGCTTTGTTCAGTCAAGATGCACGTAGTGCATTTCTAACTGGTTCCCCTCAACCCCACTCCACCATATCTTATCTTACAATTTTGAAATGATGAAGCGGGCAAAAACCTCTCCGCAAACAAAACTCACACTCTTATTTTTAGTGGTTTCCATCCTCTGGGTCTTGGAATTCTTTAGGATTTCTATATTCTTGAAAGTCATTTGTGAATCCATATGTATCCAGACATCACCTACGCACTTGCACATATGACTCTCCAAGCGCAATGTGCCAGAGACCAGTTTGTGTGACCTCCTAAACTCATAGCTATCCTCCCAGCCTCCCATGCTGGCAGGTATGACCATGAAACTGATTTCTTGCGGAGGGATAAGTGGGAATGGGACCCTACAGATTTGAGCCTAGTAAAGAATACAAGAAGTGGACGTGGGCAGAAGTGATGCATTCCACTCCCAGGACTACCCCCAGGAAAATTTCCCCATGCAATTCTCAACATTCCCTTCCCCCATATGTCATCCAGATACAGGCACCAGGGTGACCTTGGAAGTTATGTATTAAAGATGGCAGAGACTCCATCAAACCAGTCCTTTGAATGGGTGCTTGAAGAGCACCCACCCCCACTTCAGCCCTGCCAACTGGACTTTTATGTGACTGAGAAAGAAATTATTTTGTTAAAACTCTGAGATTTCAGGATTTTTCTACTATGGTAGTTAATATTTCTTTAAATAACATACATACATAGGTGCTGCTGTAATTAATAATGTATACATTCACTGTAAAACCAATACCAAGTTCAGGACAGTTTTATTCACTGCATATTTTCTCAAAAATATTTCAGTAATCCTTTTTTCAACAATGCCAGGCACTGAACTAGATGTGACATATATAGAGTGCAGAGCGAGTCCACCCCGGCCTCATGTGTACAATGTACTGGGGATGGCAGACATATAACAAAAATGCAAAGAAGTATATGAAAGAAAATGCAAACACGTGCTAGAAAGAAAATGAGCATTGTGAGAAATAATGGCAGAAACCATCGAACACAGAAGGAAGTTCAGGGCCAGGACTTTCTGGGGAAGTGATACTTAAGCTGCAGGCCAGATAGATGAACATAAAATAATTAATTTAAAATAAAGGAAAGAGCCTCCAGGCAAAGAAAACAAATAGTGCAAAGTCCCTGAACGCTTGGTGCCCTTGGGGAACTGAAAGAAAAGAAGGGCAGGACACCTGGGTAGAAGGAAGCTGAGGGAGGGGAAGAGGAGGAGGATGGAAGGGAGGAAGAGGAGTGAGGGAACCTGGGGAGCTAGGCAGGGGCTGGCTCAGGCAAGGCCTTGATGTCCATAATAAGGGTTTCCCAGCTTATTCGGAAGCATGCATTCTCAGTGGGGGCAATAATGCCCCCAAAGGGGTGAAAAATTGGTTCTTAGGGATACAGAAGAGGTCTTACAGTACATGCGGTGTTAAGATTTCATGGGGGTGGTGGAGTGGATTAGGATAAAATGTCTAAAAAAGCTTTTTAGGGAGGTGATAATGAAAAGGCTGAGAAATACTGATGTAAAAGCAGCAGGAAATCACTGAAGACTTTAAGCAGGGGAGTGCCATGATCCAATTTCTGTTTCTCAAAAATCCAAACAGGAACTATTAATACGTTTGTGTTTAAAAAGTTTTTATATTTAAAAAGGGTAGAAACCCCTATTCTTCATCGTTTCAAAATTTTATGGTTAATTGGTCTTAACCCACTAGATCATGTAATCTAAGCCTTTCATTCTACCAATTCAAACACACACACGCGCGCACACACACACACACACTCGGAAAGGCTACATAACTGTTTTGTCCATAGCTGTGTAATTATCAGGTAGTAGTAAGCAGAGTTTCCTGATCTGTTGCCTTCTCTTTCAGCACCCTTCCTAAAATTCTACCTTGTCTGTTGCTCCACACACCATGCCATGTGTGCAATTAGTTTGCATTTTAAATACTGATTCACATTTGACCTCCCTTCACATAGTAAGTGTCAGATGCACAAAAAATATACAATTTATTTGCTTGTTCTTGTTAGAGATAGGATCTTGCTCTGTCACCCAGGCTCATCTTGAACTCCTGGCCTCAAGCAATCCTCCCTCCTCATCCTCCCAAAGTGCTGGGATTACAGGTGTGAGCCACCATGCCTGACAAAACATATAATTTCTTTTTGTCATACTCCCAGATTGTTATAGGAAAAATAATGTCCTAGCAACATATTGTCCCCGATCTTGAAAAATGTCAAGATTTGCAGGTTACATACAAGACTAAACACAGGAATCCTCCTTGGCTCTGTTGATTTGGCTAAAGGTAGAAGAAGTGGTAGAGTATTGCTCAGGTTTTGTTTTAACCATTGGCAGATTTCCAATGTGAAACTATTAGTTCTACACTGAGCTCAAAAAGAATTGTTTCCTGGATCTCCCAAAATAGTAAACTAGAAGTCTCAAGAGGCAGGTGTTGCTTTTCTTGTATACAGAAAAAGAACTAGGTTCAGTGACTAACACCTGTAATCTCAGCACTTTGGGAGGCTGAGGCAGGTAGATCGCTTGAGGCCAGGAGTTTGAGACCAGCCTGAGAAACATGGTGAAAACCCTGTCTCTAATAAAAATACAAAAACATTAGCCGGGCGTGGTTGGCGTATCCCTGTAGTCCCAGCTACTTGGGAGGCTGAGGTGGGAGAATCACCTGAGCCCAGGAAGTCGAGGCTGCAGTGAGTCCTGATAGTACCACTGCACTCCAGCCTGGGCAACAGAGCAAGACCCTGTCTCAAAAAAAAAAAAAAGAAAGAAAGAAAGAAAGAAAAGAAAAAGAACCACACATAAAACAAAATGGAACATCAATTTCATAGCAACATTATTCACAATAGCCAAAAAGTGAAAGCAACTCAAGTGTCCACTAATGAATGCGTGAGTAAATAAAATGCAGTATATATACGGCTGTTCCTCAGTATCCAGGGGGATTCACTCCAAGACACTTCAGGAACACAAAAATCTACAAATGCTCAAGTCCCTTCTATTGTGTAATATCAGCATAATTTACACAGCTCCCAAATACTTTAAATAATCTCTAAATTACTTATAATACCTAATACAATGTAAAGCTATGTAAATATGTTGTTATACAGTATTGTTTAGGGAATAATGACAAGGAAAAAAGTCTGTACATATTCAGTACAGATGCAACCATGTTTTTTATTTTTAGATATTTTTGATCTAAAGTTGAATTCATAGATGCCAATCCCATAGAGGGCCATATATATATAATTTATATCTAAATATACATTTATATAAAAATATTCCACTGCGTGTATGTATATGTACGTATATACATATACATACATATACATATATACATATACATACATGCAGTGGAATATTATTTAGTCCCCAAAAGAAAGGAAATTCTGATATATGCTACAATATGGATAAGCCTTGTGGACATTACGTTTAAGTGAAGTAAGCCAGTCACAAAATAAAACCAAATACTGTGTGATTCCAACTTATGTGAGGTACCTAGAGTAGTCAAAATCATCAACAGAAAGCAGTATGGTGGTTGCCAGGGGCTAGGGGAAGAAGAGAATGGGGAGTTGTTCATGGATATAGACTTTGAGTTTTGCAAGGTGAAAAGAGCTCTGGAGATGGATGGTGAGGATGGTTGTACAACAATGTAAACGTACTTCACACTACTGAAATGTAAACTTAAAAGTGGTCATGATGGTCAATTGTGTTATATATATTCTCCCATATTATAAGTTTTAAAATAATTTTAATGGGTAAGATAAAGATAATTATATGTGGTTTCACTGTAATGTCAGAGAATCTCTGTACACATAGACACACACAGTCAGAAAACTTAAACATCTAGACCACACCTTGGAAGTCTGAAAGTCTGGAAAAGCTAATTGGTGGAAACCAAAACAAGAAAGGGGATATTCTGGATTCATGATAACATTACACTTACAAGCCTCTTGAATTTGATTGGCCGATAGTATGCGAGCAAAAGCACCTCTTGTTTTAACCATTGGCAGGAGATTGCCAAAGTGAATCTATTAGTTCTACATTGAAGTAAAAAATCATTGTGTCCTGTGTCACCTCTGAGTGGAAGTATTTATTCAGAGCAGCACTCTCTTCTTCCCGCCTAGGTGGCTATGGAAATGCGAGTTGAGATGGAGCTGCCATCAGCATGGATTCCTGAGTGCACGCAGTGAGCCAAGCTTTCCTGAGAATCCACACTGGTGATGGGGCTGAGTGGTAAAATAAACCTTTGTGGTGTTAAACCACCATGATTTGGGGGTTGTTTGCTATTATAGCGTAATCTAGTCCATCCTGAATAATACAGTTTTAAAACTAGCATTCGAAACTGAGAATTTGAATTTCATCTTATACCAATCAATAAGCACTCTTTAATAATAAACAACCTTTATTTCTCTGCAGGTGATGTCTGAAAGAAACATCACAATAATCATTCTTCATAAAACATACAAGCTATATGACAATGATTATTAATAATAAAGAAAACTTCTTAGCTTTCCATATGCAGTACAACATCACAGACTGCATGAGTCAGTGGAGCGTGTCTGCACGTATTTTGTTTGGCTGGTTTGTGGTAGAGATGGGGAGAACATCCTAAATAATAGGCACATGAAACATTTCCTTCCTTTCCTCCAAGAATGTAGCAACAGTTGCTACATTGCACTTGGGGATAGAAGGTGTTGAGCAGCACGTATTCTCCATTTCGTCAAGTGTCAGCTTCCTGGATGCTTTGGATGGTTTTCTAAACAAGTATCTATTAATCTTCCAGGAGCATGATGACTTGAGGAAAAAACACACAGAAGCCGTGTTCCAGCAGGTTATAAGAGGGGCGTAAGGACAGGGGCTTTCCTTCCCCTATGTCTCTGATCATTCCTCTGCTGCAGAGTGACTGAGCCGAGGCTATTCCTAAACATCTGAAAACCATTTATAAACAACTGCAGTTACTACAAATAAAGACACTTTAAACTGGTGGTTCATATCTTTAGTTCATGATGTAACTAGACACTAAAATAATAGCGTATGCTCTGATGGGAAAAAAGTCACTAAACAGAGTTATGAGATACATGGTTCACTCCCACCTCTCTCCCTAACAAACTGGGACAAGTCAACTCAACTTTCTAGAACCTTACCTCTCTCATCTGTAAATAAGACAGATCATATCAGTGTTTCCTAAGATGTGGTCTTTGGTCAAAATGTGTCTGAATCCTCTGTCGGTATGTGGGTGAGAGGGAAGGGTGGGAATGGAGGGGGTACCTATAACAAATGTATAGCCCTAAACCTATCCTAGTCGTATTGAATCAGAATCTCCGAGGGTGAGGCTCAGAAATCTGCAGTGAAAAACTTCTCGGCTTTTAGTTGCACAGATCTATTCTTCAGTGACCTCTGGAATTATGCAGCATGGCACAACTGACTTAGGCACACAGAAGTTCGTGAAACACAAGACTAAAGAGTCCTTAGTATGCCTTCCAGCCATATAATCCTATGGTCTTGAGCAGAAGTGAAAAGAAATAGGTAACACCTGCGCTACTCACCCCACTGCCCCCAAAATGCGTAATTCTCTACTCAGAGATCATCTCAGTGCAAAACAAAACATTAAAACTGATACAGAATTAATGACTATTCAAAATTATTTCCCATTCATTTCACCTCATCTCCATTCCCCACCACACAAAAAAAGCCTGAACTGCAATCACACCTTAGAGAATAAGTTTTTAATACCACATATGATGTTTCAAGGCCAGATCTTTACATCATGTTAACTCTATGTTCTCTCATAAAACTGTTTCCAAATATGAATGTCAAAATGTATAAAATAAAATATTTCTGTGCTGTATCTCTAAGCAAATAGGTTAGATTATGTTTACTTCAATAGAGAATGAAAAATGAGCAGTTACTGAAAAATCGAAAAACAAAAATAGGGATGGAGAGAGCCATTATTATTGTGTTTGGCAACCAGAAGGCAGTCAGTGAGCCTGGACTCTTCCCTAAAAGAAAATTCTGACTTTTTTAGTTGCAGAAAGGGTCACTAAATCCAGAACTAGATCTTGGGCCTCTACACCACAAATCTAGTGTCTTTTTTATAATTCTGACCAGCGTCTTATTTACACTAGGAAATAAAAAGTATCAGCCTCTGAAAAGTGTGCCTCATAACCAGAATGAGTTATAACAAGATTGGGAATTGGACCAGGATAGAAAAATAGAAATTAAAGAGAATAAATAGTGCTAACTTCCAGTTAACATTGCAGGTTGAACACCATATTTTCTTCATTCTCTCCCAAATGTCTGCTAAAATAACAGTAAATAAATAAAGATGACAAGAGGAGTAGAAAGGCAACAACAACAGGCAAAAGATGCAAATAAATTTTTGGAGTATGGAAAACTGGTGGAGGAATTGTAACTGACTTAGCAGAATTGTGCCGGCAGAGAGATAAAACGAGGAGATGCCAGACCATGTGGCCTGTAGGGCTTCAGATTCGGAGGCACCTGGTGCTGTTGAAAGGAGAGGGAGATGGGTGAAGTTTGTCTCCAACTAGGAATATTGGTTCAAAATCTACGTAAATGTAACTCTGTTGAAAATAAAATTGAGAAAATCCTTTAGAAAGTATAAGAAACAATAAATAAATACAAAAGATTTTAAAAGATGATGAGCCACCCAGGAGGCCCAATAACTAACAGGAGTTTTACAAAAAGCAAACACATAAAATGTGGGAAAGGAAATTATTGAAGATATATGAAAATAAATATTCCCTAAAGTGAAAGACATAGATCTACTGAAAGCCCACAAAGAACTAGCATGGTGAATTTAAATAACCCACAGCAAGGCACAGCATCATGAAACTTTAGCACAGGGGTCTGCAAACGATGGCCCATGGGCCAAATCTACCCTCTTGCCTGTTTTTGTAAATAGTTATTGGAACACAGCCACGATCATTTGTTTACAACTGTCTAGGCTTCTTTCATGCTATAAAGGCAGAGTTGAGAAGTTAGGACAAAGACAGTATAGCCCACAAAGCCTAAAACATTTACTCTATTTCCCTTTACAGAAAAAGTTTGCCAACCTTTGCTTTAGAGGGTCAGATATAAAACATTCTAGAATTTTCCAGAGACCAAAAAATGCAGGCTGAAGACACAGGAGTTAGATTTAAAATGGAACTGGATTCCTCAATAGCAACATGAGATGTCAAAAGAGAATGTGGTGATGCCACCAAATTTGAGGGAGGGGAGTAGGAGCAGGGAGAAAACTATTTTCAACCAAAGAGTCTATGTCATGCAAAATAAGCAATAAGTATGACAGTAGAATAACTTTCTGGACACAAAAGTAGTTTTAAAAATGTTTATTTTCATACACATTTTATTTTCTGGAGGTTGTGGAATCTATGAAATAGGCCAGTTCAACAGAATAAAAGAAGCAAAGTCTCAGTATGACAGCTATGAGGGTGGGTATGCAGAAAGCAATCAGACCTAAAGACAACATAGAAGTGTGAAAGGAGGAACACTAGCAGGGCAAAGGAACTGACTCTGATTGGTATTACACCTTTGGATTTGGAAAAATTATTCATAGGCATGTGATGGGTATACAGTAGCATTGGAGGAAAAGAGTAACAGTTACATAAATTAAGAACTTTTCTTTCAATCAAGGCAATTGTTAACTCTAATAAAACCTAAGTAAAAATGAAAAGTTGCTCAACATCATTAGTCATTAGAGAAATGCAAACAAAAATCACAATGAGGAATCACTTCATATTCGCTAGGATGGCTATAATCAAAAAGTCAGATACTTTTTGATTATGGTGAGGATGTGGAAAAATTAGAACCTTCATACACTGCTGGTGGGAATGTATAGTGGTGTAGCAAGTTTGGAAAACACTCTGGCAGTTTCTCAAATGATTACATACAGTGTACTATTCAACCCAGCAATTCCACTCCTAGGTATATACCCAAGAGAAATAAAAACATTTGTCCACCCAAAAACTTGTACATAAATGTTTATAGCAGCATTACTTATAATAGCTAAAAGGTGGGAAAAATCCAAATACCCAGAAGTAGATGAACAAATAAACAAAATGTGGCATATTCATACAATGGAATAATATTCAACCATAGAAAGGAATGAAGTACTGATATATGCTACGACTTGGAAAAACCTTAAAAACATTATGTTAAGTGAAATCAGACAGTCACAAAACTCCACATATTACATAATCCCATTGATACGAAAATCTAGAATATGGAAATCTATTAAGAAGGTAGGTAAGTGGTTGTTTAAGCTAGGGTGGGAGGCAAGTAAGGGGGTAATATAAAGGGTACAGGATTTCTTCTTGAATTTACAAAAATATTGCAAAAGTGACTGTGATGATGGTTTAATGTGACTGTGAATATAATAAAAACCATTGAACCAGAACCATTTAAAATGGAGTCTGGATTCCTCGATAGCAACATGTACTTTAAATGCATAAATTGTATTGTTTGTGAATTATATCTCATTAAATTTTTTTTTACAAAAAGAAGTGTACTAGAAAAAAACAATAATAATGTATTACTTGGCTCACTATTGCCACTACAACATATTAATACTGATCATTGATTTTTTTAATGTGATAAAAGATAACAAAAGGATGATGAAAGCAGGATTTGAAAGAAAATTAGGAAATCAAACTATAATGGGAATTTAATAAAATATGGTAAGTCAGGAGATCACATTAAAGGTACAGTGTGAGAACTATGGAGGTAACTATTATATTAAAAAAATCTCAAATCAGAAATGGTTATCTAATATTAATATAGCCAAAGGCAAAGTAGATTTTAGAGTACAGACCATTACTAGGGATAAAGAAGGTCATTTATTTGTAATAAAGAGTTAACTCACCAAGGTAACATAACAATCCTAAACATTTATGTACCCAATAACAGAGCTTTAAAATAAGGCAAAAACTAATAGAACTGCAAAAGAAATAGACAAGTCTACAGTGGTAATATAGAGATGTCAATATCCCTTTCTCAATCATTGATACAATAAGTATACAGAAAAATCAGTAAGTATGTGGAAGACTTGAACAACGGTATTAACCAGTTTGACCTAATTGACATTTAAAGAACATTCTATCAAACCATAGCTAAACTGATCAGGAAAAAAAAAAGGAGTGGCACAAATTTGTAGAAAGTTTAATTCTTTTCAAGTGTACACAGAACAATTAATAAGATAGACCATAATTCTGGTCCATTAAACAAATGTCAATAAATTTAAAAGGATTCAAGTGATATAAAGTGTGTCATCTAATCACATTGCAATTAAACTAGAAATCAGTAACACAAAGATACCCAGATAATCCCCAAATATTTAGAAATCAGACAACCATTTCTCAATAGCCATGGGTCAAAGAAGAAATAGAAGGTTATAAGAAAGTTCTATGAACTGAAAAAAAAAAGAAAATACATGTAGAAATTTATGATATGCCTCTAAAGCTCCACTTAGGCAATATTTATATCATTAAACATCTGTGTTTCAGAATCCAAAATACCTTATATCAATGACTTCAACATACACCTTACAAAACTAGAAAAATAAGACCAAATAAAACACAGACTAGAAGAAAAAATTAAAAAGAGAGGAAATGAATGAAGTAGTACACAAAAACAACAAAGAAAAATTCATTAAACCAAAAGTTGCTTCTTTGAGAAGACTGATAAAATTGATAAGCTATGAAGCAGACTCATCAGAGGAAAAGAAGTAACCAATATCATGAATGATACAGGTAATATAACTACATAGTCTAATAATATTAAATAACATAATAAAGGAGCACTATGAACTATTTTACACCAATGAATTCAACAACTTAGATGAAACTGACAAACTTGTGAAAGACAATCAAAGCTAATTCAAGATGAAATTGATAACCTGAATAGCCCCCATATCTATTAAAGAAATTAAATTTGTAATTATACAGTTATCCCACAAAGTAAACTTTAGGTCCAGGTGGCTTCACTGGTGAATTCTTAAACATTTAAGGAAGAAATCATATACAGATTCCAGGAAGTTGAAAATGAGGGAGTATTTTCTGACTTATTCTATGAAGCTGGCATTGCCTTGATACCAAAACCAAAGATATTCAAGAAAAGGAAACTACAGAACATTATTCCTCATGGACATAGATGTAAAAATTTTAAACAAAATTTAGTAAATTGAATCCAACAATATATAAAAATAATATTATGATCAATTTGGGCTTATTCCAGGAATGCAACGTAGGTTGAACATCGAAATATCAGTGAAGGTAGCTCACTATATTAAACTAAAAAGGAAAAATCCATTTCTGATAAAAACACTCAGCAAATGAAGAATAAAAGCAATTTCCTCAGACATAAAGAGCATCTACAAAAAAGCCCACACCTAACATCATACTTAATGATAAACAAGACAAGGATATCTGTTCATACCACTTCTATCCAGCCTTGTACTGGAGGTTCGAAGACACTGTCATTATACAAGAAAAAATTTCATAGAAGACATAAAGACTTTGAAGAACTCTCTTTATTTGCACAAGATAATCATTTATGTGGAATATCTTATGGAAAATACTACATATTGTTGCACACAGCAACTACAGCTAATGAGTTTAATAAAGCTGCATAAAAGAATATATAAAATCAACTGTATTTTTGTATACTAACAAAAAAGAATTGGAAACTAAAATTTTTTTAAATGTTATTTAAAAAAGCGTAACA
Organism: Mandrillus leucophaeus; assembly: GCF_000951045.1. Lineage (NCBI taxonomy): Eukaryota > Metazoa > Chordata > Mammalia > Primates > Cercopithecidae > Mandrillus > Mandrillus leucophaeus. The sequence goes on along the minus strand of NW_012104421.1, from coordinate 458,307 downwards.
GGCTGGGCACGGTGGCTCTCGTCTGTAATCCCAGCACTTTGGGAGGCCGAGGTAGGGAGATCACGAGATTAGGAGATCGAGACCATCCTGGTTAACACAGTGAAACCCGGTCTCTACTAAAAATACAAAAAATTAGCCAGGCGTGGTGGCAGTTGCCTGTAGTCCCAGCTACATGGGAGGCTGAGGCAGGAGAATGGTATGAACCCAGGAGGCGGAGCTTGCAGTGAGCCAAGATCGCACCACTGCATTCCATCCAGCCTGGGCTATAGAGTGAGGCTCCATCTCAAAAAAAAAAAAAAAAAAGGCATTACATATGAAATATTAATAAATCTGATGAAAATATGTAAGACTTGTACACTAAAATATTGTATCAAATATTGTTTAGAAGACATAACTATAGAGATTTTCATGTTCATGAGTCATGAAACTCAGTAAAAAGACAATGCTCTCAAAATATATCTTTAGATTAAAACACTCCTAATCAAATCCCTGTATGCATCTTTAAATTGGCAATCTGATTCTAAAATTCATATGGGGTAGACAAATCAATGTCCTTGAAATATGAAGAACAAAGTTATTTTTATTTATTAAGACTTTTTATAAGGCTATACCACTCAAAGTGTGCTACTGGCATAGCAATAAACATATACTTCAGTGGATTAGAACAGAGAATCCAAAAATAGGCCTACACGTGTATGGACAACTGCTTTTTGAAATACAAAGACAATTCAGTGGAGAAAGGATGGTCTTTTCAAAAAGTCATGCAAAAACAATTTAATATCCATAGGCCAAGAAATGAACTTTGATCCCTACCCTGTACCATATGCAAAAATTAACTCAGAATGAAAGAGACTAAATGTAAAAACCTAAAACTATAAAACTTCTAGAAGAAAACCTCTGTGATTTTGGGTTAGGCAAACATTTATTAGAAACAAGAACAAAACCACAATTGTCCAGGAAACAATTTGATAAATTCAACTTTGTCAAAATTAAAAGCTTCTGCTAAGCAAAGGACACTGTTAAGAAAATGAAAAGACAAGCCACAGACTGGAAGAAAATATTTGCAAATCACACATCTGAGAAGAGAGTCATAGTGGCTGGACAGTTGTTCACACCTGTAATCCCAATACTTTGAGAGGCTGAGGTGAGCAGACCACTTGAGGCCAGGGGTTCGAGACCAGCCTGGTCAACATGGCAAAATCTGTGTCCACTAAAAATACAAAAAAATATTAGCTACACATGGTGGCACACACCTGTAATCCCTGCTACTTGGGAGGCTGAAGCATGAGAATTGTTTGAACCCAGAAGGTGGAGGTTTCAGTGAGCCAACATCATGCCACTGCACTCCAGCCTGGGCAACAGAGAAAGACTCTGTGGAAAAAAAAAAAAACAAAAAAACATTCACAGCCAGAATGTATAATTCTCCAAGTTCAATAAGAAAACTAACAATCCAATAACAAGCTAATTATTTGAATAGAAATTTTACCAAAGAAGATATATGGATTCTAAATAAAGGTATGAAAACATGCTCAATATCATTAATCATTAGAGAATTGCAAATTAAAACCCAGAACAAGCTATGGCTATACCAGTTTGGATGACTAAAAGAAAAGACCACAGCAGATATTGGCAAGGATGCAAAGGAACTGGAACTCTCACTCTGCTACTAAGAAAACGGTACAACCTTTTTAAAAACTGAGTTTCTTAAAAACTTAAATGTACACTTACTATATTATTCAGCCATTCCACTCCTAGGTATTTACCTAACACAAGTAAAACCAAGTATTCATATGAAGACTTGTACATAAATGTTTGCAGCAGCTTTATCTGTAATAGCAAAACTGGAAACAGACACACTGTCCATCAATAGGTGAATGCTGATGGACAACAAACTGTGGTCTATCCATACAATGCAATACTACTCAGAAATAAAAAGCAGCGAGATACTGATACATGCTGTAACAGGAATAATCTCAACATAATTATGCTGAGGGAAAAAAGCCAAAAGCCTCCTTTTTGTTAAAGGAGGAGGGATTGTTCCATTTACATAAAATTCTAGAAAATGAAAACTAATTCATAGTAACAAAATATTTGCTTGGTAATGTTGGCCTGGTGATCATTATTTGCCTGGTGATGCTGGACTCAAGGACAGGAGGGAGGAAGACATTACAAAGGGTGATGAGGAAACTTTAGGGTGATGGTGTCATGAATATATGCATATGTCAAAACTTATCAAATTGTATACTTTAAACATGTGCAGTATACCATATGCCATTTATACCTTAATATAATGCAAAGCAAACAAAAATCCTTAGTAGCATTTTTAACAATGCAAACTTATTATGGTAAAAAATGAAAATAAATAAAAACAACAGCAAGAACATACATGAGGATAACAAAAGAAACAACCAAGTCATCTTCAAGAATTTTAGTTGAAAATCAGGTGCCCATAAAGGCACAATTTTTTCCAGTCAACCAGGAACTATTTATTTTATTACTGAATTCCTAACAAGGATACCATTTAGAATAACATTGTAAATGGAAATATTAAATCTTTCTGTTTGAATGAGCTACCACAGATATATCACCAAAAGGACATGAATTACCAGCAAGTACCATTTTTAAGCAACAGTAATGGATTTGCGCTGATCTAGTAACACATCCTCTTGACCAGCCTTGTTCGTTTTACAGTGGATTGCTGCAGTCAGGCTGTAGAAATCGTTAAGTAATTGATGATATCTACTGGTTACAATGAGTTGATTATGCATTTCCTTATCTGAGAGTAATTAAGGTAATAGGATCATGCTGGGTTCAGCTTATGAAATGAAATTAATCAGTAAAATAATCAGTTTCATAAGAACCTAAGGAGTTGCCTTTAAGTTGCAAGGAAAGAAAAGAATCCTGTAAGAAGGGTAATCCAGTCAGAACAGAGAGGGAAATAACCCCCAAAAGCAGAAATCCAGTGAGAAGAAAGAAATCTTTGGATTTCCAAATGATTTTTATTTGCATTAAAATTTCTCTTTGGACTTCTTGGAGAATATAGCTCAAACCTCATTCCATTTGGGTAGCAAAAGCTCTTGATTGCACAGTCTCCTTTCACTATGGCTACAATATCTACAAGGGAGGTCTGATTGTTATGCCTTCATGTATTCAGTGCCTTGATTCAAAAACAGCTTAAAGAATATATAAATTCCAAATAATGTTCAAATCATCTGGCACTGGCTATTGATCATAGAATGATTTCTTCTTGATTTGAAGTATCCTCAAATTTCTGATCTGTTTAATTTGATGGTTAAATATAAGGCCATACGATTAAAAACGAAGTGAAGACATTAAACAGCTGCTCTGACAAACACCTGACCAAGTTAACTCTCAAAGGCATTTTGCATTTACCAGGATACTGAACCAATCTACCACTTTAAACTCTTTTCTGTTCTTTCTCAGACAAGTTTCATCAGGCTCTTCACATGTGGACAGCAGCTCTGATGGTGGAATGAGAAAGATCTATTTGGAATTAGACAATAAACCACTTGCAACACGCACACAAGACCCAAATCTGCTGTGATCATCCTCATCCAGAAGAAATGGTTGAGAAGTGGCACAAGAAAGAACATGTGTGTAATGTTAGGAAAAATCAGCTTGTCATGAATGCCAACAAAGCACCTAATAACTTGAAGTGAGTTTGAACAGGCAGTGGGAAAGCATTTAAAAAAAAAAAAAAACAAAAAAACAAAACTGCAAGTCTAAGAAACTACAAGCTCCTGTTTAACATCTTTGCTAGATCCAAATAAGAGCAGATATTGCAGCAAAATATCAATGATAAGGTAGAATTTCTACCTTGTGGGTATTTAAAAATAAGACGGAAGATGTCTTAATTTGGTTCAAATGTCAACCTGCCTGGTGTTGTTAGAGCTGGCAGTACCTGTGAAAAAAGAGACCAACACCCTCACTTAACAGATGAGGAAGTGGAAGGTAAGGGCCTCGACCAAAATGATACGGTGCTTAGGGACAGCGCGGGGACTGGAAGCTACATGTCAAGACTCCCAAGTCTGTCTCAGGCCTTCTTTACTGTTCTTCAAGTTTCCTTCTGGGGCCATGATTCTATAAAACAAGTCACACTGGCCGGGAGCGGTGGCTCACGCCTGTAATCCCAGAACTTTGGAAGGCCAAGGCGGGTGGATTGCCTGAGGTCAGGAGTTCGAGACCAGCCTGGCCAACATGGTGAAACACCCCCCCCTCCCCCCGCCGGCTCTAATTAAAATACAAAAAATTAGGCGGGCGTCGTGGCAGACGCCCAGCTACTCAGGAGGCTGAGGCAGGAGAATCCCTCGAACCCAGGAGGCGGAGGTTGCAGTGAGCCGAGGTCGCACCACTGCACTACAGCCTGGGCAACAAGAGCGAAACTCTATTTCTTAAAAAAAAAAAAAGTCATTAAGGCAGGTCATTTTTGCACATTGGTTTTTAACCCAGCTGCACAACAGAATTACCCAAGAGCTTTAGAAGTTCTAACGTCCCAGCCTCCCCTCTCCCACCAGGATTCTGATGTAATCCAGCTGGGGTGTGGTCCTAGCGCAGGAAGTTTCTAGAGTTCCCCTAGGTAATCCTACTGTGCAGCCAGGGCTGGGAAGCCCTGACAAGGAACGAAGCATGGTGGGAATATAACTTGCTGATAATTAATACAAGCTTTTCCAACTGTTTGTCATATTCCAATCTAAGCAGGTGTTCCCTGCTGAAAATTTCTACTCCTGATGAGCGTAATCCCTGCTGCTCTGGGCCCTTCTGAGACAACATTCTCGATCCTTCCTCCGACTCTAGAAATGCACCACTGCCATCAAAATTTTAAAATAGAGATCGGAAAACAAGTTTCAAAACTTTAAGAAAAAGTGAGGGAAGGAAATCCCCCTATTTGGACAAGTCTCCATAAGCAAAACAGAGGAAAGGGAGGCTATCTGGCGGTAATTCCGGCCAAGAGTATTTGGGTATTTTCCCAGAATTACCCAAGTAATCCTGTGAAAGGCAAATCTATGGAGGTTAAATTATGTACAAACTGCCCAAATCGTGGGTTTTAATAAAAAGTTACCTGACTCTGGAAAGTGTGAAAACCAAGGAACCGCAGGCATTCTGAGTTTGACTCGACCCTGGACCCCTGCCCTCTTCCCTAAGCAGCTTCCTCCAAGTCTTGTGATGATAAACCACTACCAGGCAAACTAAATTAATCAGATACCCTCTCCCAGGGCCCTTCCGCGCCGCCTCGGGGCCTGTGTTTCCCACTCTGGAGAACTCCCCAGTTCCTTATACACCCTGTCTGGCCCTGGAGAAGACCCTGGGAGGATTCGGAGGGGGTGTGGTCAGGGCCAATCCTCGGACACCCACCCACCAGAGCCACTTCTAGACCGCGGAGGCACCAGGGAGCCCACCTGGTCCGGCGTCCGCACCTTACAACGCTGCGCCCCGACACTCGGCTGCGGGCGGCCCTAGGGTGACAGTGTCACAAGTTCACTAGGTCCGCAGAAGGGCGGAAGTGAGGAGGAGTGTCCCAGCACCCGAGCCTCCCCGGCGCCGCCCAAGCATGAGCCTGGAACGAGACAGGGGGCTCCGCGAAGGACTGTCGGAAAGGGTGAGGGGCAGCTGACTGCTGGGGATGACAGCTCCCCAGCTCAGGCGCCGCCTTCTCGCCCCAGCTCTGCCTGGCTGGAAGCAGGACCCAGGCAAGGGCGAAAAGCCAGAACAGGGTCCCAGGAGGCTGGGCCGAGACTAAACGCAGAGATCGACCCGATCGACCCCAGGGTACGCCTTAGCCCCAATCCCGCGCCACTTGTTCCCAGTTTGGGCGGCAGCGGAGCCCCAGGATGGACCTTCGCAGAAGAGAGCACGTCCCACGCTGTAGCGCTTTTCGCTGTAGCACAGGTTTTAGAAGCAGAGTTCCCCGGAGGGACGCAAGACGCACAGGCTGCCCTACCTGTCCGGCGATATAGAGCAGGCACCAGGTGCCACCGAGGAGGCGGGCCAGGAACCCCGGGCGCTGGGGCGCCTCCAGCCGTGCCACGGTCCCCATGGCGGGGACCAAGGGGAGTCTCGGGGAAGACCCCTCCCTGGAAGAGGTGGCTGCCTCCTGCGCTGACTGCAGTGGCTCCGCGGCGGCGGCCAGCAGGCGGGCTCGGGCGTGCGCCCCACGAGACAGGGTTGTGCTGCGGCAGGCGGCGCGGCTTTGGAGCGTCCGCGCGGCCGCGAAGCTGGTCTGCTTTGAATGGGAGCGCGTGCGCTGGGGGTGGGGGCGTTATTTGTGAATGTGCTGCTTGTCTTGGCTCGGGACGGTTCGCGCTCCCCCCACCCCCAACACCCCTCCAGCTCCTGCTCCTCCCCTCCCGTGTCAGCCCAGCGGAGGCGGGGAGCGCAGACATCCAGCCGCCCCTGCAGCGACAGCGGTGCGCGCTTCGGGAAACCCGAGCGGGGCTGCGCGCTGGCTTCTATTTATTTATTCTTTTTTAAAGGGAGGATCGCTCACTGCCCACCTTGCTCGCATTTGGAATGGCACCCTGCCGGCCCTCGGAGAAGGAAAAGCTCTCCCTGGACGCTGGCGCTTTCCCAGGAACCAGTCCTAGGAGCCATTCCCAGCGCGCTTTCCCTGGATCTCGGAGCTTCGAGTGCTGTTGCTGCCCTGGGAGCCCCGCAAGACGCTCCAGGGGCTGGGGACGATTTTGTGCGTGTTGGGAGGGGGGAATGATCAAGAAACTCACAACCTCACGTAATGGGACAAAACTGAAATTGTTATGGCATGCTTGTCCGTGGAGACTTGTCCCCTGGGCGCTCATGGAGCTTTTCCCATGAAGTTGATTTGTTTTGCAACATGCGCTCGGGAGTGGCGGGGACCCACGACAGCTGGCTAGGGACGCCGTGAACTAGAAGCCGGCGTTGGGCACAGGGAGCCCAAGAAGTGAGTTCAGTGAGGTTGACTTCGCTGATTGTCTTCCTGTACTAATGGGTTGCTGGGGGCAAGCTAGGGCGCCCCCTTCTCTGATTTGGACCACGCTGTCAGTACACAGGAGGTTCTCAGGCTGTCTCTTTAACAGAAGATAAACTCAGTTGCAGGTTTTGTGGGTTTGGATTTTTTTGTTGTTTGTTTGTTTTTTATTTTTGGTATTTTTATTTTTGTTTTTGGTTTTTGGTTTTTTGCCATTGGGACTCAGGCTCATTTCTTCCTGAAAATTTGGCGCTACAGAGCCAGTCTCCCAAAGCATCTTTATAAGAAAGCAAATCTCCCACCCTCCTTCCAACTGTCTTCCAGGCCACTCCACCCCTCTCCAGCCTTGGCAGTAAAGTTAAAAGAGGCGGAGAACTGGCCCCACTTCAGTAAAGTCCGTACGATAAGGGGATTCAGCGCTGCGCTCGTGAAATAACTTTTGTGAAGTTCCCACGTGCGCGCACTGGGACAAGCCCAGCATAAAATTAAGACGCCACCATACTCCCTAGCAACCATTCATTCAATCCACATATTCCTAAATGCCTACTCCTTGCCAGGCGCTGTGGTTGAACGTTGTAGCCCATCAGCGACTGAGACAGATGCGGATCCTGCTCTTTTTAATTGGGTGCACAGACCAGACACAAACTGTCTGCTAATAGAATGAGAGGCAAAGTCAGGGCACAAGTGCCTATAGGAAATGAATGTCATATGTGTGCCAATATCAGCACTTGTGTCCAGAATAGAAGTTTTGTAGTTGTTAATAGTAAAGGAGGCTGCTTTTCAAATTCATCTGTTTACTCATTCTGTGTATTGAGTTCCCAAAGTGTGAAAGAAAAAAATCAGAAATGGGAAAAATACATCTACCTTTGAGCCTAGATTCCCAGAAAGCTAAAGCTCAAAGATCAAAATATTTGGAGATTCTTTTCTAAAGGAGTTTTAGGCCAAGTTTTCAGCTTTAATTGATACAAAGGAAAAGGTGAGATATTTTTAAAAATGAGTACACCAAACACACACACACAATAAGAACAAAGACCACAGAGGCTGGAGACAGGAAAATATTTCTACGGAGGGTCGCAAATGGCTTGTCTTGCTAGGATGATTGAGCCACAATGTTAAACAGAAAAAGGCAAGGCTGTGCATGGCAGGTAGGTGGTCCTAACCTGTTGGGGTTGTGGGTACCTACAGCACCAGGCAGGAAGAAAGAAGGGAAATGATGTGCCAGGCAGCAGTGCTAAGCAACAGTAACTGAATTAAATTTTCAAACAACCCCCAAGATAGGTGCAGATTATCCTAAATTGACACATCAGAGTGCTGAAGCTCAATGGCTATATTACTAGGATTGGAAGTAGGCTCTGCAGGGGAGCACAGCAACAGAATTTCAGGATCGGAAGGGAGCTCTAGCCCAGTCACATACTTCAAACCATGAAGAATTTGACCATCTAGTCCAATAGCCACATTTGGATTTTTAAATTCATGAACAAACTAAGGCCCATGAAAATTAAGTTATGTGTCCAATGTCTCACAAGTAAGAGGCAGATGAATTCATTCCTACAACTTGATTAGAAAAGCATGACCTTCTATTCCTTGAATAGTGAGCTAACAGAAGAAAATAGGAATGTGAAGTTAATTAATAAGGCAATTAGTTGAGTGTAGGGTTAAAAAAGGGTAGAAGGTTCAAAAGGAGGGAGACGAGCTAGGAAGATGCTGCCATAAACTGGCCATGAGATGATAAAGCCTTCATTCCTGGAGATGCACGCTGGTGAGTAGAGAACAAAGTGGGTGCTGGGAAAGCTGGACAGCAGAAGGAAGGCATTGACTGGTCTCATATAATATGAAAAGATGGCATCTCCTTAGAGCATCTCCATGCCAAGGGTTCAACTCCAGATCTTTGTGTCCAACATCAGACTTGAATGTTAGCAGAGCCTGAGTTTGTTGCTTTGTTCATTGTCTGCTTAAAAATCCAGATGTTTTTAGATGACTTTTGATCAATATACATGATGGATAGTTTAAAGAATGAATGACAAGGACAAAAATATTCCCTTTATCCACTAAGATCAACTTTCCTTGATACTGCAAAAACTGTAGGGAGGATGCTTTAAAACAGATGTCTTTACTTAATAGCTTAATAACCTCATTGTCACACAAGGACTAAGAAATGCCACATTGCTCAGGCCCTGGAATCCACATGGAGTGTCAGAAGATGCCAGTCACCACTGATGGCTCTTCACTTCACCCAGTTCCAAATTCGCCAGAGCCTCTGCTCTATACTACAAGGCCTTTCATTTGAGATTTGCAGCAGGAGAGTGTTTTGGCCATCACAATCCTCTGAAAGGATAGTTCCATTGGAACACACGAATGCATGATGCTGAGGCTGGCTCTCACTCTTCCACTTAATCTCAGTGGTACTTCTGACTGTTCACCATGTCCCAATCCCTTTTTCAGTTCCTACTCTTCTTCCTATCCTCTTTTTATCCAGCATACTTTTCTTTCCAGAGCTCGTCATTTCAATAACACTCTTTTCATAACCCTACACTCTCCTGCCCTTTGGTCTTCACTCTTCAACTCAAAATGAACTCAATTACCGCCTTCTTAGTGCCCACCCTCCAGGAACAAGCACCGCAGGGGAAAGCCACAGAATAGGACAGGTAAGTATCGGAACATCACCTTCACCAGCTTCAGATGGACTTGCAACACTGCCCCTCAGTGTTCCTACTATTCACTCTCATACTATTCACTCTCATACCATCCTACTCTCTAGATCGACTATTTCAAACATTCCCCAGTTTCTCCAGACCTCCAACTCCTCCTTCACACTGCTCGTTTTCAAAAGACATGCAGGGCTCCAACTTTTCAGAGAAAATCAAATTAGTTGAATGGGAGCAATTTCTACTTCTACCCTTTTGCACCAAATCTACTTCTATCCATACCATACTTCCCTTCTGTTTTCTCTCTAAGGCTAGTCTCTCTACAGTGTTCTGGGTCTGATCTTCTCTTGCTTTCAACTAGTAAAGAAACATTAGTTTTCCCATCTCTTTACTGTAAACTGTATCCTACCTTTTAATATTCAAACATGCCCAAGCCCCCCCACCACCATGTATAAATAAGGACATGGACTCTCCTTCAATGACCCCATATCTTTTTCCTATCATAACTACATTTATTAAAGGTTTTGTTTATATTCCCTATTGCTTTCCTCTGTGTCTAATTAATCCTCAATCCATTCCAGTCAGAATTTGGCCACCATCACTCTATGAAATTCGAAGCTACTCTAGTCACCATAACCTCCATGCTGTAACATCCAACAGACATTGGTCAGTCTTCTCCTTGTCCTCACAAAACCTCATGACATGGTTGATTGCTCCTTCTTGAAACATTCTACTTTCTTGGCTGTTCATCTGACACTGGGATGCTACTTCTAGGAACACATTTTTGAAGATGGTGTCCCTTTCCCTCTGGATCTCCTTCAATGATGAACTCATTACTGAGCCTCTCCCATATATGGGTTGGATTTCGTGTTTACTTGCATGGATATATCTGCATTATTTTCCTTCAAAGAACTGATTTTAATTCGTAATTACTCTTTTATTAACCGAAGTAACCAAAATGTGTCCTTTCTTCTCCCACTAGGTTGTAAATTCTACAAGAGCAATTCATCATTGTGGTGCCAATGCCTACTCAATCCAAATGCATAGCACATATTTGACAAAATTGAAATTTGTTGTATTAATAAATGGATGATATAGTACTGCATACCTTTCAATGGGCTGGAAACTTAACCATTACGCAGGACACAAATAGCAGGCACCTAGAAGATAAGCATGATAGACTATTGACCTTTATCCCAGTACCTATGGTAGTCTTGCCAAATGGTGGGTATTCCAAACACTGCCTGACCGACTACATGAATGGACAGAATCCACTAATAGAGTGAGAGACTGACTAATCATGTAAACTCCTAGGCAAACCCCCGATTTAAAAAATCCATCAGCCTATGTAGAGTTCTTGAATTGATAAAACATTCAAGGCTGTAGCAACAACTTTTCCTTCTTTTAAGAAATGAAGTTTGGTTTAGAGTCAATTATATTACCCATCATAATCTCAAAGTGTCTCCAATAAGAAAACAACAATAATGAAAATAATACGGAAAGTCCACCACAATACAAATTATTTTTTTCATAAATACATAGAAGCAGGGGAAGGGAGGAGACTCTCATTGTTACCCAGAGTTCAGATTTATCTAAATCGTTCTAATTAGTAAATTCTGTACATTATAAAATGTTCAGCAAGAATGGAATTTTCTTATAGCTGACTCAAATCCTGCTTCGTTCCCCTCTTGGTTTTTCACTGGATATGCCCTCTTGTCAGCCTTTCCTTGCCTCAGTAGACAAGGAAAACACAGAGCAAAGCTGTTCAGTCAAGCAAATGTTCATTTTTGACAAGTTGAATGTCACATACTTTGTTCAAAGAAAATATACATACCTGAATTATACAGTTAAAAGTCTCCTCCTTGAGTGAAGCCATTTCAATAATAAACCAGTCCACAGAGACATGTGGCTTCAACTATTACAAACTGTTAAATTATGTGCATAATAAAAAAAGATAGGAAACATAAAGTAGTATGTTTATATCTGGCAGAAATGACTCAAAACCATATTTCAAGAAAGTAAACTCTGGAAACCAGCAGTTTTACTTACTCCTTGCCCCAGTGTAATGTCTGTTCTAATTCTTTTAGATGAACCTACAGGGTTTTCTTTAGCTACTGTATTTCTAGATTCTTAAATTATAAGCATAAAGGTTAGCTGATACTAGATAAGCATAGTTGTATGAATTAACATCCAGATCAAAATATTTTAAATTGCCTCTGCTTCCTTATAAGGGGAAAACACAGTGTCTCAGGAGGGTGGTAACTTATCAGCAGGCTTATCTTTCCATCCTATAACACTGAGTCCCGGAGGACGGTTTGCGCTCACAGTGATCCCCTGGCATCAGTCTGACTGCATTCATGATAGTGTGTTCGTCATGCGCATACTTAATCTCTTGATGTTGGCTTGCAGGAGTCTCAACTATAAAATGTGACAGCATTTGTTTTTCTTACCACAGAAAAAATGACATCACAAACTGTTAAGAGGTTAAACCATATATTATGGCTTCGTTTCAGAGTCACTGTTTGCGTCATATGACTGCCCAACAGGGACAGAATCTAACACACTTCACATTCCTGAATCTAATAACATATATAAGCTCGTCTGGGTGAGGCCCACTGGGTGTGGTTTTATCGCACAGAAAATCTTATATAATAATAACCTTTTAAAAAAATTGTCATTCTTTCTCCATGTGTTGATGTATTTGTTCAAATAATACAGCAAAGGACAACAGAGATTATAAAGGAATCAAAAAATTACATTTAAAAACAGATTTATGAATTCTGTTTCTTTTCTCTGGACACCTCAGAAACTGTTTACGTGAATGGGCAACAAGTTTTCCATACTTCAACTAGTCTATCAACAAAAATATTCAGTTTCCATTTTATGTTAGCCATTATGAAAATATGTAAAAGAAGTATATGATCCTTGTTTTTTCAAAACACACACAATTAAGTTTCACAAAATACATTTATGAAAGAAATTTATATCTCCAAAATGTTTGTTCTCTATTATAATATATGCCCTTTAAGAGCAGAGTATTCTGTTCCAGCCATTTTTTCCTCGGTACCTACCATACTCGGGCACTCAATAAATGTTTGATGAACTGCACTGAACATTTATTCTAATGCAAACCACATTGATGAGTACTGTGAGGAATAAATACTGATTCTGTATTTATGCCCAGCTTCCTGAAGCCAAAGTCAGAATATTTCAATGATCAGAACCCTTACTTCTATAAGGTGGTGATATGCAGTTTCTAAGACATAATCTAAAATATGATAGAGAAAGTAGTAGTGGTTTAGTAGGTAGGTGTGAGGCAGCTAATTCAACTTATTTTACAGGAGGTATATATATATACCTCCTGTGTATATATACATATATGCATGCCCTTGTGAAATCAAAATATTCTGTAGTTTTGTTTTGTTATAACATCATCCAGTACAATAGCAGTTCATGTTCTGTCTGCTCTCAGGCATCCCTAGAAAACTGGTGATAAAGTACAGTTGTGTACTTATTCTAAACTTACATCTGAAGTTCCTTGACTGTGTTTCAAGGTCTCCAAAAATAAGTCCTGGAAGCTAGATGTCCATGTCTTACAAAATCACAGTAGCAAACACAACAAGGGTAAATGACTGTCATCTATTTTCTAAGAAACAGTACACTTTTGAGTTGTCACCTATAACTGGATCTAGATAGCAACAGTTTCTGCTTATTATAACCAACTTTTTTTTTTTTGAGACGGAGTCTCACTCTGTCACCCAGGCTGGAGTATAGTGGTGCTATCTCCGCTCACTGCAACCTCCACCTCCCAGGATCAAGCAATTCTCCTGCCTCAGCCTCCCGAGTAGCTGGGACTATAGCACCCGCCACCAAGCCCAGCTAATTTTTGTATTTTTAGTAGAGACGGGATTTCACCATGTTGGCCAGGATGGTCTTGATCTCCTGACCTCATGATCTGCCCGCCTCAGCCTCCTAATGTGCTAGGATTAAAGGCATGAGCCATTGCACATGGCCCAACTTTTATTTTTTATTTGCAATCAGTGTTCAAACAAAAGGAAAGCGGGCCTGTTTTAAACTATCATCCTCAGTTTCCATATAAGCAGCTACGTAGGTGATAACATTTATTATATCTCTGTTTGGTTCATTCTGAAAGAAGTATCAGTTTGTATATGCAGACACAATCCCCTTCAGTTTTGCTGGAAAATCAGAACTTCAACACTGAATCTCCAGATAGCACTGGAAATTCATACAATGAGAATAAACACATGAAAGCACAGGATTTTGTTTACTCTGTTTGCTTCTCATGAACAACATAGTAAAATAATCCCTCAGAGAATCAAAACAAATTGTGATATAGGAGATATATATGTATTTGAGACAGAGTCTTGCTCTGTCGCCAAGCTGGAGTGCAGTGGTGTGATCTCAGCTCACTGCAACCTCCGTCTCCCAAGTTCAAGTGATTCTCATGCCTCAGCCTCCCTAGTAGCTGGGATTACAGGTGCACACCACCATATCTGGCTAATTTTTGTATTTTTAGTAGAGATGGGTTTTCACTATGTTGGCCAGGCTGGTCTCAAAATCCTAACCTCAAGTAATCTGCCTACCTTGGCCTCCCAAAGTGCTGGGATTACCACCGAGCCTAGTCATAGAATATAATTTGAAAGCAACTGTTACTTTCGACCGCAAGTTAATGACTGATAAATTTTAGTTTTTCGCCTAACTGGATGCACCAGAGAACTACCGACCAAAAAAAAACAAAAAAACAAACAAACAAACAAAAAACAAACAAAAAAAACACTGGCAAGAAAATAAAATTCAGCCAGAAAAAAATGAGCAAGATTTTTGGCAACAATAAAATGACCATGTTTTAGAAGATACTGTTGATCTTTGCTGATAAGATTAAATGAACTAAACTGTGAAAAGCGCTTTGTAAATTGTGAAGCAATATTAAAAACATTTCATTCATTATTCAGTAGTACACTACTATGTTGCAGAAGACATTATGGCAGCTTAGAAAGATATGTTTTAAAATAGACATGAAAATCTAATTAAAAGTCGATGAGAACACTAACATTCTCAGGGAGTAGAGGTCAGTGTGAGATTATTGGGATATTTCAGGTTCTTCTTAAATTTTTAATATCATCTGACTGTTGTTTCTTGGAGCACAAATTAACTTCATAACTGAATAAAGCAATGAAGATATTTCCATTTAGAAAAAAAAGTGGATGAGAAACAAAAATAATAATATGGCCTTAAAATGCCCATATTAAAGCCAGAGATGAAGTTAGTACAAATGCACATCCCATAAAAAACTACAGCTACAGATTTGGCCCTCAACTTTCAAAGAGTCATGAAACCTGATAAATTACAGTGCCCAAACTAGGTGGGGGGGATCAGACCATAGTTGCATGATGAAGCACTATAGCCTTGAAAATCAGAAAAGTTTCACAGTTTTTTTTTTTAATCTGGCCTCATATAGATTTTATCATGTATGCTCTTAGGTTTATTAGCATAGAGTTATATAGAAAAAATGATACAGTAAATAATTGATAAACTATAATTTGGCATTTATTATATCTCTAGGCACTCATTGTATCTAGAAAACTATAATTTCCTTCATCAATTATGATATCCACCTCTTGTAGCAATATTTCATGAAAATGTATTTTTCTCTTTAAATATCACATTTAAGTTTTTCAAAAAGAAGACACGACATAAAAGGAAACAGAAGAGGAAATGCAGAATTGAAGGTGAGGCAAGGTATAGTACATACACCATTACATTACAGTGTGTGATGGGTGCTATAACAGGGGCAGCCTATTTGTATATAGGGCATGCAAATTGTTACCTTGATCAAGGGCCACATAATGAGGGAAGAAAAGAGCATCTTCTCAGCCTTCATCTGGGATTTCCACTGGGTTCAGCCTTAGGGATGTGGTGTTGAGATCCCACAGCTGGCTTGAATCAGGTTCAAGAGGCATATTAGTTAGGGATGGGTAATAGTAACTGCTGTTAATAGATAAATCCCCAAATGTCGATAGCATAACATAACAGGTGTTTTAGGTAAATAGGTGGAAGCATGACAGTTGGAAATACGTGAAAAATCCTTACAGAAAGTCAACAGAACATAAGAAAACTGAGTATTTCTATAAAGAGTTATCTGGAGTTAAAAGATGGACATTGTCATACATTAGCAACAGCCTAAGGGAGATTCTTGAGGAAGCCTTATTTGACCTCCTCTTCCTGACAAGATTAGATTAGGCATCTTCCCAAGTGCCTCCACTCAACTTGTACTTCTCCTCTTAGGCTGTCCCTGTTATGGTGACCATCACATGATGTAATGTAATGTTGTGATTTCTCCTACTAGGCTGTAAGCCCCATGACAGCAAGAATTACATCTTCTCACCCTTGTCTTCCCAGTACTCAGAACAGTGCCTAGCACATAATAGGTACTTATTCTTATTCACTGAAAGAAGAGAGGAATGGAAGAAGGAAAGGAGAAATGGAGAGAGGGAAGAAGCACACGAACTCAAAAAGATGTTAAACCTTAGAAGACAAAGACTAGCTATAATCTTTCAGTTGTATAAGAAAGTGAATTAATTCGAAAGTAAGCCACAGAAATGTGAAAAATGCCAATTCTAAATGCCATTATGCTAGAGGGGGAAAAACAGGAAAAAAATAATGTCAATTTCATTTTTACTCTTACGCTTTTCACATTATGTGCCACTACGTGAAAATAAACTATAGAGAAGGAACATATTAGAATTAACCTACTATTAACTATAATATGTAAAAACTTTATTTTGGGAATAAATGTTGTTTGTGCCTGTTTCCATCTCCTTTCACAAGGGTAAAAAAGAAATTTCTGAGCAAACATACAGGGCAAACAGAGCCTCCCTGAAACCCTTGTGCCTGAGATACTGCTACTTAGTGTACATAAATGTATTTATCAAGCTACATGTGCAAATTATGGTGTTGGCTGTGCAAACAAGGCCATATTACTTAAGTCATTGATGGAACAAAATTTGGCGTCTTTTCAAAGTCTAGAACAGTCTTATCAGAAATTATAAAGCACTTTACTAACATTCATCTTAAGTGAATTCTAGGCTTAAGAAAATCAAGTATGAGGCTTATAGGGATACTTTATAAAAGAGTAAAAGTTGTAAATTATTTCAGGAATTTTCTCATTTATGCAACATTTGCCCCTTCCTAAATATTTCCAAATACATTTTATTTTGAGTCAATTTTCCTTTTGAGAGCCTTAAGATCTCAAGTAAAATCAATACACAAACTGAGCAGCATCTCCAAAGAAATGCTTATTAATTATAACCCGTGCCACATTAGCATCACATAGATTCAAAACTCCAGCCTTTATGACCTTGAAAAGGGAAATATTTACATATGTTTAAAATACATACACCTAGGAAGAAGTTTTACTAATCATGGAATGATATATTTCATAGAAGCATATAAGCTTGAGATACTCTGGCCAATTTGGCAACTATATATTTACATTTTTCTAATGATTTTATATAACCCACTATTTCTCTCAAGTTTCATTACAGGTAACATTCCTTGCTGTTGTCCTTCTAAATTTATAACAAGCTCACATTCTCAATTATTTTCCTGTCTCCTTTTTCCATTGAGGAAATCTTCGATTAAGTCACATTTCAATAAACTGAATTTTCTCTTGTGAGTCTCTGTGTGATGAGCTCTAATTAGAGTTCAATGGTAAACTTGATTATCCAGTTCATGGATTGATAATCAATGATGTTTGCTTCTCTTCCTTGTTCTAGTGAAGAATGCTTTCTGCCAGTGTGTTGAGATTTGGGGGAATTTTTGAATCAATGACAAAGTGAAAAGTTCTCAATTATTACAAGATTTATATTACCCAATTCCCTCATGATCACCAATAATGAAAAGTTCACAGTGGAAAGTATGCAGACATATTTCAGGTGTAATTAAATTAAATTCTTAGTGTTTGTCAGTGCGTGGTCCTTTGACCATCAGCATCAAAATCACCTGGGATGCTTGTTAAACGTGCCTATTCCCAGCTCCTGTCTAATATCTATACATCCCCATCTTTGTGTGTTTTTTTAACAACATCTAAGAATCTCCCTTCTCTGTTTTAACGTTTTAAAAATAAAATGAATAAAAAGTGAATAAAATGGATTATGTGATCAATATAGGTCACAGATTTTTCTAAACCTCCCAAAATATTTCAATCTAATATGAATGTACCCAAAAGAGAACAGAGGGGTTCGCTGTTTTGGATTTTGCTGAATGACAGGAAGGTTTAGGTCTTCCCTAATGTCATTTGCATTCCCCTAGGCTATCAGAAAGGAATCTGAAATGGACTTTCCAAGAAGAGGGTGTGGAGTCTGAAATCTTGTTTCTTTGCAAGATCAGGGTGGCTGCCCAGAGGAAATCCCTCACTTTAGGGGATTACATTCCAGTTTCTAAATGTTTGGAAAACATGAGTCGATGAGCAAGATGGAGAGTTACACAGAAAATGAAGACGATCTGAACCATGAAGAATTCAGCTCGTTGATTTGGACCCAGTGCCTGGTTTGAAAGGCAAATGTTTTATTACTTGGCAGGATTCCCATTACATGTCACTCTTTATAGCTTGCATTTTCTAGTCCTTTCAAACATCAATTCTGTAAGGCCTCACATTCCTTTCTCCCATTCATAGACTAAAGACAGACTTTACAGGTACTGGGAAAGTTCCCTCCCTATACTTAGGAATGAATGAAAAATGCTAGGATCATTACAATTTCTCTATATGAATTTATTGTTGGTTCCTACTGATTGTAAGTTGGAAATGTTTAAAATACCTAAAAGCATCATAATACCAGTCCAGATTATATATTTTTTCCATTTTTGTTATGCCTGTAAAATAAAAATGGTAAACATTGATAGTATCGATGGGCAGGCAATAGATGAGTAAGTCATGTACAAGATGGAAGGAAAGTGGAACTATGGCAAAATGGAGAATCAATGTCCAGTCTGAAGGAATTTTTTAAAATTGCACTGGCCAAATGAAATAGTGGTCTTTTAATACTGCTGGCATGGATCCCTGAAAAAGATTTCCCAAACTTTACTGTAAAATACCTACAATGATTCAGAAGAAAACACACAAAAACCAACCATGGTGAAATCAGTACTATTAGTCAAGTTATTGCCAGAATTTGAAAAGAATTTCTACCAACTGTAAGACTGATGGAGCTAGATGGAAAAAGTCTCATGCTATGCTGGCCTAGAAGTCCATAAGAGAACCATTTGTCTGTTTTCACTGTCAGTCCCTGGGGTAACCTCTAAAGCCTATTCCAATCACAAACCTAAGGAATTATCCTTGCTCCAAGTGATTGCTATTTTCTGTGCAAGGAAAAATACAGCAGACTGATTCCCTTTAACTACCTATCTACCATCCAAAGACTACAATTTTCAGGAAGAGGCTGAGCAGGAAGCGGGAAAGGGCATTGTGAAAGGCTCTACCACTTGTAAACATTTATTTACATGTGTGTCTCCATTTACTAAAGTGGGAGTTTCTCAAAAGATGGAAGATGACAGTTTCCATGGCTGTGAATAACAGTGGACTAACACAGCACCTGGTATACACAGAAAGTCAATGAATATTAGTTCAACAAATTAATGAATGAATGAGTGTGAAGGGTAGTTTAAAAAAGTTAGTGGAGAGCCCTGACAGCTAAGTTTATTAGTTCAGACTTGGCATTTTGCAATAGAGCATCAACAAAAGGTTTTGAGCTCAAAAATGATTTAAAAGGAATAATTGCAGGAGCTGCTAGTGCTCTATGTACTAAGGCAGTAGAATTGGTCACTAGATGAGAATGACGGCTCAAATAACCACAAGTATATACAGTGGCAGTTCAACAAGTAAAACTGCTTGCTAAGTTGCCCAACTATGCAAATTTTAATTCTAAAAATGAACATTTTACATAATTAAGAAGTCAATTTCACAAGGAGACTTTCCAGGTCCCCTGTAAAAAATAGGAAAAATAACATTTCTTCTCCTAAAAGAGGCCAACACAAGCCCAGGGTGACTGTTCTGTTCCACTTAGATAAAGACATTTTATTTTAAATAAGTTCCATGGATTGCACCATTGTGGACTCAGCAATGTTAAGGAGTCTATAAACCTGGAATCTGTAGCCATTTTCCCCCCGAACTTTTTTGTGACATTTTAAGAATCTTCAGCTCTTTTTTTGTGTCAGTGCCTTTATGAGTCAAATGGAGTTACAGATTCTACCCCCTCATGGGAATATGAAGATTCATGATAAAATAAGAGTGAAGCATGGAGTCTCTCAGGCATTTGAATGCAGTGATTCCCTTGGATCACTGTGGATCCCTGTTGTTGTACCTCTTCATATCTGAACATATTTAATGTGATTATTAACCTGCAGGGTAGCCTGTGACCTAAAGAAGAGGTAGGGAGGTAATATTTTATTACAAATAGCAGGGTTCAATGAAGACTAGCTCTTTGTCCATCTATGGAGCATGTGGGAGTGGGAAGGTGATGGCAGAGAATGGCTCATAATATCCTTTTGGTCTGTTTGTGGACATTTTGTCACAGCCTGTTGGTTCCTACAATACTTTATCACTTTCACCTCTTCAAGAACAACTGCTATTGTGTGATGTGAGTACAATTTAGAAAGTTCTTAGACACTTCTAGGTCTTTAACCACTTTGTTAACTAAAGCTTTGATGATTTGAAATGAGTCTGTTTCTAGTCAATATACATTTTTAAAAAAATTTTAAAAAGATTGCTGTTTCTATATCTAAATAAAATCACTGTGACAGATTTTTGTAAAGGTATAGGTGTAACACCGACATTAATCAAAAATAAATAATTCTTTTACAATGTCCATTCAACTATAACTAAACCCACCTTCATGACGGGCGGGGTGGGGGGGGAAACTCGTGATTTCTATCCATGTGTACAACAGAAGCAGCCAGAAATTCAGTCCTAGTGGAGACATATAATGGTCACACAGCTATGACATTCTAAAAGGAAGAAAAATCATAATTATTAAGTAATTCCATCAGGATTAGCATTAACAGTAATCTGGGCAGGAGTTTTTAACACCCAAATAGTTGGCTCTCTGAAGTTTTCAAACGAGAGAGAGTTTTGTGCTACAGGCAGATTTACAGCCAACTCCTGGGCGTTAGGACCAAAATTCCTGCTAAAATATGTATGTGTTATTTTATCAGATCAGATTTTTAATTCACAGCATACTTCCATACTTGACAGCTCAAAAAAGGCTCTTTTTAGTAAATAGTAAATATTTTTCTGTTTAAAAGTTTAAAGAAATTATTACATTGTGTTTCTTTTCTTTTGAGGGAGTTGAACTTGATTTGACTAAACCACTCTAAATTAGAAGAAACATTTATTTCATAAATTAAGTGATATTTACATTGCATAAAAAGTCTCCAGTTGGCGGCCAGGCACAGTGGCTCACACCTGTAATCCCAGCACTTTGGGAGGCCAAGGTGGGAGGATCACGAGGTCAGGAGATCAAGACCATCCTGGCTAACACGGTGAAACCCCGTCTCCACTAAAAATACCAAAAAAAATTAGCCAGGCGTGGTGGCGGGCGCCTGTAGTCCCAGCTACTTGGGAGGCTGAGGCAGGAGAATTGCTTGATCCCGGGAGGTGAAGGTTGCAGTGAGCCAAGAGCACCACTATACTCCAGCCTGGGCAACAGAGCAAGACTCCATCTCAAAAAAATAAATTAATTAATTAAAAAGTCTCCAGTTGGCAAGGAGGTGACCTGTTAAGGAAAATGAAGTAAGTGCATTATGTGAGCTGATATGGTTTTGAAAGAGTGGAAACCTAAGATATCAGATGGAAAAGGGCACACCACATTGCACTGCCTTTCTTCATAATCAATATGCCATATTCTATAGTGCAGGGAAGTTAACTCATTATTGGCCTGGTAGAGTAAGTGTTTTTATTTTTATTTATTTTTTATTTTTTGAGACACAGTCTCACTCTCATTGCTCAGGCTGAAGTGCTGGGGAACAGTCACGGCTCACTGCAGCCTTGACTTCCTGGGCTCAAGTGATCCTCCCACTTCAGCCTAACTCCTAAGTATCTGGGACTACAGGTCCACACCACCACGCCCTGCTAATTTTTTATATTTTTGGTAAATATGCGGTTTGCCATGTTGTCCAGGCTGGTCACAAACTCCTGGGGTCAAGCAATCTGCCTGCCTCGGCCTCCCAAAGCGCTAGGATTACAGGCATGAGCCACTGCACCCAGCCTGAGTCAGTGTTTCTAAAGATAATCTTCACTGTGGGAAAAAGGAAAGGAGATGAATATGTCTCTACTTATAAACTGATCATTGTAAACCTGGAAGTTTGGCCTTAAAAAATGATACATCTTGGATCATTTAAGCTCTTTTTATACTGGGAAAACTTTGCAATCTACCAAACTTCATTGTAATGGCATCTATTTTTTGTGCTGAAATTTTGAACTTGTGATCTATCTAGATATCTAAACCATGAGATGAACTCTAAACAACTACATTTTCCATGACACATATTTTGGATATTGTCTAGCTCTCTTTGCTATTGATTAGTAAGGCTGTTAGTATTTGACCAAGTACCTGGTCTCATCACAGCCCCATTTTCATGTCTATCTTCATCAGGGCTAGAATTTACATTTTGGCATTTGGATTACTGAAATTGCCTCTTCCTTGCCAAAAAACAAAACAAAACAAAACAAAACAAAAGAAGACATCACGAGAACAGCACTGTGTCTTGGAGTTCAACCCACAGAACTGTACATCAGCAAAAAATTACATCAGCAATACCATTAGTAATGTTTCAATAGCATTAAACTTCTCTAAAACACCATGTAGTTTTGATAGCACAAATAATTCTTAATTCAATAATGTATGATTTCTCAATTCCTGCTTTTAACAAGTGTCACGATCAAGACTTTCTTTGAAAAGACAGAGTTACAATTCTGCTTTTAATGTAAACATGTCAAATATTTCTCTAAGCTCTTTGTTCAATAAAAAATATTTATGTGCCTACTTACACATGCCAGACACTGTTCTAAGGCATGAGGATTGAGTAATGATCAAGTCAGAGTCCCTGTCTTGATGGAACTTACATTCTAACAGTGGAGACAGGCAATAAACAAGTGAACAAATAAATAGAGAGAGAACACAACACATAAAACAATGCCAGGAGTACCAAGTACAATGGAGACAAATAGGCACTGGTAGGGGGAGGAAGAGGTTGGTTATTTTACACAGGGCAATCAGGGAAGGCTGCTAGAGGAGCTTACATTTGGGAAAAAACCTTACAATGTGAGGGAAGGAATCATGGAAGATACGAGGCAGAAGGTTCCAGAGAAAAAAAAAAAACAAGCACAAAGGTCCTGGAATGCAAGCTTACTTGGCATCAAAATGGAAAAGCAGAAAGGCTTACGTAGCTGGAAAATAATGAGGGAAGAGGACAGTGGTGGGAAATGAGGTCAGAGAGTAGCCAGGTGCTATGATTTGAACGTTTGTCCACTCCAAAACTCATGCTGAAATTCTAATTGCCATTCATTCTCCGGCATGAAGAGATGGGATTATTAAGAGGGTATTGGGCCATGCAGACTCTAACTCTCCTCATGGATGGATTAATGCTGTCATCTAGGTAGTGGGTTCTTATAAAAGGGTAAGTTCAACTTTCTCACACTCCTCTTTCTCTCTGCCTCTCTCTCCTTTTCTACTCTTGTGAAATGTGAGGAACAGTGTTCCTTCCCTCTGGAGGATGCAGCATTTAGTGCACTATTTTGAAAGTGGAGACAAGACCCTCACCAGAGTCCAAACCTGCTGGTGCCTCCAGTTTTCCAGCGCCATGAGAAATAAATTTCTATTGCTTAAAAATTACCCAGTCTGTGGTATTTTGTTATAGAAGCACAAAATGAACTGAGACACCAGGGACCACATCACGTGGGGCCTTGATGCTGTGGTAAGTGATATGGTTTGGGTCTGTATTGCTGCCCAAATCTCAGGTCAAATTGTAATCCCCAGTGTTGAAGGTGGAGCCTGGTGGGAGGTGACTGGATCATGGGAGTAAATTTTCCCCTTGAAACTGTGCCACAATAGTAAGTCTTCGTGAGATCTGGTTAAAAGTGTGTGGCACCTCCCCCTCTCTCTTGCTCCTATTCCAGTCATGTTAAGACATGCCTGCCTCCCTTTCACCTTCCACCATGATTGTAAGTTTCCTGAGAACTTCCCAGAAGCTGAGCAGATCATCATGCTTCCTGTAAAGCCTGCAGAACCGTGAGCCAATTAAACCTCTTTTCTTTATTAATTACCCAGTCTCAGCTATTTCTTTATAGAAATGTGAGAATGGACTAGTATAGTAAGGAGTCTGGATTTTATTTTGAGTGCCATGAGAAGTCTTTGGTGGATCCTACACAGAGCAGCATGACCTGATTTACATTAAAACATTTGCGGTGACTGCAGGAAGGAGAGTCAACTGTACGGTATGGAGCAAGCAGTTAGAAGGCTATTGTAGGGGTCCAAGCAAGAGATGGAGATGGCTTTGACCAGGTTGCAGCAGGGGAAGGGGTGAAAAGTGGTCAGATGCAGGATACATTTTGATGACAGATCCTGTAAGATTTGCTGATGAAATTGTATGTGGGGTCTGAGGGAAAAAAAGAGGCCTCAAGAATTATTCCAGCTTTTAGCTCCAAGTGAGTTACTGTGAAGAACGAAGAAAAATGCAGGATAGTGAAGAGAAATTAAGAATTTTTTAAGAATGTGTAAAGTGTGAGACTCCTATGTTAGACATTGATGTAGAGAAGTAAACTTGGCAGTTGATATATGTGTTTTTTATTGCTGTATAACATATTACCACAAACATCAGTTTAAAACAACACTGATTTATCTCAGTGCTTTTGTAAGTGAAACTTCCAGGGACAGGATAGCTGGGTCATTTGCTGAGGGTGTCACCAGGCTAACAGAAAGAGGTGAGCCAGAGCTGTGATTTTCATCTGCGACTTGGGATCCTCTTCCAAACTCACTGATTGTTGGCAGAATTCATTTCCTTGCAGCTGTCTGACTGAGGTCCCCGTTTTCCTGCTGGCTGTCATACAGGGATTGCTCTCAGATCCTAGAGGCCACTCAATGTTCCTTGCCATGTGGCTCCCATGGGCAGTTCACACTATAGCTGTTTGCTTTCTTTCAGGCCAGGAGGAGCACATTTCTCTAATCCTTCACCTTCTTTTAAAGGTTTGCTGATTAATTCAGGCCCACCCAAAATAAGCTCCTTTTCATTATCTCCAAGTCAACTGATTAGTAACCAAATAACAGGAATGCTATCACACCACATTCAGAGTCCACTCATAATCAAGAGTAAGGGATTATACGGAGTATGTACACCAGGAGACAGGAATTTGGGAGGCCATATTGGAATCTTGCCTCCCACAGTTAGTTATATGATGATTTTATGACGCTATGAAACTGGAAATCAGTGGCTATTCAGGACTATGAAAGCCATAGGAGTGGAAAAATTACCTACAGAGCAACTGCATATTAAAAAAATGAATGTTAATATAAAATAACTATGTCTAACACTTATTAGGTACATTCTATTTGCCAGGCACTGTTCTTTTTTGTGTGTATGAGAGGGTCTCACTCTGTTGCCCCTGTTGGAGTGCAATGGCACAGTCATAGTTCACTGCAGCCTCAAACTCCTGGGCTCAAGTGATCCTCCCATCTTAGCCTCCACAGTAGCTAAGACTACAGGTGCACACCACCATGCCCAGCTAATTTTTTATTTTTTGTGGAGATGAGGTCCCCTTATGTTGCCCAGGCTTGTAGGAATCTATAAGCCTCATTTCACAGATAAGGATACTGAGGCACAGAGAGGTTAATTCACTTGTCCAACCTTATACAACTATTTAAATAGTGGTGCAGTGGCTCACCCCAGCACTGTGGGAGGCTGAGGCAGGTGGATCACGAGGTCAGGAGTTCAAGACCAGCCTGGCCAACACAGTGAAACTCCGTCTCTACTAAAAACACAAAAATTAGCAGGGCGTGATGGTGGACGCTTGTAATCCCAGCTATTCAGAAGGCTGAGGCAGAGAATTGCTTGAACCTGGTAGGCAAAGGTTGCAGTGAGCTGAGACAGGACCACTGTACTCCAGCCTGGGTGACACAGCGAAACTCTGTGTCAAAAAAAAAAAAAAAAAAAAATAGTGGAGCCAGGATTTTGACCCAGGCAATGTGGATAAAAAATCAATCTAAACTTTATTGAAGAAGCGATGTGGGAACAGAGCTGACACCTGAATTTCCAAGTTTTTCATGTCAGAGAGAAGAGGAAGTAGCAAAGAAGATGGTGAAGAAGCAGCCCCTGAGGTAAAAGATTAAATCAAGAGCAAGCACGGGGTCTCCCAAGAGCCAAATGTAGAGAGCATCATGGGAATAAATGAATGGTTTTTTGGGTCACATACTAATATTTGTAGAAAAATCTCCCATGTTTTCATTTATAAAGGTGCACCAAAATGATTCCATCACTAATACATTCACTCAGTAAATATGTATTTGTCTACAATGTGCCTGGGGTGGGTAAAGCAGTGACCAAGATAGGCAGGTCCTCTCATCAAGGAGTTTACATTGTAAAAAGGGAAGGGGGACTGGAAATAAGCAAGTAAATAAATTCTTAAATAAGCTCATTTTATATAGGCTAGGAAGGAAGTTGAGTTGGGTTCAGAGTTAGAGGTAATTAGGACTGATTTCATCTTTGCTTCACATTTTATATAGTCTACTAGGGCTATCATTGTAAAATGCCCCAGAGTGGGTAATTTTTAAAGAACAGAAATTTATTGCTCACAGTTCTGGAGGCCGGGAAGTACGAGATCAAGGCACCAGCAGATTCAGTGTCTGGTAAGGGCCTGTTGTTCACAGATGGTGCCTTCTGTGTGTCCTCTCCTTGTGAAAGGGGCCAACAAGCTCCCTCAGGCCTCCTTGGTAAGGCACTGTTCCCATTCATAAGGGTAGCACTCGCTCTCATGACCTAATCACCTTCTAAAAGCCCCACCTCTTAAAACCATTGCATTGTGATTAGGTTTTAATATAGGAATTCACAGGAGATACAAACATTCAGACCATAGCAGACCTCTTTTTCTGTCTTGTTGAAGGCTGCCCTCTCACTGTGTCATCGCATGACTTCTTCTCTGTTCTTGCATGGAGAGAGACAGACACACAAACACATACACACACACACACAAACAAAGCGAGAGAGAGAGAGAGGAGAGGGGGAGAGAGAGAGAGAGAGAGAGAGAGAGAGAGAGAGAGATGAGAGGATGGCATCTCTTCCTTTTCTTATACGGACACCAGCCTATCAAACTAGGGCCCCACTCTTACGATCTTATTTAACCTTAATTATCTCCCTAACGGCCCTATCTCCAGATGCAGTCACCTAGGGGGTTATAGCTTCAACATATAAATTTTGAGGAGACACAGTTCAGCCTATGACATTCTTTTACCTGTAAAAAAACTTTCTTACAAAGGGAGAGAAAGAAGAAAAAGAAAATAAGTGAGTCTTTGTATGGGAACATTAGAGAAAAATAGTAAAGAGACAGATTCCCATTTCTACTATTATATAAAAATTATGGGTGGTTAAAATAACTCAGATATATAAAAATCTCACTAATTGATATTCATTGAAGAATTTGTGAAATGTTTAAAGTAATGAATCTGAATGATCAAACTACTGATTTTTATTTATTTTAAAATAAACAAATGTGTCTACTTTTATTTATACATACCAAGAAGTTAAACATATTTATATATCATTCCATAGTAGGCAGTTTCTAGTTCAGGAAATCATAGAGCTTCCATGTTCATAGGTACTCCCAGATCACTAACTCTACTCCGTGGGCTTCAGATGGCCAGTTATAAGCCTCATGAACCTAATGTCCAGCTATAGCAGGTAAGCCAGAGAGCAGATGATGAGCAACCTACAAGCTTGTTGGGCACACATGAGGAGGACTGGTGCAAAAGGTTAAGCTGGACCAACCCAAGACAAGTATGGAGGCCAGGAATAATAGTCAGGGGAAGAAAATGGACAACTTGTTTGGCTAATGACTCTCTGTACACACCTCACTGATGGAAGTTAGGCATCCAACCTGATCAGAAAGGGAAGATGCATCATCTCCCACCATGCTTGTCCCCTCTTTGTCTCTGTGTGCATAAAATAAAAAGGTTAGGTAATACATATAAAAACCCCAACTCTGTACCAGTAATTTCTTGCTATAGCATCAAAAAAATAAAATTAAATCCATATAGAGTTGGAAAGATGGGGAGATGTCAGTCCTTCTACTCCAAGTCTTTCTACAACTGGAACCCTAGTTCCAGCTTTTGAGGGTGTCCTACATGGCCACTCCCTATGCAGGGTACAGAGCTTCTCCTGTGAAACCTTTCCACAGCCCTCTGTCCTTTTAGCCACTTACCTATATGGAAGTTCTAAGCTCTGTACACCCTCTGTGCTCCAGTTCCATTAGGAGTGCTTTTATTCCTGAGAATGGAAAGAAGAGGAAGGCCATTAGGTACTATAGTCTCAGGATGAGTTATCTAAAGAAAATTAGGACATTCTGCCATGGGGAGCTGATCCCCTTCCTACATAGCTTTTCCATCTTACTGTACCAAAAAGCCTCCTTTCTTTCTCAAATGTGAACTAAGTAACAAAAAGCCTTCTCAGGGGTAGATTCTGATAGCTTTCTGATTCATTCCAGTAAACTTTTAAAATTAAGGTTAATGATGAACGTCTCTGTTCTGTGCAATTCAGAGAGCCCAACTAAACCAAAGTGTGAAACAATTTTTTAAATAAGTAAATAAAAATATTATAAATAATATTTGAGAACAAATGGTTACAGTTAACAGATTGGCAGAGGAAATTCCTATGTATATGAACATTCTGCTGTGATTCTGTTCATTAATAATTTCCTTAGTTAAGTCTTTCTTTATAACTAACACAGTAAGTCAATATTCAAATTATTATTAGTTTTGAGTGTAGTGAAATCTGAATTATTGAGGTTTTATTATATGCTCAAACATCATTCAACTTCTGCTGATACATTCACTATATATTAGTGTATATATATATATATCAGATTCATTACTTTAAACTTGATTAGGTAGTTACATGCAGAAGAATTAATTGGATTACAAAAAAATGGTTCTTACCTCACACCAAATATAAAAATTAAAATGGGTTAAACACATAAATGCAAGAGCTAAAACTATACAACTCTTAGAAAAAAATATAGGTGTAAATATTTGTAACCTTGGATTACATTGTTGTTTCTTAGATATGACAACTACAGCACAAGCAACCAAAGGAAAAAGTAAATAAATTAAACATCAAAATTTGAAACCTGGGCTTCAAAGGACACCATTAGAAAAGTTAAAACGTTATATCTGAAGTCCATAGATAATGAAAAATATTTTGAAATCATGCATCTGATATGAACTTATATTCAGAATATATTTGTTAAAAGCTCTTACAACTAAACAATAAAAAAAAATCGAATTTCAAAATGGGCAAAGAATTTGAATAGACATTTATTGCTCCAAAGAAGATAAACAAATGGCCAATGAATACATGAAAAGATGCTCAACATCATTAGTCATCAGGGAAATGCAAATCAAAAACCACAATGAGATGCCATTCACGCACACTAGGATGGTTCAAACAAAAAAGACAGGTAATAACAAATGTCGGTGAGGATGTGGAAAAATGCAAACCCTCATACATTGCTTGGGATTACAAAATGGTGCAGCTACTTTGGAAAACACTTTGGCAGTTGCTCAAAAAGTTAGAGTTATCATTTGACCCAATAATTTCACTCTTAGGTGTATATCAAAGGGAATTCAAAATATACATCCATGCAAAAACTTAGGGATGAATGTTTATGACCTCATTATTCTTAATAGCCATAAAGTGGAAACACCCAAAATGTCCATGAACTGATAAATGGGCAGACAATGTGGTATATCCATCCAGTAGATATAAAAAAGTGTAAAAAGGAATAAAGTATTGATTCATGTGAGCCTTGAAAACATTATGCCAAGTGAAAGGAACCAGACACAAAAGATCTTGTATTATGTGATTCCAATAGTATAAAATGTCTAGAATAGCCAAATCCATACAGACAAAATAGATTAGGGTTGCTAGGGCCTGAGGGAAGTAGGATATGGAGAATGAATGAATACTAATGGTCACAGTTGGGTTTTTTTTTTTTTTTGAGATGGTCAAAATGATCTAAAATCAGAGAGTGATGATAGTTTTACAACATTGTTAATATGCTAACAAGTGAATTTTGAACAAGTGAATTCTGAGTAAGTGAATTTTATAATATATAAATTATATTTCAATAAAGCTGTTTGGTTTTTTAAATAATATGATTTAACATAGTAATGGGTTGGCATAGTTACCCAGTCATATTTTAACCTTATACTTTACCTTTTATTACTTATTTAGTTGTTCAAGAAACATTAATTAAGAACTTGTTATTTATAAGCAATCCGTTAGGTACTAGGAATAGAGAGTTGAACATGTTGCAGTGTCCCTAAGACTAGTGGGACAAATAGAAACAATAACATATATTTATAATAATATATGATATGTGCCATAAGTCAGGATAATGACATGTACACGGTACTGGCTAATAATTGGAAGTATTTTAAAAAGGTGTCTTGCAATTAATTTTTTTACATTCCCTGCCTTACTCTTTGGAGATCAGGCAGTCAAACATCAGGATATTGCCAAAAAAAAAAAAAAGAGAAAGAAACAAGAAGCTCGATTTGCCTGGACCTAAATCATCAAGAGTTGGTGGTCATAAATGTGGTATAAAAATAGCTGTTTTTAGGTCAGATAAGCATATTGGTTACTTCTGCCTTAGAGAATACTACAGCTTTTCAAGTAATTTTAGCCAATTAGCTTCTTTCTGTCTTGATTTGAATTCAGATTGTGTCATCAAAACCATATTCCATGATTTCCTTGCCTTCGTTATATCTGAATAGCTGACAAAATAGGTGTAATACTTCCATCAAAGTAACTCAGACGTGTGTCTGTTGGGATTACTGAAGGCAATAATAGACATTTACCAAAAACCCCTAAAATCTCACCTGTTTATCATCATCCATATAGAAATCTCCAGTCACACCCTCAGATCAGACAAATGTACCAAACTCAGTAATTGGTATTCCCAAAAGGCTGCCTAAGTGTAAGTTGAGTGTGAAAGAAATCCAAGAACAGACAATCACCTCTTTAAAAGTATGTCCTGTACCCATAGAGCAGGCTATAACAGTATACCTTGGTTGTGTATATGTTTTCAGAGGAACACTGACAATTAACCAAAAAAAAAAAAAAAAAATCTGTCAGTAAAAATTACTCTCAAGTGGTTGGCAACTTTAGCTATAGTCATTTCCCCATTTATTTAACCTAAAAACATTTCCAAAGATTTAAACTATTTCCTGTGCTTCATGGTATGGCTTCGCACACCCGAACGACTTTACATCATCGAAGGAGAATGCACGATGGGGAATGGTCAGACTCTAACGAAGAACAGTTTTATTTCAGCACAGTTGTATGGATGGCTATTTTTTCCCCTTCCTCTCTTTATTTCACATGCTGAAAGATCAGCCCTTAGATGACCATGTTCCAGGCAGATACATTTCCAACGGAGCAGCAAGGCATCGAGGTAAGGCAAATGCCTTTTGCAACATCCCCTGTAGTTTACATTTCGCTATATCATTACAGGACCATCTTCTTCCCTGCAGGCTGATTGCATTCCAACAGCAAAAGCTGCATACATTTGATTCAAAAACAAACACTGGAATACTTCCAGATACAAGCTGTTAAGAATGTGTACAATTGCCTTGTCATTTATAAAGTTTTTACTAATCTTTCTTGACCCACTTGCCTTGGTATAAATGATTTTACTAGAACTACCTTGCTGAATCTTATCTTTTCTAAAGTAACTTTTTGATTTATTTTGTTTTCACATTTTCCTTCCTCAATTTTGATGAAAAGGAAAAGAGAACTGGCTCCAGCTAACAATCCTGGGCACCACCCAGAACAAAGGACCCTCTTAAGAAAGAAAAGGAGATTGTCACTGTTTCAGGGAACCACATTCAAAGCCAAACTACTCAGCCCAAAGGGACTGCCTGCAGTATAGACTCCAACACCAAAAAAACACATTAAAATCATTTCATGCACATGATATTAGAAATATAAAAGGAAAGAAGCCTTCTCAACATCACTTGCCAGAGCACCTGTAAGCCAGGTGCCTTGTGCCAAGTCAGTGTATATAGCACATGTGGTCTTACAATAACGTTACATACATTCCCATATTCCGTCCATCCTTATGGAAAAACAAAAAGAACATTTCCACCAAGACTTTACCCTACAACATTACCCTTCATCAAAGAGGTATGTGGCACCATCTGTGTTGCAGGGTAAAAAGGAAAAGTTTTAGAATTATATTCAAGTGCTATCTTTGACTTTTTGGTGAAGTTGCAGATTCCATAGACTACTAGATTATAAATTTTTAAAGTCCAGAGTTTTATCTTATGAATTGCTTCCTTAACAAATATGCATCATATTCAGATATCTATAGGTAATTAATGAAACAATTCCATTCAGCTGTATATGATAGCCACGTTGAGTCATCCTCTCAGGCTTTCATTTAAAAGTTCTCCAATCTTGTAAATTCTGTCCTTATTAAATGCCCCTCCCATTGCCACCT
>NW_012104421.1:301452-425686 GCF_000951045.1 Mandrillus leucophaeus | reverse complement strand
ACTTCCCAAGACATGCTAAGCTAAAGCGAGTTCGTTTCAAGGAAGACATGAAAATACTTTGGAAGAAAAGTCAACTGACTTCTTAATTTTTCATTACAAATTTGGAAAGAATGTTCTTTTAGTTTATAATTTCTTTAAACGGTAAATACCAGCCAGAGCCTTATGACCAATTGTAGAAATAGGGTCGATTACCTCTACCTGTACATCCATGTTTGCTGCTAAATTATACAAAAACTAACTATATACTTTAAATTAAACTTTTTTTTCATCCACTATTTTATACATGACAGTTAAGATTATCATTTAACAAATCAGTGATTGACAAGTTAATTTGGGTTCAGGAGCAAACATCCTCAGGGGAAGTTCGTGCACTCTCAGAGCCTTGGCCCATGGCATGATCTCTGCATGCATTAGCTGGAAGGGACTGTGGGTTGCTGCTCCTGATAATGGAGGGAATATATTTGTAGTTATTTATGAAAATGCCAGCCCATGTTAAGCAAGACCATCAATGAAATTGTATGTGTAGGCAGAAGGGCGTGTTGACTGGATAATCAAAGGATGGGATGACATTGACATTCTGGAGTGTCTATGCAAGTACCACCAGACTTCACCTCTGCTGACATTTCCTCGGCCTATGGCCCTAGGTTACAGGACAAGCAATGGACATCTGACCTAAGTTAGGCCAAATAGTTTCTGTCTCACATATGAATTTGAAATGAAAAACACAGAAACCGTTTTGTGGGAGGTGTATCACATTTATGGCAGAGCTCTAAAGGAGAAGTGAAAATCTGGACCAAAAAGAAAGAGGGCAAAAGCAGATAAGCCAAGGGAAGCAGAAGAGAGGTCCCATGGCCCGAAAACGAAGAGAGGGGTAGCCACTGGGGTCTCTGGAAACTCTTCTAATGCTGTTCCAGGCCTCCATGTGGCCTGGTTGCTCTTCGGCTCTAGACTCCCACACACACACCGCTAGTTTTGCTTAGGCATATTTGCATAGTTTTCTGTTCCTTGCATTAGAAATATCCCTGCATGAGCCAGCATGTTTTTCTCTTTGGAATATATGTGGCTGTGAGTGATACTCAAAAATTTTACTCATACATATAGAGCTACCTTGACCACTCCTAATACCTAGGAACTCCAGCCTAAACAGAGAGAGAGGGCTCAGGAGACCCGAGCTTTGGCAGACATTGGCCCAGTACTTGCTGGACCACGGGGAGGACCCAGGCAGGGCCTTAGGTACTGACCTAGGTACTTTTCCCTCTGTGGACCCCATCCTATATAAATTATATCAAAAATTATATTTTATGACTATGGTGATAAGAAAACAGATATAATCTTGGCTAGATTCATAATTTTATATTCATTATTATATTCATTTTTTCTTATTATTTTTAAAACTCTAAAATTGAAATATTTCGGTGGGGGGCTGAATGCATTATGGGCCTCAGGCATTGTGCCTAGTGTGCCTAATGAATAAGTTGGTCCTGGTCCCAGGAGAGCAGTAGGGTCTATTTACCAAATTATTACAGAAGTGTTTCAGAATTGCAGCTACAGCCATGGCCATACTGTTGTGTACCAGCTGAATATCAACCCTGTACCTGACACAGACCACCTAAATGTACATTGTCAGAGGAAGGGCCTACTATATATACAATTATTTTTATTCGTACATGTTACTATATATACGGAATTGATAAAGAAACCACAGCAATATTTTGTATTTTTGATTGACACACAAGTTCATACAAATGTATAGGAAAGGTTTAGGAAGGATAAACACAAAATTGGGTACAATGGCTGCCCCTGGAGAAGGAAGGAGCCACTTAGGGTTATAAAAGATGTCACAGGGGAATTTTACTTTA
Organism: Mandrillus leucophaeus; assembly: GCF_000951045.1. Classification (NCBI taxonomy): domain Eukaryota; kingdom Metazoa; phylum Chordata; class Mammalia; order Primates; family Cercopithecidae; genus Mandrillus; species Mandrillus leucophaeus. The sequence goes on along the minus strand of NW_012104421.1, from coordinate 423,827 downwards.
TTTGAAAATATTAATTGCTTTATAGAAGAATTTATCTCATGCATTACTTACATAAATAAAACATTAAACATTTAATTAAAGGCTAAATTTACCATCTGCCTAGAGAAGGCTGATGATAAGCCCAGAATATCTGTCTTGAAGAACTGCAATGTTTATAGCTGAATGGCTAAACACAGAGTCCTTGGAGCCTGACTGCCTGGCCCAGCTCTGTCACTGACAAATTACTTAGCCCCTCCATGTCACAGTGTCCTCAGCTGTATAATGGAAGAAGTAATCATAACCTACCTTATGGGGTTATTGTAAGGATTAAATAAATTAATATATGCAAAACTCTTGGAATAGTGCCTGGTGCACGTTAGACTACGTTTTAGCTCATGTTATTGTGAGTGTTATCATTGGTTATTTCTATGTTTAACAAGTTCTCCTAAGTGTTCCCTGCAGTTAGTAGTACAGAAGTTGGAAAGCCCCTGCTGTGTACATACAGACTCAAGGATTTGGTGCAAGCCAGTTTCAGAAGAAGTGAAAGGCATTCCCAGGAATGAAGAGTAATCAAAGTTTGAGCTACTGAGGTTGGCAGTGAGGTCAACGTGAGCTGCCAGCCCTCTTGGATAAGGGGAGCAGCTATGCACTCACTGGGCAGTCCATTACAGCAAAGAGAGGCAGGTTTCATTCTGTCCAAACCACAACACACTGAGGCCTATGTGCCAGGCCCTGGGCTAGGTGCTGAGGGTGCTGAGGAAGAATACCACGTTAGCTATGTTCCCTTAAGGACTGCATCCTCTTGAACAGAAACCCAGAAGAAGATTCAAAACTCACCATAGTGTCATGCCCCTCTTCAAAGCACCAAGGGGTCTTTTGCCAAAATGAATGCCTGTTTCTTTGAGCTTTCTTCATTATATCTAAAGAGAAAATCACAGAGTTTACATTTTACAGACAACAGATAATAAACTGACCATCAAATTGACTTGTAGATTAATTAGAGTTTATGATCAGCCACATGAAAGAAATATAGCGGGCACTGTTATAAAGAATTACGAAACAAGAGGATCCCTTTACACAAAACAATAGAGGAAAGGGTCTCTGAGAAGGTGAGATTTAAGCAAAGAGCCATCTATGAGGCAGGAAGACAGTTCCAGTCAAAGCAAGTCTAACCTGTAAAGGCTATGAAATGGAAAGGACTTTGCTATGTGTGAGCAAATATCAGAGGCTGGTATGGCTAGATAGGCCCAAGGCAAAAGGAAATAACGTCAGAAATATAAGCAGTGGCCAGATGATGTTGAAAATGTGAAACAAGGATCTTAAGACAGAAACAACAGGATCTGATATTTCTCCACCCTTCTCCACATTTGTGAAAATAAAGGAATCACTAATTAAGATATTTGCCTACAGAGATGCTAGAGGACAATCTGTTTCAAGGCAATAATGGAGCAAGGAAAGGCACTTTATCAGATATTTACAAACACTTTGCACATAATTTTTCCCTTTATTCATCATATAATTTTATTTGAACTACTACCATTTGAAGGTATTATTGTTGACATTTTGTAGATAAGGAAAGAGACTCAAAAAAGTTTGGGATCTTACTTAAGGTCACATAGTGAGTATGTGGCTAAACTAGGTGGGTAATTTAGGTTTTACGGCTCTTGTCTTCTTTCTGCTAGACTAGACCAAGAGGGAGAGGGTGGAGACTCATAACGTCTTCCTTACTGTGGTTACTGTGGAGTTCATCAGTGATGAGGGCGAACACAATCCAGTGTTCCTGAGGTGGAAGAATAAGTGTGGCATATACAGTGCAGAGATTGTCTAGGAATGTCTTACCCTGCATGCTGCATGAGGGGGCAAGGGAGACAAGTACAAGAAAACCACAGCCCTCAAAGTCATGCCAAATTCAGTTAGGCCTGGTGTGATCAGCTGTGTAATTGCTAAAGCTGGAATCCATGGCCTCTTGTATGCTGTTCCAACTCATTCCCACAGAACATTTGGAAGAGCTTTGCATCATGTGTTCAACTGGGCTGTGTCTTCCACAGGCTCTAGCTCGTTGTTTTATTTAGCATATGCCAGAATCTGGCAAGTTTACCTAAATCGACACCAAATTCCAGGAGTTTGAATGCTGACGTAAGATCTCCTTTTTAAAAAAATTTTCTTTTCTTCCCCCCCACTGTTTTTCATTCAAGAAGAGTATTAGCATGGAGTGACTGACAGAGTCTGCCTGTGGGAGGGAGTATTTCAAACGGTTCAAGACCCTGTGCTTCTCTTCCAAATTACACCTATCTACAAGCTCTCAGGAGACGAGAGTTGATTAAAGATTGGTGCTTCATAGCATCAGAGATCAGCAAGAGTCCAGGTTTCTGGCATCTTTCCATCGTTGTGATACTGGTGGGTAGTCATGCTGCTTAACCCATGCCTTATCAAAGCAAGCTATAGTCTCCAACGTACAGCTCCACCATGTGAAAATCCTGCTAAATGCTGGGTGGAGTACAGCTGGGTGTCCCAAATTATGGATGTGCATCCCTGATGGTTTGTAATTCATATATGGGGATATGCAGGAGAATACTTTTTGTAGATATGGCTCTTTTTTTTTGAGACAGGGTCTGGCTCTGTCACCCAGGCTGGAGTGCAGTGACACAATCTTGGCTCACCACAACCTTCACTGCCTAGGCTCAAGGGATCCTCCCACCTCAGCCTCAAAAGTAGCTGGGACTACAGGCACATGCCACCATGCCCGGCTAATTTTTTAATTTTTTTGTAAACATGGGGTTTTGCCATTTTGCCCAGGCTGGTCTTGAACTCCTGAGCTCAAGGGATGCACATGCCTCAGCCTCCCAAAGTGCTGGAATTACAAATGTGAGCCACTGCGCCTGGCCAGATATGGCATATTTTAATGCACGTTCAAAAAGAATATAATTAGAATTTCAAACTTGTGATCTTCATAAACATACTTGCTAATGGAGAGGTAGTAGTACCTGGTATCATGGTGATTCACGTTATGCTACCCACAAAAGTTACTGGTGTGGTATCAGGTGCTACAAAGCTATAGTAAAGTCATGATGGTAGTGCCCCACTGCCTGGCAATTGGAAAATACTGATGTAGCACAAAGAGCACTGAATTGAGACTGGTTAATATAGGCCAATTGAGAAATGTTTAAGCACTAGCAATAGTGTCCTTGAAGACAGGAACTAATATACTTTGGATATGTGTCCCTGTCCGAATCTCATGTTGAATTGTAATCCCCAGTATTGGAGGTGTGGCCAGGTGGGAGGTGATTGAATTATGGGGGTGAATTTCTCATGAATGGTTTAGCACCATCTCCTTGGTACCATGCTTGCAATAGTAAATGTCTTCTGGCAAAATCTGGCTGTTTAAAAGTGTGTGGCACTCCTTCCTCTCTCTTGCTCCTACTCTGGCCACGTGACATACCTGCTCCCCTTCTCCTTCTGCAGTGATTGTAAGTTTCCTGAGGCCTCCTCAGAAGGTGAGCCAATGCCAGCATCATGCTTCCTGTAAAGCCTGCAGAACCATAAGCCAATTAAACCTCTTTTCGTTATAAGTTACCAAGTCTGAGGCATTTCAATGCAAGAACAGCCTAATACAGGAACAATGGTTTCTTAAAAACTGTATTAGTTTCCTATTGCTGCTGTAATAAATAGTCACAAACAGTGGTTTAAAGCAACACAAATCTATTTTCTTACAGCAGAAGTCTGAAATGTGTCTTACCACAGCAAAATCATGGTATTGGCAAAGCTGCATTCCTTCTGGGGGCTCTAGGGGAGAATCTCTCATGTCTCCTTTGCTTTTTCCAGTCTCTAGAGGCTGCCAGAATTCCTTTTCTCATAACCACTCCACTCTTTGCATCTGTCGTCATCTCTCTCTCTCTCTCTCTCTCTCTCTCTCTCTCTGACTGGCTCTTCTGCCTTCTTTCACTTATAAAGGACACCTGTGACTACATTGGGCCCACCTGTGTAATTCAGAATACTCGCTCTACCTGTATATTCTGAATTTAATCCCAGCTGCATAGTCTACTTACAGCCATGAAGAAGTAGCAAAGATGTGATTTTCCTTCCCCAAATAAATAATTAGAAAGCTAGGGGGAAAAAATGAAACAGCTGTTTGCAGCCATTGGCCAACATGCACAGCAGGATTCTGATTTCTGAGAAAACGGAAAAAACAGAGATGGTTCCTACAATTATGCTTGCTTTCTGCCTGAAATCACATTGCAGACCATGAAGGAAGGTGGGGGGGGGTGCCCCGAGCATGGCAGGTTTGCTAAGTTAAGGAGATAGAGGATCAGACTACAGGAAGCCTAAAATAGCAAAAAGTTGCGAGGAAGTTCTGGGAGCAGTGCCCTATGCAGAAAAATAGTTTCTGAAATCTGAATAGAGGTCCTCATGAGTCTTAGCTGAATACTAAGATCTTATGCATAGGATGGAAAATCAGGGGACTAGGCAAGCAGCAGTTCAGGCGTTATGAACCGAATGGTTTACAGAGCTCACCTGGGGCTGAGCTGAAAAATGAATGAAAAATGAATATATCTCTGTGATGTGTGAGATAATAACAACAGGTCTAACATATGTATATCTATAGTGTTAGAAGAGGGAAAACAGAAGGAGTGAAAGAATAAAAATTTGGGGAGAAATAATGGCTGAAATTTATTCCAAATTTGATTACAAAAAGCTCAATGAACCCAATGAAAAATATATATGAAACAAAAAATAATAGGAGGTATTATATTCCTGACCAGATGAGGCAGAAAGTCTTGGCCACTTCAGGCACTCAGTAGAAACACCAGAAAGGCTATACTTTAGAAGGGGGTTTAAATATCCGTAAAGTGTAGGGTACTGTAGAATCACCTTAATAAGTTTTTAAAAGTCTCAAGACGGCCAAAATGAACAGCAAACTGAACAACGAAAGCAATGCCAGCACTCTTTAAAGGGTGACAACAAAATCCAGACAGTGATGACATAATATTCACAAGTTTCAGCATATAACAAAATATTATTAAATATTTCAAAGCAGGAAAATGCAACTCATAACCAAGATAAAAATGTTTCAAAAGAAGTGGATCATCAAATGATGAAAATGATGAAATTGCAATCAAAGGCAATAAAACAACTATTTTAACTACATTCAAATATTTAATAACACACATGGATGTAGTGAGGATATAAATGGAAAATATAAAAATAAACCAAATGAAATATCTAGGAAAAAAACCAACAATATCTTAAATGAAAAAGATTAAACACTCCAAAGGAAACGATTCATGAAACTGAAGACCCTGTAATACACATTATCCAAACGAAGCAGAAATGGGGGGAAAAGACTGAAAAGTGAGTGATCTCTCTCATTTGTGAGATAATAGCAAAGGGTCTAATATGTATTTTACAGCCTGACAAAGGGAGAACAGGAGGAGTGAAAGAATACAAATTTTGGGAGAAATAATGGCCAAAATTTGTTCCAAATTTGATGACACAAAAAGCTCAATGAGCCCAAAGAAAAATACATACAAAATAAAAATGAAAAAAATAGTTCAAGGTCCAGTACATACTAATGAAATTTCTTTTAAAAAGTCATGAAAGAGGCCAGGCACAGTGGCTCACACCTGTAATCCCAGCACTTTAGGAGGCCGAGGCAGGTGAATCACTTGAGGTCAAGAGACCAGCCTGGCTGACATGGCGAAACTCCATCTCTACTGAAAATACAAAAATAATTAGCTGGGTGTGGTGGTGCACACCTGTAGTCCCAGCTACTCAGAAGGTTGAGGGAGGAGAATGGCTTGAACCTGGGAGGTGGAGGTTAGAGCGAGCCGAGATCACACCACTGCATTACAGCCTGGGCAATAGAACAAGACTCTGTGTGTGTTGGGGGGGGGCCGGGGCGGGGGGCCGGGGGGCAGGAAGGGCATAAAAGAAAAATCTTAAAAGCAGAGAAAAAAAGATGGCTTTACTTAAGTGGAACTAGGGTAACACATATAATAGATTTCTTGGCAGTAACTATGAAGCCCAAAGACAAAGGAATAACATCTTTAAAGTGCTAAAAGTTGAAAAGAAAACAGAAAAACATACCTATCAACCTATAATTCCAAATCAAGCAAAAATATCTTTCTAAAATAAGCAACAATATAGACTTTTTCAGACAAACAGAAAAATCAGATAGAATTCATTTCCAGTCAAAGCATGAGCACTCTAGCAATGGTATTTGAATAAATATTTGTTTTTTCCATTTTTATTTTACTTAAAGATAAAGCAAGACTAGTAGAAATGTATTGTGAAATGAATGACATATGTATGTTTAAAGTAAAAATAAGAAAAATGTATTAGGGATTTTATACTATGTATGACCTTAATAGCCAAAGTAATGACAATAGAAATTAAAATATATTGTGGTAAGGTTCTTTCTTTATGCATGAAATAGTGTAGTATCATCTTAAAATAGAAAGTGAAAATTTAAAGAGGAAGATTGTAAATGTAGAGCAACTATTAAAAACCAAATCAACAAGTTCTGGATAATGAGCTGTTAACTGGTCATAAAATAAAATCATGAAAAATTTTCAATTAATCCAAAAGCAGGTAGAAAATGAGGAAAAAACAAGGAAGAAAGGACAGATGTGACAAATAAAAAACAAACAGCAAGATGGCTGACTTCAACCCAACCAGATCAATAATCACCTTAAGTGTGAATGAAGTAAACTACAATAAGGTGGAGACTTTCATAATGAAAAAAAGCAAGATCAACTCTATGTTGTCTATTAAAAAAGACATGAATCTTAATGTAAAGACACAAATAGGTTAAAAGTAAAAGGGTGGAAAAATATGCCACAGAAACCCTAATCGTGATCATGACAGCAAACAGCTGTCTTACTGTTCTTTCCTGTTTTTTATATGAGGTGGTGCTGTGCAATAATTCCCAGAACAAAATAGCTCCAAGAAATGTGCATGTGACACCTGTGAAACTGAAGAACCAAAAATGTTAATAGGTATGGGGCTAAGAGCACGCAGGAGAGACAGCCATAGGTTTGCATCTTATTTGGTATGGAATTAAAGCTAAGCAAAGCATTTTGATGAAGTTCAAAGCAGGGATCTTTGCCTGTAGGTTGGGTGCTCTCTGAAGCAGTTTGACTTCTCATCTGTTTATGAAGCATGTGCAGTTTCAGGCCTCCTCCTCAGCAATAGAGAGCCCGTCCAAAAAGCGTTAACCAAGAATTAGACAGAGCAGGCCAGGGACATTCTAAACAATGATTTCATACTCTAGGTTTATCCTGGGTTTCCCTGAGTTTCCAGGGTAACTACTTATTGTAAAGTCTTGGCATCTTTTGGGTTAAGCTAAAGGGCAAAATCCTATAAAATTAGTGAAACAGAGCTCTTCTGGGTCCATGAGTGTATCAAGCAGGCCAAGACAAGATTTGCTCTGGGACTACATCTTGCTCCTCTACTCCTACTTCCTCTGTGATTCCCCTGGGATGGAGAGGCAGTGGAATAGCAAAGATCTCACTGAATCTTCAGTGAAATCTTCAGTGGTTCTATTTTGTCACTGGAGACTGTCTAATCTAGAGAGAAATACAGGGAAAACTTTGCAAGTCCTGATATTAATTCATCACTCTAGCAAGGATCATGGTAAGAACTGAATCCGGAAATACTTCTTGGGAACACTGGAATAAGGAGCATGGCCACCAGGAAAGTTATGTGTACGAGAGCATCCATGCCATCTGGAAGAAAGATACTTCAGTAGAAATACTGATAATGCTCTCTTTATCTTCTCTCTCCACTCCTCGCTTGAGTCTCAGAGATGAAGGCTCCTGAACAAAGAAAGGCAGAAGAAATCCCTGTCAGCACCTGAGAGGAAGGTCCCTGGAAAATAAACTAGCTGCTCTCAAGGCATAGAATTAATGAGTACATCTCAGAATAGAGGTTCAATTAGGAATGCTAACCATATATTACAGACTGACATTGCACAGTGACCCAGCTGCTAGGGATCCTCTCAAGAATGCTTCAATAGCAAGAGAGATATGCAGGTATCATCTCCTTACAAATTTTCAGCATATATACATTCACAGTCATAAAGTGATATCCCAAAGCAAAATACTATGAACTCTGCCTGCTACCACAGGCGTTGTCATTGGTGGTATTTTAGGTCCAACTGTCCTCTCGTTTGTTAGTCCACACTGCGGTGCCTCTATTTCTTTTATTTCTGGAAATGCTTAATTTTTGATAAGTACAAGGCCACCAAGAACTTTCAAAGTGCTATTTTAAAAGGTTCTAATGGCCATGGAAACAAAATTGAAAAGCAGAAAAAATCAAAATTGTCAAGAAAATGACAGAGGTCCACAGATTCCTGGGATGACCCATTCCATCTGTAGAAGTAATTTTGAAGGATGAAGAACAAATCATGCAAGGTGAAAATCTCTACGCAAAGGACAGTAATCAGCAAGAAACAAAGGAAAGTAGAGGCTGAAATATTTAGTCTTAATATCAAAAGTTGATTAGCCTAATGTTAATTCAGGATAAGTCAAGGAGCATGTTGAAGAACTTCACCATAAAAGCCTGCTACAGAAACTTTTGTTTTTCAGTGTTTCTGATGGACTGCATGGCATCAAAGGGAGTGTTGATGAGTGTGGATACAGTAGCTGTTAAAGTATTCCAGATATAACTGGCAGAGATCATGAGGCAAGGTGTGGTGGGGTGTAGATAGAAGGTGGTCCTATTACATTAGAACTTCAATATGGGCAAAACTGGTTTTACTTTTTCAAAAGAAGATGCTCAATAGAACATATATTAGCACAAAAGAAAATTACATGCCCAGTTTTAAACCTTTAATCATGAAGGACTTGGGAGCAAGTGGACCTAGAAACAGACTTTGAACGCTGTTTGTGTAAACAGAGGTATTTGGAATGGAATAAAGCCACCTCGTGGTGCTCTAATTGAAGTGTCATCACTGGGCCTGGCCCAAGGCAGGGAAGCACCAGTTCTCAGCAGAGTATTTGGCCCCCAGCTTCGCATGTGGCATGGCAGAGGAAACAGGGAGCAGGGGTCTCTTGGAACCAGGGAGATTTTAGAAAAGAACTTGACAAGGAAAATCTGTGTTCTTCCTATTTCTACCCATTAGCACAAAATGGGAATGGAATTGGCAGAGGAGAAATCCCCGGGCCTTTATGATTCCACCTCCATGGCTGGTGTGGTCAATAAAAAAGGGCCACTGCTCTTCCATGCCTACAGAGGGAGTAGATTTAAAAGACTCCGAAGTCTTGGCTTCTATAGATGTTCAAAATGTACTTTTACTGATTGAGTGATGGATGTGCAGTGATGCTGGGAAGAGAGAATTCATTGAACATAATTATTTAACTATTGCTAACTAGTAGAATTCCTCCGAGGAGATAACCATGTTCGTTTAGGCTTAGTGGGCTTATTTGGCAATGCAGTTAAGGACAAACTTAGATGGGTTTGAATTGAAACATAATATTAGCTAAATTGATCTCTATATAAAATAAATAAGAATTTGAGGGGAGCAGAATGAGGTGTAAGCTGGAGAGGAGGAGGATGAGACACGAGCTGGAGAGAAGGAAGAATGATGAATGAGTTGGAGACAAACAGCAACATGGCAAAGCAAATATTCCTCGTTCCAGGAGTCATCATATTAAGAAGAAAGATGTCAAGTTTCCATTATAGATTTTTACATTGTGTAATCCTAGTCCCAAACTGTTAGTGAAGACTGCCATACAGTCAGTGCACTTTGGTTAAGAAGGGATTAGGGCTGGGCATGGTGGCTCATGCCTGTAATGCCAGAACTTTGGGAGGCCAATGCAGGAAGATCCTTTGAGGCCAAGAATTCAAGACCAGCATAGGCAACAAAGTGAGACCCCCATATCTACAAAAAACGTTTTTTAAAAAATAGCCAAGTGTAGTTGCATACACCTGCAGTCTCAGCTACTTGGGAGCCTGAGGCTAGAGGATCACCAAAGCCCAAGAGTTTAAGTTTACAGTGCACTATGATCACACCACTGGCCACTGCACTCTAGTGTGGGCAACAGAGTGAGACCCTGCCTCTAAAGAAAAGAAAGAAGCGGGGGGTGGGAGAAAGAGAAAGAAAGAAAGAGAGAGAGAGAGAAGGGGAGGGGAGGGGAGGGGAGGGGAGGGTAGGACACAAAGGGGGATTGGGATTGTGCCCAGTGGGATGACATGGTGAAGGAAAGGAACAGGAGGAAACAGCCAAGATGGCCCAGAGAATTCATTGCAAGTAATAATTCAGAGTCAGAGCACCAAGAGAAAGTCCCCTGCCCTAACACCAGACACACACACACACACACACACCCCTATTCACTGCCACCAACATCACCACCACCACCAAGAACCTCTAGATATGTTAGAAAAGACATCAGATATACTACTATATTTTTCATGGGGTTCATATCCATTGTTGCTTAAATCTCAAAGGGCAGAGAAGTCCAAGCGATTGGAGATCTTGGACACATCCAAGAACTAAAATCTGAGTCTGCACTCTAAACAAGCCACCCTAAACTCACACTGTCAGTCTAACAACAGCACAGTTTCAAATCCTAGGTTTTCCTTTTATTCTTCTTAATGACATCCAGAGCATTTCTCAAAGATGAGAAGAAAAGCCCCACAAGAAAAAAATCAAGTAGATTGCAGGCCTTGATATAGCCAACCTACCTCTATTAGAGCAATCCCTGGGCAATTTCCCAGTGCCTCTGGAAGAAAGGTTCGTTGCTTCTAGTTCTTCTGGCAGAACCACTGTGTGTAAATGTGTTTACTTCTCATTTTCCACTGGCATGGGAATAGGATGGAGAAATCTCCAGCTACAAGTGTTGATATTTAGAGCTTATGATAAACCAGACAATTTAAAATACCTAGAAGTTAAGGTAAGGGTGTGTTGTATGTCTTAGAGGTGTTCAGCTGCAAAGAACTCTCCATTGTTAGAGACAAATTATCTAAAGGAGGTTTCTAATACTCATTCAGAGACCTATAATTTAATTTGCTTTTGTTTTTTGCTTAAACTCTGATGGAATATAGAATTGAATATGGAATCTAACCAAGAGGGATAAACCCTACAGCTTTGGTGTTGTCTGTATTTTCTGATTAGAGTATGTAGCTAGATTATTTGCACGCTCAGAATATATCATCACATGTGCATATGACATATTGACAGACTCTCCCATGGGGGACTGTCTCTTCAGCTTTTATCAGAACTGCCTGTAATTCCTCTCTCTCTCATAAACTGTGGCCAAGAACTTTGTGATTATTTCTTAAGTCTTTTTTCAACATGGCATCTTTTTGCTCTAATAATTTTGCAAAGTAGCTTTCTCCTCACAGTAAGTTGGTTCCTAAAAAGCGGTATACCCATTGGATTACTGGAAATCAAATATGTGTTCAATGTAACCAGAAAACTTATCCTTTATGGAAACTCTAGCAAAAAAAAAAAAAAATTTTTATATAAACAATAGCTCTTACTTGTTCTATACGTTTGTATGGGAGCAGATTTTCTTAAAGTCAGTGGTGTGTAGATACTTTTAAATGTGATGTTGTTTATTTTTTTTGTCATCAGATAGCTATTTAAAAATTTCCTTTTATTTCTCCAACCTCAATTAGACTAGAAGTCTACAATCCTATAGCAAATTGTAGCCACACTGGGGTCCCACTGGTACTTCCCATCTTCATGAAATGACTTTCTAATTGGCTTAAATATAGAATAATTGTGTCACAAAAGAAAAATGCCCATTACCATTAAACCCAGCACTCTGGACTATTAACATTAACAAACGGAGGAGGGGCTGAGGAAGACTGACTACTCTAAACCCCCAACCTAGGATTAAATGTGTGCTAATCTATCATTGTATCAGTCTGTAAAAGCATTCTGCTGCTGCCTCAGCCTTCACACTGCACAGAATCAGTTCATATATATTTCCCATTTGGGGTTTTGGGCAAAGTTCCATTGAGGTCTGGTCCAAGAAACTCCCCCAGGGCCTTCAGGGTCATAAGTCCTGCAGGTTTATGATGGCTTGATTTTAACTTCTGACTACACTGGGCAAGATTTTACATACCTGATGATAGCAAGCCTCACTCTGGGCCAAAAAGCTCTGCAATCCAATTGGTGGTAAGTCCCGCTAATTCCCTAAAGCCTAGCAAGGAAGCTGAGAAGAAGGATAAAACACACAAAAAAATAGAATTGTTGCTAGGCATACGGAATCTGGCCCTCTGAAAGTGTTAGAGGATTGACTTGAGAATATGTATGCTTGTGAATTTTTATGTAGAGAGCGTGTCTTAAGAATTCTATGGCCATGCTGCCCTTGATGATGCGTCCCCTAAAATCACTTTTAAAATCTTGTGGAATCAAAGACCTGAATCTTGAAAGTCATTCCCAATAAGGAGGCAAAGGACCAACAAACCTCCTTGACTTTTGACAACATGCTTGCGCCTTAACTTTTGTCAACATGCTTACATCTTCTGTGGAGTTTCCCAGCCATTCTTTCTCCTTCAAATCTGCTTAGTTCTTACAATTAAGTTAAAGATTCTTAAATGTTTAGAAATTTCTTTTCTAGAAAATATTTTTGGGTGGGGTTTATAATTCTAGTTAATGATCTCAACCCTACATTTCTTTTGCTTCCTAGGAAAGGATGAAAAAGCACAAACAACTTCATTTATCATTATTTATTGTTTTCTTCCTTTTTTCAAATTATATTTGGACCCAAACATCAACCTATAGATGAGGAGAGGCTCTGCTTGCAAAGAGAGAGAGCTCAGAGTTCCGTAACAGGACTTACTCTGCTTCACTCCAACATTCTGTCAAAATGTCACTTCTCCAACAGCCTTTCTCTTCCAGTTCTAACCTATAACTATACTTAGAATCACTAACGTATTTCACATTTCTCTTAGAAAATGTAAGAATATGAGTTTTAATCAGTATGGAGATATGTATAATCACATCTGACGCAATGTTTCACAGACATATTGTGGGACATGGTATAAGGGACTGTTGGCAACCTTCATCCAGGACTAGAAGGGGTCCACAGACAGACTGACTCTGCTACCATCAGAGTTTTCTGCTTGTTTTTGTTTCAAATGATTTTTTTCTCTACATGCCTTCAGCATTGTTGTTAAATGTTTCACTTTTTAGAGTCACCTTGGTTATGATGATGGTATTTTAAAACCCTTATTTGAGTAATAACAAATATTTCTTGAATTTTCATCGTGTTCAGCCTATGCTACAAGCTGTAAAATATACATAAGCCATGGAGTATATGTTTGATTCCCTCAAGAAAGTCACAGTATAGATGAAGAAAGGGAGCTAATGGCATGCAACAATACCCAGCATACAAGGTGGTATATGACAAGGGTCAATAGTTCATCTCTGCTCAATGGTTCAGAACCTACTCTGGATCCAATACCACTTTGAAGTTCACATGAATACTATGCAGTCTCTCCCAGAAGACGCATATGTTTCATATGCAAAATATTTCATATTGATTCCAGAGGAGAAAAAAGCAGTGTATTAACTTTTGAAATCCATTCATGAATGCAGAAGCAGATTATGGATCCCTCCCTTAGAGAACTGCAGAACTTCAGAAGAGAAGAAGCTCAATGAATTCAGGCGGAAGTTAAAGTTGGTTTAGAGGAGGCATTGGAATATAAGGTTGATCTTGGATAATGGATGAGATTTAGGAGACGGGAAATGAAATTAATTTTTATGAGACTCATAGTAGAAAATTTGCATAGATTATCTCATTTAATCTGCAGAGCAATGCAGTGAAGAAGGTCCTGTGTCTCCCATGCTATATATAAATACATGAAGACTGGGGAGGTGCAATAAAGGGCCCCAAATTCCTCTTAGCTATTTAGTTCCTGAGTTGTACTGAAACTCATGTGCATATAAAAGCAGATCCCAAACAATTTCCACTACACACCCCCTTGAAGAGGAGAAACAATAAATCTTCTATAATCAAATGAGTATATCCTCTAGTATACATACATGATCAGGTGGAGACATTGGGTGTGGGCAGTAGTGGAAGAATTCTTTCTTTCCCAGTTTTCTAGGAAAATTAAATTAAATGAGGCCATGATTGAGACAGGCACTCTTCTGTGATTATGTTATCTATTATACTACCTTGGAACTATGACTATCTAGTAAAAATAGGTGTGTGTTATGGTAAACCTTTTTTCAGGTCATTATATGGTTGGTGTGGTCGGATAGGTTTTTTTGTTTTTGTTTTTGTTTTTTTGTTTTGTTTTGGTTTTTGTTTTTCAAATCTTTGCTCTGTCCCTGTAATAGGGAAGCACAACTTTACCCATTTTCACGTAACATGTCTTTACTTTCTAGTAGGCAGAGTACACAGCTTCCCCCCATTGACCCTGGACTTGTGAATTAATTACTTTGACCAATGGACTGTGAATGGAAATGTCAGAGTGCCAGTTCTGAGCAGAAGCTTCTAAGAGGGGCATTTGTTCTCACTCATCCCAACCTTCACAAGGTCAACCTGCTCCACGAAGGACAGACTGTGGCTGCCCCTCCACCTAGATGATAGGATGAGAAGACACATGGAGCAGATATCAAACCAATCTATAGTCCAGAAGCAACTCCAGCTGATCCCAATCAAGCCAACAGAGCTGCAGCTGACTGGCTGAACCATGAAAACTGTTTCATGTGGTGAGTGGTTGAGATTTTGAGGTTGTTACCACAGAAAACCCCAACTTGTACTCGTTCATCAAGCATGACCTCAAGATTGTGAGACCAATCAAGAGTCTAAGTGTCACCAAAGAAACTCAAATGACATCAGGGGAAATTCCAGAATCAACCCAAAGTAGTCCGGTTGCCTGAGATCAGGGACAATGTGGACAAGACAGGATTTTTTGCCTGATCTTTTTCTCTCCTATCAGCACAAGGCCCAGCCTCCAGGAAGATAGCAGGAGGCTAAATGCCATTTGCAGATTTAACTCTTGGTGAGATGGTATTCACCAGAAACGAGCTCAAGAATCTGATTTGATTGTAGGTTTTTCCTTCTCTTCCTCATTCTCTATGTGGAGGAGGGAAGTAAAATGGATATAAGACAGAAAAAATACAGGAAGATGAAAAGCACTTAGGCAGCCCATAATGTTGACAACCAGAGTGAATGAGAGCACGCTGTACTTTTAGAATCTACACATGCACACGGAAACAGGCATACACATTTTCTAGCTCCTGTGAATGATTTCTGTGAGATCATCATTTCAATCATTGGCCACACAATCTCAATGCCAACCCTGAGAAGGACTAATTAGCATTCTCACATATGTAATTCTCTACTGAGAGTTATGTAGATGATGGAGTATCAGTGAACAGATACACTACCACCAACTTCGTATTAGTCCAACCCCAACACCTAATTACTTTAACGCATTTAAAAATCAATATGTAGCCTCAGCAAAGAAGACTTTTAAAGATATTTCAGTTTTTTTTGTTTGATCCTGCCTCTTAGCCATCCATGCTATTCTACTAAAATGCAATGAACTAGGATTACAGTCCTTGAGTTCTGGCAAAAGAGAAGAACAACAGGAGCAAACAAACTCCCAAATATCTTTTTATTCCACCCAACCAGACTCATCCTTTAGTTCTTAGTTGAAATCACCAGTGTGCAGGGCAGTCTATCAAACCGAGTCTAGACTGACACTTTGTTAAATTCAAGTTTTGTAAAGCAAGCTGCTAGGGCTCTGTGGATTTGGCTGCAGGACTTTTTTGGGCTTCAGCAACTCAAATGTTGGAGCCCAAGCCCTGTTCCAGTGCCAAACATTTGTCCACACGCTGTTCCCATGCAGCAAAGACTCAGCTCTGTCAACATCCTTGTGACTGGAGGAAGGCACTCCTCTTCCCATCCCACATGTGGGAAGTGTCCCCTGGTAATGAAGTCATAGTGGGCTGAATACACATGCCTGAAATGAGCTGCATCACCAGTCCTCAGGAGAGACAGGGAAATTGGTCAACGTCCCACAGCAACTGACCCTTGAGCAAGGAAAACACAATCTGCTCTTGGAGTTGCCTGGCTTTTTCATTCAGGTGTTTCCAAGTTCTGCTATTAGATCATTACAATTTACAGAATCACTCCACATAAGGTGAATGGGTTAGAAGATCAGATTGTTTCATCAATGTAGTCTTTCTGTCAATGCAGTCTCCCCAGACAATGAGGACTTTTGTTCCATGAAACCTATTCCTCATTAGCCGTCTCTCTGCCTTGGAGAACGAGTCCCAGCTGAATAGACCTTTCTTTCCTGTCATGTACATGATGTGTTATCTACAAGGATATCAACATAACCATATTTTTAACTAAAAGCCTTTTTACTTTTAAGTAATGAAGACTCAGAGAAAGTTAGGTTTAAAATGGCATCTGGCTTGGAGGCCCTTAGTCACTCAGTGTCTCCCAAAAATCTAACAAAATACATACAAAGACACACAGAAAATGAAAACTTATGCCACCACCAAAACAGGAACTAAATAATCTACTTTCAGAATCCAGGACCAATTTTCATTAACTGCAAGACTGGAAAAATGGAATTAAGAGCACAATCCAAGATCCCTTGTGCTATGACCACTCAAAATAAAGTTAGCTTCTCCCTCTCACCCCCAAAATAGACAGGAAGTAGGTAAGAAGTCCCTGCACTGTCTCAAAATCCAAGCCCTGGCTCAGAAATCCAACATAGTTACTAACTGGGTCCGGAGGGCCTCTCTTTAGATGGGTGATACAATTTGAGGCCTGGTGCCATCCTTTAATCCATCCTTCATTCCTGCCCATATCTCTCTTTTCTGTATCCAGTCGGAGATGGGAATTCCAAGAAGGTGAATGGAAGGTGCAATCCCTTAAAGTAAAGCACAATAAGCAGGGTTGCTTCTCAGAAGCCGTCTTGGAAGCAGTACATGCTGAGGATTATAGTCTTCTAGGACCCCTGGAGATTTCCCAGCCTAGAGTTTGATAATGTGTCTGGAAGTGTGCGTGCTAACACACTGTTCAGCTGCTCATCTAAAGAAGATCCCGCCGGGTGCAGTGGCTCACGCCTGTAATCCCAGCACTTTGGGAGGCCGAGGCGGGTGGATCACGAGGTCAGGAGATCAAGACCATCCTGGCTAACTCAGTGAAACCCCGTCTCTACTAAAAATAAAAAAATAAAAAATAAAAAAATTAGCCGGGCGCCTGTAGTCCCAGCTACTCGGGAGGCTGAGGCAGGAGAATGGCGTGAACCCGGGAGGCGGAGCTTGCAGTGAGCCGAGATAGAGCCACTGTACTTCAGCCTGGGAGACAGAGTGAGACTCCGTCTCAAAATAAAAAAGAAGATCAAAGACAAACAACAACCTTTGTCTTTGAAAAACATTGTATGCCTCCTTTAAAAATAAGAAAAGAGTGGAGAAAATACTTAACATGGCTGAGCGTGGTGCCTCACGCCTGCAATCCCAGCACTTTGGGAGGCCGAGGTGGGCAGATTACGAGGTCAAGAGATCCAAACCATCCTGGCCAACACAGTGAAACCTCGTCTCTACTGAAAATACAAAAAATAGCTGGGCGTGGTGGTGGGCACCTGTAATCCCAGCTACTTGGGAGGCTGAGGCAGGAGAATCACTTGAACCTGGGAGGCAGAGGTTGCAGTGAGCCGAGATCCTGCCACTGCACTCTAGCCTGGTGACAGAGCAAGGCTCCGTCTCAAAAATAAAAATAAAAAATAAAAAATACTTAGCATAAGACCTATTAAAATACCAGACCATTAAAAGAGACCCTAACACTAATGATTTACGAGTAACCTAAATTGGAAGACAATTTATTATAGTACCCAGAAGGAAAAGATCTAGAGAAACAAAAAACTCATTGAAAATAGGTTAAAGAGCTAAAGCGGCAAGAAATAAAAAATGAATGGTAGGTAGGTAAGACAGAAACTGTCATGAAACTAAACATCGAATAGCAGAATTTCAACCTGTATTAGAAATTAAGAAAAAATTGATACCGAGCAAAAATTAAATTAGTGTAAGACGGTATTACGTAACAGGTGTTCAATAGCTATTTGCTGAATATAGAATAGAGAGGTCTAAAGAATACTGACGGTGCTATGACCTCTCCAAAAATGCTTGGTTGTTCAGTGGAACTGATTGGAGGGAGAAATGAACTCTTCAGTAGCTGCTGAGTTTGCAATTTCCTTCTGGTGAATGTTACATGAGTAGCTCATGGTGGGGGAGAGAGAATGTAAAGAAACAACTTGGCATATAAGCAGGACCCTAGAATTGACACATACGTCTCTAACTAGTGAGCCTCAGGTGCACCAAGACTAGAACTGTGTGTGTTTCCCCAGACCCAGGTGGAAATGAGGGGATACAGCAATGGGGGACTTATTTTGCACTAAAACTGCACAGTTTTATGAAGGAATAGACAGCAGATCTCCTTAAAACTCTCTTAGCAAATAAATGGAGAGCCCACATGGTGAGTCCCACTTTCATGGTCGATGTGGCAAAACTTTTGGGATGTCAGTGAATATCTGGAGAGTCAGCGAGCACAACCTGGATAATGGTTGGATTAAGCATGTGTTAAGCACCTAAATTTAGTCTCTGGTTTCATGTTAGACATGTTTATTCTGAATTTCTTGTTGTGTGACTCCTACAAATCAAACCATGCTACAGTACACACTTAATTGGAGTTGAAATTCTTCCAAACATGTTTGGTGCTTGCTAGCTTCCTCTTTATTTGAGATTAATCAGAAGACATTGATGAAAATCTCTACCACCAGCCATCTAAAGGGAAATGGATGAAGTGCTAAAACAATAACACCCAGTGGTAAGACCGTAACAAATATCATCAATCAGACCACTGGCAGGCTGGCCATACCTCCAGCTGTGAAGCTGTCAGGACTCATCATTTTAATAGGGCTGGACTGGAGCAGAGGGTCAAAAGCGGCTTCCCAAGAGAGCCAAGCCACTGACTCATTGGTTGGTCCTTTTCCCCTTCAATTAAATTCCAGGACAAACACGATCAGGAGGCTGGCGCTATTGAGGTAGCCTCACCCTGGTTGGCTACCCTGCACAGGCGAGAGGTTTCCAAGTTGGTGGGTGGGTGGTGGCTGTGTGGACATGGGCGTGGTGAAGTGGAAAGAGGATGAAGGATTTTGAAATCAGACTCATAGCCAATTCTGGTTTTGTCACTTAAGAGCTGTGTGATTTAATCTCTCTGAGCCTCTGTTTTTTCAACTGTACAATGAGGATATTAGTAAAATTAGTCTATTACCTTGCAGAGTTGTTGAGAGGAGTAAATAATGAATATACACTCAGGATTGTAGCCAACATCAAAGCTCTTTGGAGGGATGAAGAGTTTGTGAGTGGCAGCCTGGGGAATAGCCCAGCAAATAAGTAGCTAGTGAGAAGAAACAGCGGTGCTTACAAAATCAGAACACTGATTTTGGACTCCAACACAGTGAGGCTCAAATCCTGGTTTGTCCTCTTGGAAGCGCTGTGAGCAAAGGAATAATCCTTAAGGCATCCCAACACATGCACAAACATACACTGTGGATACACACACAAACACATATAATTGATTGCTTCATCCATAAAGGAAAAATAACAGGGGTACCTACACGGAAGAGTTGATGTAGGACTAAATGAGATCACATTTGTAAAGTGTTTTGTGTAATACCTGGCATACAGACAGAGCTCCATAAATTAGCTATGATATTTACAATGATTAGTAAATGCAACTTGTATATACTAATATATGACATATTTTATTCAACATATGACTATGTAATAATGCAACATAATACATGTTATAACATACAACATAATTATATGTAGTTTGTCCCATATATAATATTACGGTATTTATTTCCTATGAATTATGAAAGACGGAAGCCTAAATTGTTGGTTTAGGAAATCTCCCACATATGTTTGATGTTGGCTAACTTGTTCAAGTGGTTAAAATAACTAATCACTGTATGTAAGCATACAAACACATGCATCTATTAGAGTGACTTTCCAAGAACCCTTGTTCATTTTTACTACTGAACACTTACTATGTGTCAGGAACTACGCTATGCACTTTGCGTATGTTATTTTAAATTAATCCTTACACATCCTACTCATGGGGTTATTTTATCACAATAATACTACTATTAGAATCAGAGAGTATGGGTCTTGATATTATCCCATCTCCATCCCCTCAAATAAAATGAATGTGCTTGAAAATATTCCCCATGAGGGGGATGAGCTACTCACTTACTGATGATATCATGAGGGTGTGGAATTGTTTTCAGGAACCATAAACTCAGAGTCATGATCATGTTGATGGTACCTGCATGCCACAAAACTACCTTTTAGGAGAAAGGAGCCTTAGATGCAAAATGGTGTTGTGCGACTGGATAGTCCATGAAAACCTGACCAGGCCACCAGATATGCCCAAGAGAATTCTCAGCAAGCTCAGAGGACAGGTGAATGGCAAAACGCCCAAAGCCCTTATCCTTATTGGCCCTGAGCACCAATCAGGGACCCCTCACCCCCAACTGCAGAGAGGCAAGAATGCCACTGAAATTCAAGTTCTTGGCAACATCAATTTTTAAAAGGAAAAACTAACTCAATATTGCGTGTGTGGTTACTCAGGTCATCCAGGGGAGAGGCTCAAACTGCAGTCACGTGAATGATGAAGGGGGACTCTGAAAGGCAATCCAGAAGCCCAGATCTGATGGGCATCTACTCGGCAAGCCCTGGCCAGAGGCAGCAGAGTAAGTCATGTGGGAGCTGGGATTGCTGCCTTTCCCATGGTTCTCTCTCAATTTTGAGGCCTCTGGACCTTTTTCAACATGTCCATAATTTAGTTGTTTATGACCTCAAAAGACATAAATAATTCAAACATACTAGGTACTGCAAAGCCCCACTATTGGATCAATCACCCAGATATAGTACAATTTTCTTATCATAATACACACACACACACACACACACACACACACACACCAGAAAAGATTTGTAACATTTCTTCCTGGAACAATGTGAACATTTTTCTGCTCTTTGACACTGGTGATATTCTCGTTGTAAGTGAATAGGCGCTTCTGTTTGAACAGAATTGTGAGTCTAAAGCATCATGTTCTTGTTTAACCATCACATAGATCCCATCATCACAAATCATTTAAGAGCCTAAGACAAGGCCTGTCAAGTAGTTAAAGTAATTGATAAAAGTGGGAAGAGACTGACTTATGAATGGAATGATGCAATTATGTTCAAAGGAGAGCGATTCTAGTTTTGCATTGTCCAATGCTACATTCAAACTTCTTGTGGAGTCAGACCTGGACAGAGGCAGGACTGCAAAAGCAGAGGAGCAGGGGGCAAAAGCAGCAGAGGCGATGTGAGACAAAGAGAAGCCAGGTAGGGAGTTAAACAGAATCCAGGCCAGCAGAGAATCTAGCTTGTACCTACCCCCTCACAAGCTGGAGCCCACCTCATTCCCTAGGATCCCCTCTCCTGCTGGTCAGCTTCCTGGGGGCAGCCACCCCATTCCTCAGCCAGCAAAATAACAGCCCCAACTATTCCAACCCCTTACGCCACATTTCCTCCTGACTTCACCTTCTCTTCAACTCACCCCTTCAACACAAGTCCAGGAGTCAGGGAGGGGAACAGGCCCTCTCAAAATGCACATCAAGCCCAAGAGGTCAGCATTCTAAATCAAAAAGTTAAGCCTCTCTTGCAATCTATTAGTGAATAAATTATAAGTTTATCTGGAATTCACAGTAAGTGAAAAACGTAAGGTTGGTGTAACTGACACAAATCCTAACAAATATCCCTTCCATGCTAAAGAATCACAATATTTGTTTCTCCTTAGAGAGCAGGTGACACTCTCCATGGCCCTGGGGAAGGAATTTAAAAAATATATTGGATTTCAGGTAAAAATAGCAGAACAAATCCTGATTACAAAATATTTTCCTTCTGGTACCTAACAAAATGCATTAAAAATTCATAAACCAATAGTCAAAAACAGCCAAAAAAGGAAAAATGATTAAACTTCATGACATAAATGTTAAGAAGACGTCAGTGAGAGAAAAACAACAAAAGATTCCTTTGTGGCTTGCTTTCTAACCCCACCCTTCTAAAAATAATAGTAAAGAAAGAAGAATAGACAAAATTCTGTGCTTCTTAGAAATACCTACTAAATTGAAAGAAGCAGCCTGTGGGAGAGAGTGGGCAGCTCAGGGAAAAGTCAAGGAAAAGTCTTAAAGGGTAGAAGGCTGTACACGCCTGAAGGATTCAAGGCTGGGCCAGAAATGCTGCCTGGGCTCTCAGCTGGTTGGGGAACAGCCCAAAATCATAGGAGTGGAGTGTATTTCTGGACAAGTGGGGCCTCCTAACAGAAAATTAAAAAAAAAAAAGCAAAAAAGCCAGAGAATTCACATCGCATGACAAAGAATTGTATTCAGCCCCCAGATAATCTCTTTTGCTTTCCCTAATCCTTACAGAAAAGTGGACAGAAATCTAAACTTATCCTCAAACTGCAGCTGAGAGAAGAAGAGAAGTAGGCCTAGAAAATGAAGAAAGGGTGGCAAGGAGTGTGTGCTCATAAGCTCTCAGAGCAAAGAGAAGACTGGTTAGAGCTACCTATGTTGTAAATTAAATATAAACAAGAAGAGAAGAGGAATGGCAACTATGCAAACTTATGAGAAAAAAAGGAAAAGAAAAAGACACAAAGCAACATAACAGTCAAAAGACAGATGATGAACCTAGTCTCAAGGAAAACCTGTGCCAGAAAACAGAATGATACTCCTTGGAAATACTTGAAGATACAACATTTTAAAAATAGCTTAATTCAATATATGAGGATAATAAAACTACAGAATGAGTTGAAAATACACGTTGCAAAACTAGGAAACTAACTGATTACCAAAACAAGAGTATGCCATATCTAAGGAGTAACAGCAACAAACAAAATAGATATGTCTGGATTCATTAACTTGAAAGAAGACTTGAATTTATCACAGTGTATATAGATTAGAATGACAAAGCAATTACAGCAAATAGAGAAGAGATGGTATATATAGAGAGACTAGATCAAGAAATCATCCGCCATTTCATACCTACTAGGTAGCTATTATTAAAACAAAAACAAAAGACAGAAGATAAGTATTGGTGAGGATAACGGAGAAATTAGAATCTTCATGCAATGTTGGTGGGAATGTAAAATTGTGCAGCCACTGTGGACGATGGTGTGGCAGTTCCTCAAAAAATTAAACATAGTCCAGCAATTCTACTTCTGGGTATATACCCAAAAGAATAGAAAGTGGAAACTCAAACAGATATTGGTGTACCCATGTTTACAGCAGCATTATTCACAATAGACAAAAGACAGAAGCAACCCAAGTGCCCACTGACAAAGGATAAAGAAAATGTGGTAATATATATACAATGGAATATGAGCCTTCAAAAGGAATGAAATTCTCACACATACTACAACTGTAGATGAACCTTGAAAATATTATGTTAAGTGAAATAAGCTAGTCATAAAAGGACAAGTATTGTCTGATTCCACTTATATGAGTTACCTAAAGTAGTTAAATTCATAGACAGACAGTAAAATGGTGGTTGCTAGGGTGGGTGGAAGAAGGAACGGGCAGTTGTTTAACGGGTAGAGGGTTTCAGTTTTGCAGAATGAAATGAGTTCTGGAAATGGGTGGTGGTCATGGTTGCACAACGGTGTGAATATACTTAATGCCACTGGACTGTACACTTAAAAATGGACAGAATGGTAAGTTTTTTTGTCATGTTTATTTTTATCACAATTTTAAGAAATAAAAAACTCAAACAAATGATGAAATATGTAGATAATTTAGTTTCCTTGAAGTAGAGAATCTAATAAATTAGACAGAAGAAAATATTCAGAGCTATAATAAAGAAAAATTTCCATGAAATAAAAAAATCTAGACATAGAAAAAGCCTAAAAAATGAGTCTATAATGATCCATATAGAGACATATCCTGGTTTACTTATTGAAATCCAAACAAACAAATGAAGTATGTGTGAGGTATTCAGGCAAAAGGAAAAATTATGTATTATGGGAAAAAAGTATCAGCCTGGCATTTGAATTTTTCTAGAAGCATTATTTATTGTTCTATTTCTTTTGATGCTGTCAAAAGTCTAAAGTGAAAAAATTATAATACAAGAATACTATGCACAGCCAAGCTGGTATTCAAGTAGAGAAGGGCTACAAGAAGGTATTCACAAATCTGAAAAACTCAAAACACAGCAACTACGAACCCTTCTGGAAAACTCTACTTGGATGATGAAATCTAGCTAATCAAGAGATAAATCAAAATAAATGGAGAAGCCATCGTAGAGGCATTGGTGTTCAACACTAAATCCATTTAATTCTAAAACTAACACTAAACAATTGAAGAAACTGTGTTTATAGGACAGAATATAAATACATAAAGTTTTTTTTAAGTTCCTACTTTGGATGCTATAACAAACAAAACTTAGATTCTACTGGCTTATAATAATAAACATTTTTATCTTGCTCACACATTAGATAAGGGCAGCGAATCAGCTGTGATTCTGTTGGGTTCAACTCCACATATTTTCTCCTTGCTGAATCCAGACTGAATGAGAAGTCCCTCTTTAGAACATGCTGTTTTCACCATGGAGAGCTAAACCAAGAGGTCCCACACCAAAGCACATGCTCACAGAAAAACCTTTTGCTTAAGAGGCAAACATTATGTCCAATCACAATCCATTGGCCAAAGTAAGTAACATGGTCAAGCCCAAAGTCATTAAGATGGGACTTTAACGAAATATGGGGAATTGAGGAAGGGTATGGGAGAGGAAGTGCAAAAATACTAATCTCATCATTTCAATCAGGGAATCAGTTAATAAAGTCCAAAGGTATTTTTATAAACCTATATAATGATTTTAGCCTCCTAATATTTTTCCCTCTTAATTTTCAAACATTCTTATACAAACTAGTATTTCTTCTGATAAAGAAGTAATTATGTGAGGCATAGCAAATTCCTTTAGTATTGGTTCAGTGTTTTTTTTCTGTATTAAATATTATATCCAAGTAAAATTAAGTATAATCTTTTTTATTTAAATATAGTATATGTAGTATGATGCCCTTTTAATAAAATCCTCTCTCTCTTTCTCCTCTCTCCATCCTTTTATCTGTGACTATCCCTGGAGATATGTCTACAATGAGGCTCATCAACTGTTAACATAGGTTATCTCTACGTGGTAGTATTTGTTATGATTTGTTGCTTTCTTCTTTGTTTATTATTATTATAAGCACTTGTCAGTTTTATACATGAAATAAGTCACTGTTGTAAAATTGTAACAGAATGCCAAATATATGAATGCAGTGAGTCTATATTTTATTTACCACTCAAAAAAACTAAAAATATGTTAAAATTTTTTTAATTTAATACAATTTAATATCCCTCTCAGGCCTCCATAATTTTCAAGATATGTGCCATCATAATAGGAAAGCTATTTGTATTGGGTGGGAGGGTAGAACATGATTCTCAACTCTTCTCTCTATGCTGCTTGTCCTGCCACAGCTGCTATTATCGGAAGGTCCCCCCAAACTCATGTGTTGAAACGTAATTGCTAATTGCTAATGTGACAATATTAAGAGGGCCTTTAAGAGGCAGTTAAGTCATGAAGGCAGAGCCCTTGCGAATGGGATTAGGGCTTTTATAAAAGAGGCTTCATCCAGCATTTAGCCCTTTGTTGCTCTTCTGCTCTTCTGCCACATGAGGACACAGCAACAAGGCACTATCAAGGAAGCAGAGAACTCTCACCAAACACTGAAGGCCCGCACCTTGATCTTGGACTTCCAGCCTCCAGCATTTTGAGAATTAAATTTCTATTTTTTACAGATTACCCAGTCTGTGGCATTTTGTTATAGCAGCACACACACACACACACAAAAACAGTTTTCATTCATGTCCATACGATCCCTGTAGTCTGGTGGTTTTCTCCTCTTCTACTTATTCCAGGCATGCAGATTTCATCAAGGCTGACTATAGCATCATGTACCTAAATGCAGCAGGGAGCAATTTCCTCCCTGGTATCTTGACAGCTTCCCGGGAGTCTACTCTGGCTAATGATAGCATGAGGTCTGAGTCCCCCGTGGCTCTCAGCCCTGAGCACAGACCAGGAAACTCCAAAACTGTGATAATAGGCAAATATTTCTGCCTCCAGCCTGTACCCTAATTCTTGGGGATACCCTAGGGACAACTGGGAGGAAGGAAGCCTGCTCTGTTTCTTCAAGCAGAGAGTAAAGTTACCACGGGAGGCTCTTGAATGATGTCCCCTTTCTCTTGAGGTTTGCCTCAGGGGCACCCAGCATAATCTTGTTAATGTGCTTGAGTGTTTGGAATACTTATACAGGAAAGTTTTACATCCTGTTGCAGCTCCTCTCTGAGGGTTGTTGAATAGAAACAAGGGAAAGGGAAAAAACTACTTAAAGGAAGGTAGGAGGAAACCCATTGCTCAACAACTCAGAAGGACTGTTTTACCATATTAACATTGAATTTTAAAACTCTGTGAGCTCAACCTAAAAGACAGCATACCTGCCAGGTTACAGACTATTATTTTTGCTTTTGGAAAGGACATGCTCACAGTTGATGACGAAGAGTTTGAGAGTGAGCATTATTTGCTGAAAAACTGTTCTCAGTTTACCTCCCAAACAAAGAGAGGCACACTTTGTCTTCTACCACAGCCAAGTGCTCTGCAGACCAAGAGGATGCTGAGAAACCGTCTGAAATATTGGATAGGGGAGCGAGCAGGATATTCAAGCAGGCCAACAAGAGGATTTATGGCTAGTGAGATACTATAGCCAGCCAGGCTCCTCATTCAGAGAGAAGGCTAAACGAAGAGAAGAAAATCAATGACACAGCAAAATGAAAAAAGGAAATGTGTTAATAAATAGGTAGGAATTTTAAAAGGGTATTACAGATCTGAATTGAGGAAATCTTTCTGGACCAACAAAGGTACACTAATGCAGGATAAGTCAGACAATTTCTAGGGCTTTCTTGAGATTTAAAGGTATATACATGCATAACGCATGCAGGATGACTCACATGGTGTGCATAAAATTTTGAAAACACCTTTGCATTCTACTGGCACATTAATCATAGGGCCATTTAAAATGAAGAGAACGTCTGCTCAAAAAACAAGTATACAAAATTGTCTTTGGAGAGTTTATATGCAACAGATGCCACATCTTCTAGCTTAAACACTAGGGACATTTTCTATCTTCCTATAGGGAATCACTCCAGCAATATCACGTTTCCCAAACAACTGTTGTTGTTGTTGTTGTTTTAACTCAGCTAAAATAGGAAATATTATTTTAAAAAAATCTCACAAGGAAACAAAGCTTAAAAATAAGTAGGAATTTAGAAATATTATCAGAGAAGAGTATTTTCCTATAGCTAATTTTGTATTCCAAAGAAAAATATTTGCTCAATTATGCCTGGGTAGCTTACTAAAATGTATTTGTTCCATGTCATGCCAAAAGAATCTGATGCATATAATATGCACAATTTATATAGTTGTGACATAAGCATTGGCAACCTCCCATAGATCTCTCTGTTTTCCTTGATATTCATTACCAGAAGATCAAGTTTCCAAAACCACTAACCCCCACTAATTAAAGGACTTCTGTTGTTGTTAGAGAGAATACTATTGAGATGTATCTTACCAGTGACTTTAAGTCTTTTCTGAGTATCAGTATCAAATGCTTACCGGCTCAATTATTATTTTATTTATTTATTTAGAGATGGAGTTTCACTCTTGTCACCCAGGCTGGAGTGCAGTGGCGCGATCTCGGTTCACTGCAACCTCTGCCTTCCAGATTCACATGATTCTCCTGCCTCAGCTTCCCAAGTGGCTGGGATTGCAGGCACCTGCCACCAAGCCCAGCTAATTTTTGTATTTTTAGTAGTGATGGGTTTTACCAATTACTTATCAAGAGTTAAATGAGTTAAAGTTTCTAATGCCTTTGAGAGAACTACTGCATGGCAACTCCCTCCCCATCATTTCTGATCCTTGTCTTCCCAGCATTTCCCATGGGTTCAGAGCTACATTGGTATTTAGTCTGTCACCTGCCCTTAATCACTCAGTAACATCAAGGAAAAGAATCTTATTCTGTCACTTAGGACTAGTATTCATCTAAAGGAGTTTACAAAGCACCAAATGCTGACTTTCCTAAATAAATGTAATCTTGAACCAGGAGTTCATATATTTTATTTGGTAAATTATCACCAGCATTATTGGCTGTCTTTAATTTTTTTTTAGCACAGCTCTGGTTCAAATGCTTGTGTTCCTCCAAAATGTATGTTGAAAGTGATCCTCAATGCAATATTAGAAGGTGATTAGGTCATGAGGGCTCCACCTTCATGAGTGGGATTAGTGCCCTTATAAAAGGCCTGTTTTGCTTTTTTTTTTTTTTTTTTTTTTTGCCTTGTGCCATGTGAGGACACTGCATTCATCCTCTCGGAAGGACACAGCAACAAAATGCCATCTTACCAGACATGAATCTGCTGGCACCTTCTGGATATCCCAGCCTCCCGAACTGTGAAAGTCTATTGTTTAACTGTGAGTTCTATTATTTCATCAATTGCCCCCATCTGTGGTATTTTGTTATAGCAACGGGAACAGACGAAGACAAGGATTCGTTAAAGGGAGCTCTCACAAATGTTGACATACTGTTTTATCTTTTATTTTATCTTCCATCCTTAAGATTACAAGTTATTAGAAGTATGCTTCATACGGTGATCTTCGGGAATTTTAGAAGAGTTGATGCCCAAAGTAAATACATTGGACAGAATAGAAGAATGTGGCTTAATAGTTAGATTGTTCCGTGTTAGTGCTATGAAACTATTACAGTTTTACTAGTGCTCAATAAGGATATGGCCCTTGGAGTTCACCTCAACATTTATAAAAGATTGGTACCTAGTTAAGAATCATGATCTTTACGGAGTAGAAGATCCATACCTACCTGATTCTGCCCTTAAATATATTTGATTTTTAAGTCAGACTCTTACACTATAAATAAGGAACTTCCTCTGTTTCCATTTTGAAAAGAGTTCACGTACTATGCTATAGAATTCCAATATTTCTTAATCAACCCTAAATTGTACATGAGTTTTATACACTACAAAAGAATGAGAGAACATTTCTTGGTACATAGCCGTTCAACCTCTTGAACACATTTTCTAATCAAATCCTCATGTTCTGCTCATAGATGTTCTTTATATCTGGGTGGGAACAATCTCCCCAAAGTTCAAGTCTGAGGTCACAGGCCTCTGTTGAAACCACAGGGACTGAGTGCCTGGCAGAAGTTGGGGGATGAACAGAGTAAGCTGCAGGCATTTAGGGAGTTGGGGCCGCCTTCCTGCCCCCGTGAATTCTGTGTGACATCTGATACCGTAGGGAGCTTTTTAAAGAATGAACAATGTTAGTTCCCCATATATACATCAGCTGCTGAGAATGTGCCATGATTCTTGATTGAGAATGAAAACATGCATCCACAAGTGTGTACAACTAATAGTAAAATTGGTTTTCCCAGGGGCTGGAGGAAGGAACACTGTAATTGGGAACATGGCAGGGGTGTATAAGATGAGCATTCAATGCTGGAAAACATTAAGCAGGGGGTTTTACAGTACGTAAAATTCAGCACAGTTTTTCTTTACGCTCCTTCACGGAGAGAGAAATTGTTACATCATCCTCTCTGGGGACAAATCACCCATTGGGTAAAAAGAGCCACACCATGAATGAAGGGCAAGACCAGTTTCATCAACACAGATGTCTTTTTTGAACTAGTGAAAAGGGGAAAATGTCTTTTTTTCTTTCCAATAAAAGTATGCTTTGAGATATTTCAGACGGTCATTTCTTACTTGTAACTTGTATGGCCTAAATAGCACTGAATTCTTAGCTTGTGGAAGGAATATTACCAAATGCATGCTTGATTCTGAAGGAGATATGGGACACTGACTTTGAAATAAAACAAGTGAGCAGAGTTCCCTTCCCACCCCATACGCAAGAAAGAGGCTTGATAATGATGTTGGAGCCATTTGCAGGCAGGTGTGAGCCAGCTTCCCAATAGGGAAGTTCCACTTCAGAGACCCCAGCATCACACCTGGAACTAATTGCCCTCTTTTTTGGCAAATTCAGTAACTGGGCCAAAGATTAAATAGACCTTGGAGACTGTACAACCACTTCCGTCTCTAAGTGCCGTCAACCCCAGGGCAGGAAGGAGGAATGCTGAGGAGGTGGCCCAGAGAAAGGGCTGCCCCCCAGGCCCCGCACCTGCACTAGAACACACCAAACACACGTCAGAATTCAAAGCACCAAAATTAAATGCCTGAGCATTATGTTGATGATTTCTTTCAAGTTGTATTTTTCTGCATTCTGTCCTAGGAACATTCATTTCTAAAGGCATGTAGGTACACAAATATAAAATAATACTTTCAATAACTCTGCATATTTCAGAGAAGGCTGCATGTAAAGTATAAAAATCATTTCATTAAGAAGGTGAGTTATTTTTAAATAACTTGGGATATTTTCCACTTTAAAAATATTATTGTCTTCTCTTTTCAATTTCTATGAATAAAATTAATGTGTTTGTTAAAATTATATTCACTCATCGTCTTTTCAATCAATATCTCCTCTGTGCCACGTGCTGGTCTTCCTTAAAGACTCTGAGCATGCGAACAACACATGAGAAGACCTTGTCCATCAGCAATTTACAGTCTGATGGAGGAGAGAGATTAATTAGGAGACAACTGCAATGAAACGTTGTAATGATATCATTGGCAACGGCAAACACAGGGCCTTGCGTGGATCCAGAGGGAGCTGGGGTGGGAAGCAACAGGAGCTGTGTGCTTTTGTTTGTGTTGGAGTCCACGAAGACTCTCAGCTCAAATGGCCCCTCCCAGTCCATGCCCAGCTGTCTGTCTAGAACATTCTTGTTCTTGAACCAGGTGAAGAGGGAGGGGGTTGTGTGAAGCAGGGGTTGCGTGGTGAAGGGTGAAGGGGGTTGTGTGGGTATGAAGAACTGGGAAGAAGGTAGGTAGAACTCTGAGTTTAAGGGAAAAGCTACTACAGATAAGGCTGCACACATGGAAGCCAAATTGTCAAGATCTAGATATGTCATGCAAAAGGGGTTGGGTCTACCCTGGGGAAAATGGAAGATTTTGGAATCTTTTAAGCACAGGGAGTGCCACTAGCAGCTTTGTGTGTTGGAAACACCCTCTGGCTCTGTGGAAGGATGATTTACAGGGTGATGAACTTAAGTCATGGAAAACAGGTATGAGACTGAGCCACGGCTTGAAAGGTAATGTGTGTCTGAACTGGAAATGAGGCCAGAGAGACTGGAACTAAGTTCAGAGACATGGAATAGGTAGAACTAACTTAGTGATACTGAATGCTGGGGAGAGGAAAGAGCCTTGGGTAAATTCCCACTTTCTGGTTTGGTTTACCTGGGGTAGTTTAAAATCTACTGTTCTGACTTACCCATTCTCATGGAAGGAGATAGCATTCATTCATCTATTCAATGAATGTGTATTGCATGTGCCAGGCCCTGTCTAAGACACTGGGGATATAGCACTGAACAAAGCAGCAGAAATCCCTGGCCTCAAGGAGCTTACATTCCAGTAAAGAGAGTAGGACAACAGCACAACAGCCAAATAGATTAAAATGTGTCAGATGGTAAGAGGCCGAGGTGGGCGGATCACGAGGTCAGGAGATCAAGACCATCTTGGCTAACACGGTGAAACCCTGTCTCTACTAAAAATACAAAAAATTACCGGGGCATGGTGGTGGGTGCCTGTAGTCCCAGCTACTCAGAAGGCTGAGGCAGGAGAATGGCATGAACCCGGGAGGCAGAGCTCGCAGTGAGCCGAGATTAGGCCACTGCACTCCAGCCTGGGTGACAGAGCGAGACTCCGTCTCAAAAAAAAAAAAAAAAAAAAAGGTGTCAGGTGATTATAAAGCCAGGGTCAAAGGTGTGCTTAAGACAAAAAGAGGCCTGCCAGAGCACAGAGCACACCCACTCTGGCAGACCTTACCGGCCTTTAAGAGCAAACAGAGGGTACAACATTGCCCAGATAAGGAGAAATCCCTTCAGCACCATCCACCACCCTGCAAACTCACCTTCAGTCGGAAGCTAAAGAGGAATGTGTCAAGGGGCCAGCTCCCAGGGAAACAAAGAAGAAACTATAAAGGGTTAGATGGCAGATGCAAAGGGTTAGATGGCAGATGTAAAGGGAACATCTGATGGTCTCTAAGTCTTTGGGCATGGGCAAGTTCACCCGAGAGAGGATGTAAGTAGAAAAGACAGTCACAGACAGAACCCAGACAACAATAACATGAAAAGGGTGTGTATAGGCTGAGGAGCTCCCTAAGGTAACTGAAAGAAAGTAGGAAGAAACTAGGAGAGGTAGGACTAGGGAGGGACAGGGCTTTAAGAAGCCAGGGGTCAACAAGAGCAATGCTGCTGAGAGGTCAAGTGAGATGAGGGTGACATATGCCCACTGAATTTGGATATAAAAATGGAAGGAGCTAGAAGTGAGGAATGGATGGTGATAACTGCTAAGGAGAAGGGAGAAAAATCCATAAAAGGATGGAGGGTAATGGAGGTGTACTAGGTAACATAAACTGGTCAAAGAAGGTGACACTTGAGCAAAGACCCGCAAAAAGAGAGGAAGAAAGGGAAGAGTCTTCCAGACATAGGGAGCTGCCAGTGCAAAGGTGTGGAGGCTACAGAAAGATGCCGTTAGAAACAGTCCTTCTCCACACAGGGCCAGCTACTGCCCGAGAGCACCATCTGTCTTCCTCAGAAGGTAGTATTGTATTCCTGTGACAAGGCCTAACTGAGATGGTCCTTCTCACCCTCCTCAAATGCTGCACTTCTCTCTGAAACCAAATGTCTGAGACAAGTTAAAATAATTAATTGGGAAGCCATTAGACTGAGGCAGCTCTAATGCCCTGGGTTTCTATATGAGCAAACCAAAACCTAACTCAGTGGAATTGGTCATATTCTAGGAAAACAAAATTTAAGCTTAACCAATCAGAAACTGCCCACTAACCTCTAACTATAGACTTTACATTGGAATTATCCAAATAAGGCTACTGCTCCACTTTAACCAAGCAAATATTTTCTTTGCCTTGCTTATTCAGTCACTCTGTAAAAGCTTCCTTCTCATGCTCCTTTAGTGGAGTCCTGAAAAAAAAAAAAAAAAACCACTTCCAGTTTGGAGTTGCCTCATTCATGAATTGCTGTCTGTTCAAATAAACTCTAAAATTTTAATGTGCCAAAATTTATCTTTCAACAGACCTCAGAGAGCAAATTATCTTCTGCTTGCTGGACAGGAGAACTCTCAAGTCACTGGAAAAAGCAAGATTGTTAACATCAGGGAGTGGACAATGAAAGAGACTCCATTTACTCCTGCAAAAAACTGTGGTATTGGAAAGGTGAAACTGCATTTGTAAAATTCTGATAGTAAGAGAAATCTGACATAGTTGACTACATCTTGTTTCTGACCTCCAAACTGCCCTTGGTCATTCCTGAGTGTGAGCCAAGCTAACTTTGGGAGGGAATTTAGTGCACAGTTTAACTTAAAAGTATGGATGATAATAGCCCCTCCCTAAAACTAACCCACTTCTTGCTCAGGGACTGAAAATCACCTTTGTAAGACTAATGAAAGGCCACAAAATTAAGATTGTTGGAGGGCCCAAATTCTGCTAAGATGTAGGTGTGCTTTCTCTAATCCCTTACTGCTCAAGAGTTATGTAGCCAGAGGTCACAAGATTTGTGACTTCCCTGCTCCTATAGGTAACATCACTATTGTGGAACCTAAGATTGGTTTTTTGAGATACTTTTCAGACTGATTCCACTTGGAATCATGACTCAACTGACCCTGTGGCCCCACCCAGAGGTGGACTTAGCACATGAGGACCATTTTCCACACCCCTATGATTTTATACCCAACCAATCAGCAGTACCCATTCCCTAGCCCCCTACCCACCAAGTTGTCCATAAAAACTCTAGCCTCTCAGTTCTCAGGGAGGCTGATTTGAGTAATAACTCCATCTCCTGCACAGCTAGCCTCATGTCAATTAAGATCTTTCTTTACTGCAGTGCCATGGTCTCAGTGAATTGATTTTGTCTATGGAGCAGGTGGGAAGAACCCATCAGGTGATTATAAAGCCAGGATCAAAGGTGTGCTTAGGACAAAGAGAGGTCTACCAGAGCACAGAGCACATCCACACTGGCAGACCTTACCAGCCTTTAAGAGCAAAGAGAGGGTACAACATTGCCCAGATAAGAAGAAACATTCAGCACCACCCACGACCCTGCAAACTCACCTTCAGTCGGAAGCTAAAGAAGAATGTGTCAAGGGGCCAGCTCCCAGGAGAACAAAGAAGAAACTATAAAGGGTTAGATGGCAGATGCAAAGGGAACATCTGATGGTCTCTAAGTCTTTGGGCATGGGCAAGTTCACTCGAGAGAGGATGTAAGTAGAAAAGACAGCCATAGACAGAACCCAGACAACAATAACATAAAAAGGGTGTGTATAGGCTGAGGAGCTCCCTAGGGTAGCTGAAAGAAAGTAGAGAGAAACTAGGAAAGCTAGGACCAGGGAGGGTCAGGGCTTTAATAAGCCAGGGGTCAACAGGGGCAATGCTGCTGAGAGGTCATGTTAGATGAGGCTGACACACGCCCACTGAATCTAAACATACAAATGGAAGGAGCTAGAAGTGAGGAATGGGTGGTGATTATGCTCTTCTTTGAAGAAACTCATGGAGGTTGGTCAGGAGCAGTGACTCAGGCCTATAATCCTAGCACTCTGGGAGGCTGAGGTAGCTGGATCCCTTGAGTACAGTAGTTCAAGACAAGCCTGGGCAACATAGTTAGACATTGTCTCTCCAAAACCTTAAAAATTAGCTAGGCATGGTGGTGCATGCTACTTGGAAGGCTGAGGTGAGAGGATCGCTTGAGCCCAGGATGTGGAGGCTGCAGTAAGCCAAGACACAGCACTCCACTCCAGCTTGGGTGACAGAGTAAGACCCTGTTTCAAAAAAAAAAAAAAAAAAAAGGAAAGGAAGGAGTTAGAGAGTAGAGCCAGAGGCAATCCAGCTCTATCTCACTCCTCAAGGTCAAAACCAGTGGTGAGGGAGGGAGACAAGATGGAAATACTAGATACTCGACAGGCTTGGGAAACTGAAGTACCTCCCAGGGTGTCTCAGTTGCCATGGGGCAGCCAGAATCGAGAAAATACTCTGAGAGGGAGGTCAGTCCATCTTCCATCCTCAGGGATCCAGACTGATGCAGCAACAGTCGCCATCTTGGATATTTCTGGGTGCTACTGCAGAGGAAAGACGATTCTGGAGGATTGTCCCCAGACAATTAGATGTTTAGCTTGACTCATCTCATTTTGGAGATTAGCCAACAAATCACATGGCCCCAGTCACCCAAAATGGGGCCCAGGAAGTATAGTTCAGAGATAGTTGGTGAGCAGCACTAATGATTACCATAATTTCCATGGCAAGGGGAGTCCATGCACCAGCCAGAGGATTGGGCAGCTTAGGGAGAGGGCACAGCTTTGAGGAACTACATGAGGACAGAGATGAGTGTCAGGGTCAACGATGCTGTGAGCCAAGGGAGCTAAGGCTGCAGGGGTGCCAGTGAAGGTGCAGAGGGAGATGTGCAAACAACATCAGCTCTAGACAATTCAGTAGAGGGGGCAGAAGACTCAGAGGCCCACACCATAGCCTTGGAGGGGACAAGATGACCCAGCAACAGTCAAACAGTCAGCAAAGAATGAAGGGGGGCATGGGACCATCTGCCCTGGGCTAGGACAGCCACTGGGAAGGTAGACTGAATTGAACGAATTAAATTCAAAATTGACCACTTTTAAAACCATAAGTGACTAAGTTATCTTGAAGTGGCAAAAAATAAAAATTAAAAAATAGCCATCAGAGGAAAAGGGGGAATTGTGAGAAATCCTACAGCTATGGAATAGTAACTAAAGAGAGGCTGTACCTCTAAGTTGTGACTGAGACTTTTCTGCTATGATAAGTGAGTGTATGCTGGGAGGGAGGGGACAGAGATTAGCAGCACCGTAAACATCAGATTCTACACATGTAAAAGGCCTCTATTTTCTTTCTGAATGAAGAGACAAGGTCACCTAGGACTCTGCTCTGAAGGTCCAAACACCTGGAAATGTGATGGTGACCCAAGAGCCATAAACTAACCCTGAGTGATGCCTACACCAAGGGGAACCAATACTAGCAGGTACCCATGTCCCCAAGGACAGGCATGCAGCATCCTGGGCCTTAATAGGGAGCAGAACAGAATAGAGCACAAGCTCTTGCTCAGATAGGACAAGCTGGTTCAGTGATGGTCATGCAATCCTGGAGAGAAGTCAAAAAATGGCCCCTGCCTTAGAGAAGGGCAGACGGAGGCAGCAAGGATTCCCTTCACATGGCTTTGACATCTGCAGTGAAGTCACATTGGTTTCCTGCATGTATCTGACACTAATGAATGAGGAGAGAACAGATATTGTAATCAGGCTGAGGTTCGAGACTTGGCTCTTCAACTACTGCCAAATTACAACCTTTCTGAGTCAGTTTTCCCACCTATAAAATGGGGAGAAGTGAGTCTCCCTGGAGTGTTTGAATGAGGACCAAATGAGATAATTCATGGAGACTCCTGGCACGTAGGAAGCATTTGTGCACGTAGGAAGCACTTGTAAAATATGAGTTCCCATGTCCATATTTTTGTCCACCGGTGAACTGTCTTGATATACTGAGAGTTTACCCTCGACTTCATGATGTAAATTATTTTTTAGCAGTCCCAGTAAATTATTTGGAAAATCAAATCCGAAGGCATGTTGGACATGGCAGAAGTATAAATGTCATGTAATGAACTATATAGCGACCTTGAGCTTTGACCACCCCATCCCACCTCCACCCCCACCAAACCTGTTCTGTAGCATTATATGACAACACGGGAGTAAAACGCTGATAAGGAATTTTTTTTTTTTTTTTGAGTTCTGATCACTTCCCCTCAATCCAACAAGGAAAAACTTAATTTTTTCTTTTAATGTATAGAGGCAGAGTCTCACTCTGTCCCCAGGCTGAAATGTAGTGGCACTGTCATAGCTTACTGTAATCTGGAACTCCTGCACTCAGGAAATCCTCCTGCCTCAGTCTCCCAAGTAGCTGGGACTACAGGTATGCACCAATGTATCTGGTTAATTTTTAAAAATTATTTGTTGAGATGAGGTCTCATTATGTCACCCAAACTGGTCTTGAACTCCTGGCCTCAAGTGGTCTTTCCACTTTGGCCTCCCAAAGCATTGGGATTACAGATGTGAACCACAATGCCTGGCCAACACAATTTTATTGAATGACTAGTAGTCAGTAGAAGGAGATGTTTCCACATTGGGCATTAGGTACTGTGAGATACTGAATGACAGAAAGAATATTAATATTCTGGTTGTTTACTTATACGTAACAAATTTCCCAACACTGAGTTCCTCGAAACAATTTAGTTTTCTTTCTCATAGTTCCAGGGTTGATGGACTCAGATGGGTAGTTCTCACTTAGGGTCTCTCATGGTCAGATTCAGGCTGGGGCTGGAGTTCCCTGAAGGGGTAGGAGCCTGGACAGTAAATGGCTGGACCAGCTGATGACTGCGTGAACATGCCCTGATGGGGCCTCTCCTTTCTTGGGCAAAGTGGTGGGATTATTTTGTTTAAAGCATGAGAATGCATTTCCCTGAAGGGTGACACTAGGAGGTTTATAATAATCCTAACACTTAACCTGAAAGGAAGTGTGGGTATGGGTCAGGGACACGGCACAGGGTTGAGAAGGTCGAATGGAGGCAGCAGGGCACAGCAGTTAAGAAGATGGACTTTAGAGATGAAGACCTTAGCGTCTGTGGGCCACTTTGACACTTTGAAGGCTCCCCACTCACAGGCTGTGCAGCCTTGGGGCAGGTCCTCATCCTCTCT
This sequence comes from Mandrillus leucophaeus, assembly GCF_000951045.1. NCBI lineage: Eukaryota > Metazoa > Chordata > Mammalia > Primates > Cercopithecidae > Mandrillus > Mandrillus leucophaeus. The sequence goes on along the minus strand of NW_012104421.1, from coordinate 385,832 downwards.
GAACTTCATTTTCCCTTCTCCAAAAGGGGGGTAAAAATGCCAACTTTGCAGGGTATTTGCGAATCCTGAATAAGGTAATAAAGTGCAATGTTTTGTGTTTAGATGGTGCTTGTCAATTGTTCAATGTTGTCAGGAGGCAGCATTTTAGAGGTTGAGCCCAGATCCAGCCCAAGAAATGAGAAATTACAATGCTAAGAAACTCAGTTGGTTCTAGGATCTCTGGTGATGGCTAGAATCAGATATTCCCTGTACTATTTTAAGCCAAGACAGAAAAATGTACTTTTGATGAGTAAACTTGCTTTTGAATACTTGTTTCTACCTGCATCCATGTCCTTGTAGGGTGCCCCCCCCCCCAACAACAACAACAACAAAACTCTGGCTATGGCTTATTCTGGTGCCTTTTAAATGGTAGGGTTTTGTTGTTGTTGTTGCTTGTTTGTTTTCTTTTTTTATTACAGTGGTTGAAGCTTCTCTTCATTCTGTGTGTTTGGCTCTGGAGAAAAAAGAAGCTCAGATCACAGCATGCTATAAGTGGGTGTGGTCTGGGAATGCCCACTGCTGGTCCTTTGTACATAGTACCTCTCCCAGAAACTGTCAGCTGTCTTGGTGACAGCTAAATACGTGCTTTAGACATGTGTTAAAAATCAAGCCTGCCAGGAGGGCTCAGATTTCATCCTACTGAACCACCTTCTGTGTCGGTCCTTAGGAAGAGGGCAACAACCAAAAACGCGGATTAAGTTGCTTCCAGGTAGAATTACAGGACAAGGGCCTGGTTGAGGGAAATGTTCTTATGATTTAAGGGTATCGGAGAGGACCTACTGCTTGAGTGCTTTAAGAAATAAAGAAATTGGCAAGTGTGTTGCTTTCCACCTTTAAAAAATATTTGTGAGGCCGTAAGAACTGGTTAAAAACTAGAAAGGCAGCAACAGTTTACATTTATGTCAATATTAATGCTGGAGACAAGCCCTCCACCCAAGTGACAGGAAAGCATCCAGAACTAATTTGAGTCCCCAGGCAGATTTAGAAAATTATTATGCCTCAACGTGGGGTAGAGCTGAATCTATCTGCCTTTGGCCCACTTTGGAAGATGATCTCTTCCCACTGCAAATAAACAAATGATGGAAAATGCAGTCCAGAGTTGGAGAGAGCCTGACTAGGTAATTTTAGCCATTGACACAGAGAATTTTTCTACTCACCAAGATCAAGGCTAAACTTGGAGTGGGCAGAGCTCCTCAGCATCTTCTGTGGTCAAATATGCAGCTTGGCAATTAATCAGGAGAGGAATGAGCACAGGATGCATCCTCTTCCGCTAGGACATGGCTTGGCCGTGCTTGTCACAACAAGGGTCTGTTGGTTTATTTTTCCTCTATGGAAAGCGCATTTAAAAAAGAGGACCAGCAAACACCCTTGGCCAAATTTGGATTATGAGGTCAAGGAGTAAAATCATCAGCAAGCTTACATGAAAACAGACATAGAGGTAATCAATTTTGAAATAAGATACAGTGGATAAAAAAGAGCATTTAACAAATGTTTCTTAAGTTCTATGTATTCAACCGTTATTTCTAAATCTATTTTATTTAATGATATAGAGATTAAAATGTACTTCCCAAGTAATTAACCAAATAATGTGAAAACTAAACAAAATTTAGGCAGCATTAGAAGTATAGAAACTAGAAAGAGGAAGGTAATGCTATTGCTCCACCTGTGCTGTGTGTTCCAAACTCCACATTTTAAGAGGGAATAGAAATGACCTGGGGCCTGTTAAAAGGAGAGAAACCAGGGTGGTAGAAAGACACAAAAACTTGTCATTTAGAGACTGTTCAAGAACTAGGATTGCTTTGTGGGCGTGGGGAGAGATCAAGGGGCAAAGGGACATGATACTCTTTTTAACAAAATGTAAAGCCAATTATGTGATTTTAAATGTGTTGATGTAACAGTTCCAGAACAAATACTGGGTACTGGCTGCAGAAAGTTACTAAGGAATGGAATGCCTCAGTGGTACCAAGTTCCCTTTCACAGGAAGGGTGGATGGTCCATCGACAGTGGTGTGGTAGACATATTTGAGCACCGGATGAAATTGGACTGGGATGAGAGGGATCGAGGAGGGTGGTGCAATGGTCACACCAAGAGCTCACCCTAGAAGTAGACACATTTGAGGGCCTTGCTCACTCATTTTCCCTAATTCTAAACACTCTACTTAACTCATCTGAGCTTCAGTTGCTTCACCAGGAAATGGAGATAACAGTGCCTGTCTTATAAGGTTGTTTTGAGAAATAGCTGCATTAATGCATACAGAGAGCTTCACATTCTGCTTGGCTTGTAGTGCCTAATACATGACATCTGTTCTCACCATTAATTATGAGCTTTGTGGTTTTTATTACCCTGATAGTCAAATGTAAACTTTCCAAATTCTCTAGATCCAAGGAACGTAACTGACAACATTCAGGTTTCTAACCACAAGGTGGCAGACAGATTGTCACTCTAACTATTATACTCCGGGATGGAGCTTGGAGATAAGAAGCAATGAGAAAGCAGTAATAGGATGAAAGGGGAAAGAGAAATGAACCTGGACCTGGTGGGACCCTGGTGGGTCCCTGGTGAGAGCTGTGAAATCAGGCCATGGATTTATAGGGATTTTACTGGGCTTTGACTTTTACATAATTACTTTTTTGTTTTGGTTTGGCTTTTATGGGAATAACATATCTTTTGAATAAATAGGAGTTTTCCTGAAAGCTGATGCTTATGGTGACTTTACTCCATGATAGGGAGACAAGTGGAAAAAGATGGCTAGAAAATGAGAGTGTGTGTTTACTGTCATGCAAGGAAGATACCAGACATAAATATGGCAACACCCTTCCCACTCATCCACAGCTGCCGCCGACTCAGGCTCACATCTACAAGCATGAAGATATAACCTGCTCATATAGGCACCCAAGAGTTCTTTCTTGCCTACTTTTTTCCCAAGCTTACCCTCTCCAGACTCCTAGTAAAAGAAATATAAAAACATAACTTTCCCCTGGGCAAGGATGGATATGGGACCAGATGAGTGGATTCTAGTCCCACCTTGTCTACTTAAGGAGATATTTTGGTTTGGAGAAGTCAGTCAATCAGTGTTCTCACCCCCATGGTGAAAGGCGTAACCTAGCCCTGATCCATCTCTAAGAGGTTCTTTCATCCTAATAGTCTCTTACTTTCTAAAGCAGAGAGGAAGACCTTTCTCTGAAGCCTAGCATCTAATCTTAGCTACCTGAATCATGAGCCACACAATTCACACAAAATCACCCTGATGCATAGAATGTTGAAAGAACTGGAAGAAACTTTGGAAATTAAGTAGTCCTGCCCTTTTGCATTATAGATGAAAAATTGATAAGGTAATTTTATCAAGGATAGACAGCGAATTCAAGATTAGGCCAGGAGTAGGCTCAAGCCCTCGGAAATTCTAAGAATCATTCCCAAACATGTACATACACACACACCACATCCCACACATTATAACGTTTTTAGAGCATTGTTAAACATAATTTAGATCCATAAAATTCATCCATTTTAAGTACACAATTTAATAATTTTTAGCGAATTGACAGAGTTGTGAAACTATCTCCAAAATCCAATTTTAGCATATTTTTATTCTCCCATAAAGATTCCTAGTGCCCATTTGCTATCACTCCATTCCCACCACAGGCAAACACCAATCTACTGTCTGCCTTTATAGATTTACTTATCTCAAGGTATTTTACATAAATAGAATCATACAATATATAGTTTTCCCCCAATTTTAGAGGAAAAAGCAGTCAGTGTTTAGCCAGTAAGTATTATATGATGCTACTTACAGATTTTTCATCGAATTCCTCTGTCAGGTTGAGAAAATTATTTTCCATTTCCAGTTTACTAAAAAATTTTATCGTGAATGAGGATTAAACTTTTGTCAAATGTTTTGTGCATCTGTTGAGATGATCATGTGATTTTTGTCTTTATTCATATTATTATATTAATATGACATTACATTGATTGATTTTTAGATAGTAAACCAACCTTCTATTACTAGGGGAAATCCTACTTTGGCATGGTGTATAATCATTTTATAATTTGATTATTTTGCTAATATCTTGCTGAAGATTTTTGCATCTACAATCATGAGGAATATTGGTCTGTAGTTTTGTTTTCTTGAGATGTCTTTGTCTCGCTTTGTGTAAGGGTAATACTAGTCTCATGGAATTTGTTCAGAAATGTTCTCTCTTACAGTTTGTGGAAATGTTTTTTTAAAAAAATTGGTGTTTTGTAGAATTCACCAGTGAAGACATCTGGACCTATGCTTTTCTTTGAGGGAAGATTTTTCCATTACTCTTAAAATTCTTTACTAGTCTATGCATGTTTTCTATTTCTTCTTTAGTCATTTCATTAATTTGTATCATGCTATGAACTATTTCATCTAAATTGTCTAATTTTTTAGTTTAAAATTGCTCATCATGTGCTCTTATAATCCTCTTAATTTCTGTGAGATTAGTAGTGATGTCTCCTTTTCCATTTTCTTCCTTTTCTTTGTTCAGTTTAGATCAGGTGTCTCAACCTCAGTATTATTGATATTTGGGCACAATAATTTTAATATGGAGGGGCTGTCATACCTTGTAGAATATTTAGTAGTATATCTGACCTCTACCCACGAGCTGTCAGTCACACACACACACAGACACACACATACACACACACACACACACAAAGTATTACAATTAAAAATTTCTCCAGACATTGACAAAATATCCCCTGGGGGACAAAGTCACCCTTGGTTGAGAATCACTGGTCTAGATGAGATTTTAAGTTTGTTGGTCTTTTCAAATAACCAACTTTTGTTTTCCTTGATTTTACCTAATTTTCTGTTTTCCATTTCATTAGTGTCTGCTCTAATCTTTATTATATCCTACATTTCACTTGCTTTGGGGTGAATTTACATTTTTTTCAGTTTCTTAAGGTGGAAGCTTTGGTTATTAATTTGGGGTATGCAAGGTCATTTTAAGACAAATTATATTTTGGACAACTTGGATTTTAGAAAACCTAGTCTCTTAGCTAGAAGAAAGGTTTATATGTTAAAAACTAGAAAGTAGTAAAGAAAAGCTTTTCCCCCAGCACCCAATTTTACCTTCTCTAAACAAAATACTATGTAAAAGAAACAGCCATGGTGTTCTTCTAGACTGCTCTTACCTATTAACCCAGCCTTCCCTAAATTACATGAATCTTCAGCCTCTTCTTGAAGCTTCTTTCCCACCTCCCATTTACGTCCTGATTTATAGTTCCTCTTTTCATTCACTCACACTGATAGATTAGCTAATCTGATTGAGCAACTGTTACTGACAAGGTCAGAGAATATTTTGACTTTACCACTATGCAATCTATCCATGTAACAAAATTTCTTTTAGGAAAATTAGACTTTGAAACAAAGACAGTTTTCAAATCATGGAATGACAGAGAAAATATAGCTGAACACACCAGAAAGGAAAACTTAGTTTGGTCAGGCTGAGATCAACCCCCATTCCATGAGCAAGTGCTAATGCCGGGATGAGGTTACCCCTGGGAGTTAAAGAGAGTGATCCCATTAAGACTCCTTGGCTAGCATTAGAGCTGACCCATGGAAACCAAATTGAGTGCGTGAGCACCAAGATCATCAGGAGCAGAGCTGACAACAGGAGACTGGACAAAAATGAGGAGCAGGGCAAATATGAAAAAGGCAAAAAGCAAAGAGGGTCTTGATATTTCCATTTAGTCTGCAGGTTACCTTTCTGGGTTCACCAGGCACCTAGGGTGTGTCAATGATCTGGCAATTAATTACAGGAAATCTGGCCAGCAGCTGTCAGCCTGTTCTGCCCATGTGCTGTGCACAGGGGACAGATGCTGTGCTCTGTCTGCATGTAGGGCACATGTATGCTCTAAAGGGCCTAGAAAGAGGAAGGCAGTTCAGCTCCACACTCCCTTCCTTGATTCCAGTCCCTCTCTCAATCTCTATCCTCATCTCTGTCCCTTTACCAGTCTCAGTTCACCTTCCATTCTCCTTCACCCTTTTAGTTCCTCTCTCTCTGCCCAGACCTGGGTTCTCTCACATATTACATTACCCAGGGTTATAAGCAGAACTAAGTTCAGGGCTGTAAGAAATATTCTTTTCCCACCTCAAACTCTGCTTCTTACATAACACCAGTTCTTCCTATTTCGGGAAAATCTGGGTGTGGTACACTGGTGTTTACAGTGCAAGAACATATTGCAGCATTACATAGCCACACAACTGGGAAAATGCTGAAATTGGAAAACTTGGGCTGGAGCTGAGATCCTGTGGCTACCCTTGTTCTAAGCTATGAAACATGTCTATCAGCCAGAGAACAAATAATTTAAAAGAGGGGAAAGTTAGCAGAAGAAAGAGGTTTTCTAAAAACAGGGAAAAGGGAACCTACACAGTGCTACCTGCATGTGATAGGAGCTTTACATGCACAGTCCTATTCACCACATAGCGATGGTTCAGTAAACAATGGACCACATACGTGATGGTGGTCCTATAAGATTATGACAGAGCTGAAAAATCCCTATTACCTAGTGACGTCATAGGCATATGACATACTGCTATAATGCAGTGGATTACTCACATGTTTGTGGTGACGCTGGTGTAAACAAATCTACTACACTACCAGTCGCATAAAAGTATAGCACATACAATTATGTACAGAAAATAATAATAAATAATAAATAACATTTTTAGTTTATGTATTTCCTATACTATATTTTTATTGTTATTTTAGAGTGTATTCCTTCTACTTATTTAAAAAAAAAAAAAAGCCAACTGTAAAACAGTCTCAGTCAGGTCCTTCGGAAAGTATTCCAGAAGAAGGCATTGTTAACATAGGAGGTGACAGCTCCGTGCATGTTACTGAGCGTGGAGACCTTCCAGGGGGACACGACGTGAAGGTGAAAGACAATGATACTGATGACACTGCCTCTGTGTGTACCTAGGTTAATATGTGTGTTTGTGTCTTAGTTTTTAACAAAAATGTCTAAAAAGTAGCAAAAAAATTCAAAATAGAAAATAAAGAAAGAAAATAATTTTGTACGGCTGGACAATGTGTTTTAAGCTAAGTGATTTTACAAAAGAGTCAAAAAGTTTTCAACAATTAAAAAAAGTTTATAAAGAAAAAAGGTTATAATAAGCTAAGGTTAATTTGTTATTGAAGAAAGAAAAACTTTCAAAATAAATTTGATGTACCCTAAGGACACAACGTATATAAAGTCTACAGTAGTGTACAGTAATGTCCAAGGCCTTCACATTCACTCACCACTCACTCACTGACTCACCCAGAGCAACTCATCTTGTAAGCTTGATTCCTGGTAGTACCCAATACAGATACACCATTTTTTAAAATCTTGTATACAATACTTTTACTGTACCTTTTCTGTGTTTAGATACACAGACAGTATGGTGCTACAGCTGCCTACAGTATTCAGTACAGTCACATGCTATACAGGTTTGCGTTCTAGGAGCAATAGGCTATACCACAGAGCCTAGGTGTGTAGTAGGCTCTACTATCTAGTTTTGTGTGAGTACACTCTACGATGTTTGCTCAATGATTAAATCACCCAGGACTGCAGCTCTCACATGTCCCTGCCAAGCAACACATGACTGTATTGTCTAATTTAATTTTTGCAACTCCATAAAGGAGCTCTTATCTTGCCAATTTTACAGAGGAAGAAAGTGAGGCCCATAGACCTTAAGTAGCTTGCCCACTATGAGTATGTGGCAAAGCTGGAATTCCAAGGACTGAGTGACTCCAAAGATGGCTTTGACCACCAGATGGCTTCACACATCACTCAACAGAGAAAATGATGGTTACCTCAGTAATCTCTCCAGTCTTTGTGAAGAAAGATCTCTCTAATCTTTCTCTCTTTTTCTTTCTTTCTTTCTTTCTTTCTTTTTTCTTTCTTTCTTTTTCTTTCTTTCTTTCTTTCTTTCTTTCTTTTTCTTTCTTTCTTTCTTTCTTTCTTTCTTTCTTCTCTTTCTTTCTCTCTCTTTCTTTTTCTTTCTCTTTCTTTCTTTTTATTTTCCTTCTTTCTTTCCTTTTTTTTTTTTGAGAAAGGCTCTCACTCTGTTGCCCAGGCTGGAGTGCAGTGACATGATCTTGACTCATGTCCCATGACACAGCCCTTAGGAGGTCCTGAGAACATGTGCCCAAGGTGGTCAAGGTATAGCTTGGTTTTATACATTTTAGGAAGGCCTGAGACATAAATCAAATGCATTTGATATGGTAACCTCAACTCCCAGGTTCAAGTTATCCTCCTACCTCATCCTCCCCCAAAACTGGGACTACAGGCATGAGCCACCATACCCGGCTAATTTATTTGATTCTTTTATAGAAATGAGGCGTCACTACTTTGCCTAGGCAGGTCTTGAACTCCTGGGCTCAAGTTATCCTCCCACCTCAGCCATCCAAAGTGCTGGGATTACAGGCATAAGCCACCATGCCCAGCCTGTGATTAGTTTTCTTTTATTTAACAATAGACCCTAAAGCAGAGAATTCTGGAAAGATGGCAGCTCAAATGTGTCCTGACCCTTCAGTCTCTTCTCTAACCCAGCTAACTTCTGAGTCAAGCACTGGCCTGCTGCAATTGGTAATGGTAAAGGTAAAGATCACTACATGTCCAGGACTTTGCCCACCTGGGCCAGGTGACAGCCTGGAAATAGCATTAGAGACCTTGAGGTCAAGGATTAGAATATTTGTATTTAGGAGGAGAACTTAGTCTATTGAGATCCATGAACAACCACCACCTCCCACGTCAACATCATTCCCAAGGAAAGAACAACTAGGCCTGGATAAGTGTCTCTGGCTTCCTGCCCCTGAGATGCTGAGGAAATACTGAAAAGGGGGACTTTTGTCTCTCTATTCCTAGAGTGAGAGAACTCAAGAAGGGTAGGAAACAGAAAGATTTCTTCCTGATGCTGACACCTCAGTCAGCTTGACATTGAGGAAGGGGCCAGATAATAAACGTGATTATCTCATTCTAAGAAAACAAGATTTTTTTCTATTGGCAATTTTTTCCTATTGGCAAAGCCTCTCCTTTCTTATAGGAGAAAAGGAAAGGAGTATCAAAAAGCATTGTGCAGGAACTAAAGGCAGAGAAGTCAATTTGAAGTCTGGGAGAAGATGGCGACCTGAATTAAAACAGGGACAATGGAGTGGAGATAAGAGAATAGCATTCGGGCTGGGCGTGGTGGCTCATGCTTGTAATCCCAGCACTTTGGGAGGCTGAGGTGGGCAGATCACGAGGTCAGGAGTTTGAGACCAGCCTGACCAACATGGTGAAACCCTATCTCTTAAAAAAAAAAAAAAAAAAATTAGCTGGGCGTAGTGGTGCCCACCTGTAGTCCCAGCTACTTGAGAGGCTGAGGCAGGAGAATCACTTGAACCCAGGAAGTGGAGGTTGCAGTGAGCCAAGATCACACCACTGCACTCCAGTGTGACAGAGTGAGACTCTGCCTATTAAAAAAAAAAAAAAAAAAAGAATAGCATTAAGAGGCACTTAGCAAGCAAAATCCAAAGATATTCAGGCAAAAACATTGGCAGGTCTTGGTGGTGGATGAGATATGGGAAGTGAGGGTGTGAGAGGCATCATGAATGAGCCCAGATATCTGGCTCATGCAGTTGGGTATGTGGTAGTAAGTACCTGCTTCCCAAGGAGAAGCCTGGGAGATAGAGAAGGTAATGATGAATTCACCTTTGGGCTCCCTAAGCCCAAGGTATCCAGGGAATTTTAGTGGGCAGCTGGGAATACAACTCTGGTGTTCAGCAGTGAACCTGTGGGTGAAGTGGGCCCCTCAAGACAATTACTTTTACTGGCTGCGGTGCCACAGCTCTTCCTTAGCACACACCGGTCCTTGGGGAAGTCACTGTTTCCTAGCATCACTGAGGCTGCCCCCTCCTCATTCTCCTTGAGGAAAGCTGAAATGAATGGAATCTCCTTCTCCTGCCTCTCATTTTTTGTCTCAAAGTTTGTGTCACCCTCGCTTTCAGGAAGAGAGCCCTATTGCAGCCCTCAAGTTTGCAAGCCTGGTGACTTACTCTCCATTCTTTTCATCAAGAACACAGATGAGCATTTGTTTAACACTTAATGAGCTTGTATAATGTGCCAGGCTTTGTGCCAGAGATCAGATACACAGAAATGCAAGAATATGCTTGTGCCTACAAGGAGCTCACAGTGAAGATACAGATATACACACAGTCATTATGTGATACAATGATGAAGTCCACATGGGCATGGCTGAAATTCAGTGAGACTTTGGAGGGAGAAAGGAAGGAAAGGAGGGCAAGCCTGCAGAAATCAGGGAAAGTGTCATAGAAGTGGTAGCCATTGGCCTGACACTGAAGAATGTACAAGAATCCACAGGCTAGAGCAAGATGGAGCAGATGGAGCAGATCTAAACCAAAGGCCTGCAAAAAGACCTAGGTATAAAAGAGTCTGATGTGTTGGAGAGTGGGTGGTTGCAGACAGCTTAGTGTGGCTGGAGTGTAATGTGCAAAGACAGGAGTGTTTGAGGTGGGTCTGTAGGGAGAGCAAATGGTCTGTGCAAGTGCTAAGCCTTGCATGGTGAAAGGCAGTAGGGACAGACTTCCTCTCATTTGGGTGCTGTCCCCTAGGAGCAGCTCATTAACATCCTGGAGCAGGAGAAACACAGCCTCCTTAGCATGACCATGGGTGCTCAGGAAAAGGACATTTTGCTGGCTAGTTAGGCTGTCTGCAGCTGGACCAAAACAGGTATAGTCAAGGTATGGGATTCCTGGGACAATCTAGCCAGATGGCAACCAGCATTACTCCCAGATACCAGCACCAGCTTGAGCTGCAAACAGCCAGAGGACCTCCTCAGAGCAGTCACAGGGCTCAGGCTAAGATAAAAGAGTCCATTCGGTCCAGATCCCTAGCATTGGCCCAACCGCAGTTCCTGCCTGAGATAGAGTTAGTTAACTTTAGTGGACATGGACATGACCAGGGTTCCAGGGGAAGCAGTAGGCATGGCAAGAGCCACAAGGGCCAGCAGGATTCAAACAGGCACAGAAACCTTGGGTCCCGGTCTTGCAGAAGCAGTTACAATGACCATGAGAGGCAAGGAGAACACGGAGCAAAGAGAGAGGATGCAACAGCAGTCGTGGCCAGAGCACGTACCTCCCCAACACACGGGCAGATGGCACAGTATTGGTGCATGCTTCCACAAGTATATCCTATGAGCTTTTGGATTTGTTTATTGGCTATGAGTGTTTTTATGGCCACAGACTTCCATTTTCACTCCATGTTGGCAGGGCTAGCAAGAAATCTTGTTGATGTTCTCAAACTATTCAGAAAATTTACCATATTTTATATGATCTAAGAAGTCACATATTATAAGAAGCATTATTATTTTATGTACTACAAATATAAGAAAATACTGCTGATTAATTGTAAGATATAACCAATTGTAAGACATTTAGTTCTCATTATTCTTGTTACCAAATATTTCCCTGTCTCACATATCATACTGGATATATAGTGGGGCTGCATTTCCTGACTACTTTGTGGATATGTAAAGTCATATGACTAATTCTGGCTGAGGAGTTATGAGGAGAAGTGACCAACTAATTAGGTACTTGTGAGATGGAGACTTCCTAGGCTCCTCTTTCTAACTCATATAAAATTACCAAAAGGGCTAGTGGCAGCAGTAGAAATGATACATGAGCTGCATGACTTGTTAAGGTTACACAGAGAAATCAAGCCCTGAGTTGAGAGTTAGCTCTGACAAGCCTACTTCATGCTTCTGCTTCCCCTGCATCAGAAAAGATCACGGTTTCTGAAATGAATGAAAAGTACTATCGTCCCAGGAAGACGTTTCAGGATCTCCAACTGGCTTCAACTAATGCAAATTTTTAAACAAAGATATGTGTTTTCAAATGAAATGATAACAAAGTACAACATTAAGACATAATAAACATGCCAGAGTTGTCCAGGGAAAACTTTTAGGACTAGGAAAATGAAATTTATATGTTATGTTAGTTACTTTCCCGGTGTACCATCACTCACTGTATTAGGTCTTCTTTTGGAGGGTTGATATTTAGAACATTTGGGAACTCATATGGAGAGTATATGCTTTGACAGGAGACTAATCTCTTCCTGAGATAGCCAGGAAAAGAGAGACACAGAGAGAGAGTGGAATTTATGAATTTATGAGCTTTACTACCAGGGATTAAAGAGGCGTAAGAGGCAGAGATACTCCCTAAACCAATGCACATAAGCAACAGTTGGAAACATTGAACTCTACCCATATTGACCAATTTCATTTTTTCATGCCTGTGCCCCCATTTAAAGAAGAAGAGGGAGGTCTTTGTACTTGTTGATAGATACAATTTTCAGAAATGCCCTGATTTCAAATACCTTGCTCCATTCTACCCATAAGTATATGCATGCTTGGGAAATCACGTGTTGTGCTTTCCTAGTTTTTGGCTAAGAACGCATAGTTGCTGAAGAAATGGGTCGGAAAGGAGGGCTCTAGGGAGCTTGCATGCAACTTTGTAGCCACCAGGAGAAGAGATATTACTATGAAGATAGGAACAAGCAGGTAGAAGCTTCTTCCTGGAAAACAGGAGGCAGCACATGGGACTGGCCTGGGATTGGAAAAGTGGACCCTGAGTCTTACCTAGCAAAAAGGCCAGGAAAGTTTCCTAGAAGTGAAGTGATAAAAGCACTGCTTCTAAGTGTCATTTGGGCTGGGCGCAGTGGCTCTTGCCTGTAATCCCAGCACTTTGGGAGGCCAAGGCAGGTGGATCGTTTGAGCCCAGGAGTTTGAGACCAGCCTGGGCAATATGACAAAACACTGTCTGTATAAAAGATAAAAAAAAAAAAAAAAAAAAGGTGTGGTGGCACATGCCTATAGTACGAGCTATTTGGGAGGCTGAGGCAAGAGGATTGAGTCCAGCAGGTTGAGGCTACAGCTGAGCCATGTTCATGCCACTGCACTGCAGCCTGGGTGAGAGAACAAGACCTGTCTCAAAAAAAAAAAAAGTGTCATTTGGAACATTCCAGTACAAATGAGCAAACCTAACACCCAGATCTTAGTTTCTAAATACCATTTTCCCTTAAAAGGAATTAGGGGTCTTTAAGAACTGGCTGATTCCAGAAGTGTAGCTGGAAAAGTACAAGATAAGCCTGGAACATCTTGCTACGTGGAAGGCAAAGATGTGCTCAAAGAATGCAAGGATGTGTCAGAAGCATAAGGGGACAGTTGAAGGAACTAAACCTGGGACAATTTGAGCTTCAAAGTAAATATCAACAGTACAGATTATAGCTCATGGAATACATTAAAAAGCCATGGGTCTACAGTTATGTAAATATATAAATGAGAAATAATAGAAATCTCTTCCTTGCAGTAGGATGACAACTATTAATAATAAATATAGAAGAAACGATGTAAATGAATGTAGGAATGATGGAATAAGAAAAGAATCACCATTTGACAACAACCATTTGGGTCCTACCCAGAAAAATATGTATTTTTTTGCTACAAGGCATATTAGCATAACAACTGGTAAAATCTGAATGGGCCTGTATATTGGATAATAGCTATATGAATGTTAATTTCCTGGTTTGGATAATTGTGCTGTAGTTACTAATAACTACAATAAACTAATAACTACTAATAAACTAATAACTGTTTTAGGCAAGAATCACCAAGTGATGTTAAAACTAAGGGGAAAGTATGATAAGAAGCAGAATTTTTAGATAGTCTAGATATATCTCCCCACCAGACTCTTACTAATTACAAATGAAAAAAAAAAAAAAGTAACTTTACAGTGTAGAAATCTCACTGACCCCACATTAAAAAGTGTTCAAAGTAGACATAACCTGTAATTGGCAGTAGATAACATTTGCCTTCTGTGATGATGCACTGAGAAAAACATCATTATTTCTGTGGTATGGATTCCAAAAAGGCATAACCTGAATCAGTCGTGGGCAAGTGTGATGGTTAATACTGAGTGTCAACTTGATTGGATTGAGGGATACAAAGTATTGATCCTGGGTGTGTCTATGAGGTTGTTGCCAAAAGAGATTAACATTTGAGTCAGTGGGCTGGGGAAGGCAGATCCACCCTTAATCTGGTGGGCACCACCTAATCAGCTGCCTGCAAATATAAAGCAGGCAGAAAAACGTGAAAAGGAGAGCCTACATCTTTCTCCCGGGCTTGATGCTTCCTGCCCTCGGACTGGCTTCCTTGCTCCTCAGCTTGCAGGCAGCCTATTGCAGGACGCTGTGATTGTATAAGCTAATACTTAATAAATTCTCCTTTATATATGTAACATATAATTGGATATATGTATATATCCTATTAGTTCTGTCCCTCTAAGAGAACCCTGACTAATACAGCAAGCATCGGACAAACCCAAAATGAAAGACACGTGACAAATTAACCGGCCAATAATCTTCAAAAGTGTCTAGGTCATGAAAAAGACTGAGGAACTTATGGGAGATTGAAGAGACATGACAACTAAATGCATCACATGATCTTAGATTGGATCCTACCCAGAAAAATACATTTTTCTTTTGCGATAAGGATATTAGTGTGAGAACTGATGAAATTTGAATAGGTCTGTAGATTGAATAATAGCTGTATGAATGTTAATTTCCTGGTTTTGATAATTGTGCTGTAGGTATGCAAAAGAATGCCCTTGTTTCTCGAAACACACACAGAAGAATTTAGGCATAAAGAAGCATTATATCTTCACGGTACTTTCAAATGATTCAGAGAAAGAGAATGAAAAATCATCTCTATAAAATGTTAACATGTTGGGAATCTGGGTTAAAAACATATGGGAATTCTTCAAAATATTTTTGCAACCTTTCTGAAAGCCTGAAACTATTTTAAAATAAAAGGTTAAATTTTTTTTTTTAATTTTAAAATAATTAATACAAAATTCCAGGGAGTTTCTACTAAAAAAAAAAAAGAGAGAAAAAGTTGCATGGAATCCCATACAGGGTGGATGGGGTAAGGCTGGGGGTAGGAAGAGATTTCTTTTCTTGTACCCACAGTAGGCCCAGAGTGGTGACTGCCCAGCCACATTTCCTATTTTCCTAATGTTTCCTGGCCTAATTTCATAATGCCTACAGCCAGGAAATACCGGCTTTCCACCTCCCTTCAAACAGGCACCCACACATTCAAAGCTCAGATGTACACTGGAATCATCTCTGAGCATCCCTTGAGATCACACTACCCAGAGAGCAGAAAGCCCAATACCCGCCTCTAACTAAAGGTCTTGATTATTTTGCTGATTGTGTCTCCTCTCCAGCTTCAGTCTTCTCTCTGCCTCCAAGAATCTAACCAAAATTTTACAAGGTTTCAATTTCAAGAAACCACATGCTATACTGGGAAGAGCACTGAACCCAGAGTCTTACCTCTACCATCGACTAGCTCTGTGAGCTCAGGTAACTCACTTCTAGAGTCCTTGTACATAAAATCAAGACTTTGAACTGAATCTTCTTAATAATAGTCTCTTTCACCTCTAAAAAGTTGATAGGTATTTTTTAAAAGACTCCTGACTTTAGATAGGTTGCATCACCATGAGAACAAACTTTTCCTCCTGAAGTGAAGAGATGAGATCTTGCACTTGATTCTCAAGGTTGACCTTGGTTTGAGTTCATGACATTGACATTGCTTTACTCAAGGGAAGGATGACAGCCAAGAGGCAACATTCCTACACCCAAGTTCTATTTTATCCCAAACCCTGCCAGCTTTGCTATGTTTAGCTTAAACTATTTCTGGATGCACAACAGTTAATCACCTCCTCCAGTGAAAAATTCAAGGAAAAAAAAATGCAAAAAAGTCCTATAATCACTCCTGAATGCCCCTGACTCTTCTCCTGGACCCCTCTCTCCCACACCCTTCATCTCTGAGATTTCTCTGCTGTCACCATAACAGTGTGCACATGAGCTGTCCCCCTGTTTCTGGAATGCTCAGTTATCTATTTCCTTTAGTCTTGGCTCAGATTCAGCAGCTACAAGTTGTCAAGGAGTTGGGAGAGAGAGACTGTGCCCAATCTGGCATGAAAGCAGGACCTGGGCACACACATTTTAGAAAATCATTCTTTGGGCTTGGCCTTCTCCCTGGGCTGTTCATCCATGCTAACATCTTTGACTCTTTTTCCCTAAGTCCCAAACCTCTAGAATATCATCTCTTCTCTCAGTGACTACTAAGCACAACTCCATTTACTTTTTCAGATTTTTCTCTAATCTGATTGTTCCTTTACTCAAAGAAAAAAATTCAAGTTAGAAAAATTTGTGCTCAATTTTCCTTGTGGGGCCAGATAAGGGAATACAATGGAAGTCTTATATCCTGCAGGAATGCAAGGAATCCCGAAGATCCGAAGATGGGCACAGGCTGTTGGAGCTAAGAGTGCTTTTTATAACTGAAAACACAAGAGCAATGAGAGAGTGGTACAAGCTGGATAGACCTAGGGGACCCACTGAGGTCATGAAGTTTCTCTAAAAAAGAGGAGGTAAAAATATTTTAATTCCTCTAACATGTCAATTTTGTAAAATTATGAAAATAACAAAATATAAAAATGTCAAACACACAAAAAGTAAAAATATCAGTACAATGAATACCCATAGCATTTTGCATATTTACTTTCTTATATTTTCATATGTATTTCCATATTTGGTTTAATATATTCTTGTGTGTTATATTTGCATATGTATGTGTGTGCTTGTGTGTACACCATTATAAAATGCCATATATATATATATATATATATTCTAATTTCCAAAAAATAAGGACCTTTTGAGACTTAACACCAATAACATTATTACCCTTGAAATTAACAAAAATTCCATATCATGTAACATCCTGGTGTCTAGTCCATTGTCCTAGTCATACAAAAAATGTGTTTTTAGTTGGTTTCTTCAGAATAGGATTTAATCAGAGTAAGTAAGTGGTCTAGCTGACTATACAGCATTTTGCATTTATCTCATGATTTCCTCTTGGTGTCATCTACCTTATCTCTCTCTACTGTTTTTCTTTACCTTGGAGATTGTATCTAAAGGCATGGTTAGATTCAGGTTAAGATTTTTGGTAATCACTCTTCATAGGTGATGCTGTATAGTTCACATTACAACATATCAAGAGGCATACAATGTCGGGTTGGGAAACTAAATTTGACCACTTGGCAAAGTGCAGTCAGTTCTGCTATAATGCCACCTATGCATTCGTGAAAACCACTGTGCTATGCAAAACTGCACATTATAAACCACAAGACTCGTGAGGAAAATTAGGTTAGAGGTCACATATTCAAAAACTTTGTCAGTGACATGTACAAAAAAAAGATACCTATTAAAAATAGTACAGTTTTACATATGGGAAGTCATTAAGAAATACATAAATACTGCAACAAATATGGCTCTTTACCTTGAAAAAGGCCTGAAATTTGTTTGTGGAGTTAGGCATCAGGTTTCTTGCAGCTTGTGAGTTACTGTGAAGTAGTGCAAGGAGGGTCATTTGAGGTTGGTTGGAATTTCCAACACTAGATGTGGATGGGAGTGGCTTGCCGCACAGGCAGTGAAATGGGGTAGCTGGTAGATGTCTGAGGTGTGTACATGTGTGCACTTTGTGTATTCCTACGTGGCTTGGTTCAGCTGGGTATAGTTTACTGCACCTACCTAGTGTCTGTTGTGTACAAAGCTGTGTATAAGCATATGTGAAAGTGTACTATGCTCAAAGTATATCAATTGCATTAGAAAGGTTTACATTTCAAAACAGATTATATGAGAACTGACTGATGTTGTAGTTTACATCTTCTCCTTTTCTTGATCAATCTAGCTTGATGTTTCACCAATTTTGTTGATGCTGTCAAAGAATGAGCTGCTGGTTTCATTGACTTTTTTTCTATTCTTTTGTTCTCTGGCTCATTTATCGTGCTCTTATCTTTATTATCTGCTTTCCTCTTTTCCTAGCTTTCTAAGGTGGCGGTTTAGATAATCAACTGTAGATCATTTTTCCTTTCTAACTTTTTAGAGGTATACTTTTCTCATTAAGTACTGCTTTAGCTGCATCTCACAAATCCTGATAAGGTTATGTTTTCACTAGCATTGAGATCAAAATATTATCTAAGATTTTTTACTTTTGCATAGATGGAGTAAACATACCTTTTCCTATTCTTTAAGTATAGCTAAAATTCCTGGACATTATGTATAAAATAAATGTAAGAAGACTCTGATAAGCAAACAGCAAACGGCAGACAGGCTGGGGACCTCAACACATGAGGGATGACGTGACTCCAGAGTAATACTCATGAAGCAGAAGCTTTGTAAGGATCCTGAACTCAAACTCTGCCCAGTAGTAATGAGGCGGACCCACCCACTGCTGGGTATCCATGAAGGCCACCTGGGGAACTTAGACTTTTATCCCCACCTGTCAGCAACAAGACATGCTTCCTTTGTCCTACTGGAGCAGTGTCACAGGAAGCCTAATAAGGAAAGGAAAATAGACTAAGTAAGATCCACTATCTCGTGATATAATACTGAAAATATTCAAGATTCAACCGAAAATCACTTGTTATACCAAGAATCAGGAAAATCTGAACTTTAACAAGAAAAGACAATGATTAGATGAATGTATTAAAGCAAACTAAATATGGCCTGAGAAGGACTCCATACTTCTATATTTGAGTCCTTGTGGATGAACTGCAACCTAACTTAATAGGTAGACAAGATTGAAAACCTAACTTAGGAGTATGCACCTGTAACAACTGCTAACTCTGGGCCAATCCCAGCAGCCATACTTCAACCACTCATACACTGCTGAGTGTTCAAACTATGTTCAAATAAGGCAAACGCCAAGTTGTAACCAATCCAGTTGTTTCTGTATCTCACTTCTGATTTCTGTACGTCACTTTACTTTTTTTGTCTATAAATTTGTTCTGACCACGATGCACCTCTGGACTCTCTCTGAATCTGCTCTGATTCTGGGGGCTACCTGATTCACAAATCATTCATTGCTAAATTAAACTCCTTTAAATTTAATACAGCTGAAGTTTTTCCTTCAACAGATGCCAACATCAAGATGACACAGGTGTTAGAATTATCTGACAAGGATTTTAAAGCTGAAATCATAAAAATGCTTTAAGAAGGAATTATGAATACTCTTGAAATAAATGAAAAAATCAAAAGTCTTTGCAAAGGAAGAGAAAGCTTCAGCAAAGAAATACAAACTACAAATAAGAACCAAATAAATTTTTTTTTTTTTTTTTTTTTTATTCATAATTATTTTTTTTTTTTTTTTGAGATGGAGTCTATCTCTGTCACCCAGGCTGGAGTGCAGTGGCATGATCTCGGCTCACTGCAACCTCCCCTTCTCAGGTGCAAGCAAGTCTCTTGCCTCAGCCTCCCGAGTAGCTGGGATTACAGGTGAATGCCACCACACCCAGCTAATTTTTTATATGTTTGGTAGAGATGGGGTTTCACCATGTTGGCCAGGTTGGTCTTCAACTCCTGACCTCAGGTGATCCACCTGCCTTGGCCTCCCAAAGTGCTGGGATTACAGGTGTGAGACACTGCACCCAGCCACAAATGAAAATTATAGAACCAAAAAAAAGATGAAATAAAAACTCAATATGTGAACTCAGCAGTAGAATGGAGAAGACAGAAAAACATAAAAAGTGAACTTAAAGATAGAACAATAAAATTATCCTATCTAAACAACAGAGAAAAATAGACTGAAAAAAGTTAACAGTCTTGGGGACTTATGGCACTATAACAAAAGATCTAACATTCATGTAACTGGTCCAGAAGGGGTGGAGAAGGATGATAGGGCTGAAAAAGTATTCAAACAAAGAATGGGTGAAGGCATAAAACTACAGATTCAAGAAGCCAGATGTGTCTCAGACAGGCTAAATCCAAAGAATTCCATGCCAACACACATCATAGTCAAACTTCTGTAAACTGAAGACAAAGAAAAGTTCTGGAAAGCAGTGAGGAAGAAATGACACCTTACCACTTGGGGGAAAATCGTTCAAATGACAATGGATTTCTCATCAAAACCATGCGAACCAAAAGGAAGCGACACACAATTTTCAAGTGCTAAAAGAAAGTTGCTATCAGCCAAGAAATCTGTATTCACTAAAAAATATCTTCCAGGAATGAAGAGGAAATCAAAACACTCTCAGCTGAAGGAAAACCAAGAGAATTTGTCACCAGCAGACCTACCCCCAAAAATGGCTAAAGGAAGTTCACTAAACCAAAAAAAAAATAATAATAAAATAGGAATATTAAAACATCAAGCAAAAAGAAAGAACAGTGGAAAGAACAAAAACATGGGTACAGAAAACTTTATTTCTTCTCTTGAGTTTTCTAAATTATGTTTGAAAGTTGAAGCAAAAATTGTAGTACTTTCTGACTCGGTTCTCAATGTGTGTAGACGAATCTTTTATAAAATTAACATTTATTTTAGATGACTATATTATAAAGGAAAGAGGGTAAATGGATATAAAGTGAGGTAAGATTCTAGACTTCACTGTAACTGGTAAAATATTGACAACAGTAAACTGTTGTAAGGGATGTGTGTGTGTGTGTGTGTGTGTGTGTTTTCTCTTCAGTAACAGACACATTTCTAAGTAGCTCAAAGTTGAAGCATTTGACATTGACCAATTTAGCTTTAGCATTCTGTTTAAAAAAAAAAAAAACAGCAAATGTACATTGAGTGTGTGGCCAATAATTTCTTGA
The DNA here is from genome assembly GCF_000951045.1 of Mandrillus leucophaeus. Taxonomy (NCBI): domain Eukaryota; kingdom Metazoa; phylum Chordata; class Mammalia; order Primates; family Cercopithecidae; genus Mandrillus; species Mandrillus leucophaeus. Next base: position 365,078 of record NW_012104421.1, on the reverse strand, counting down.
AGATCTAAGGGCTATAAACTCGATTTCCTCCATGTCTGAGGAAACCAGATTTTTTGTTTTAAGATTTCATTGTTCTTCTTTTCATTATTATACTTTAAGTTCGGGATGCATGTGCAGAACGTGCAGGTTTGTTACCTAGGTGTACATGTGCCATGGTGGTTTGCTGCACCCACCAGCCCATCATCTACATTAGGTATTTCTCCTAATGCTATCCCTCTCCTAGTTCCCCACCCCCTGACAGGCCCTGGTGTGTGATGTTCCCCTCCCTGTGTCAATGTGTTCTCATGGTTCAACCATTGTGGAAGACAGTGTAATGATTCCTTAAGGATCTAGAACCAGAAATACCATTCGACCCAGCAATCCCATTACTGGGCATCTACCCAAAGGATTATAAATCATTCTACTATAAAGGCACATGCACACATATGTTTGTTGTGTCACTGTTCACAATAGCAAAGATTTGGAACCAACCCATAGGCCCATTAATGATAGACTGGATAAAGCAAATGTGGCACATACACACCACGGAATACTATGCAGCCATAAAAAAAGGATGAGTTCATGTCCTTTGCAGGGACATAGATGAAGCTGGAAGCCATCATTCCCAGTAAACTAACACAAGAACAGAAAACCAAACACTGCATGTTCTCACTCATAAGTAGGAAACCAGATTTATACACTTCAAAATATGACTAAGAATGAAACGTAATACATAGATTCTATAAGTGTCCAGAAAACAGAGAGTACTTTGCTTGATCAAGTATTTAGAGAAGGCTTCATCAAAGGTAACAGACAATAAAATGGGCCTAAAGAATAGTTACAGAAGGTGAACATGGAGAAAGGCACAACATGGCATGATGCAGTTCTCAAATCTGGCTGACCATAAGAAAGACCTAGTAACTTTGGAAACTACAAAGGGCCAACCAGAAAGCTCCCTGGGTGTTTGCAATGATTAGCCAGGTTTGGGTAGTCACAGGTTAAAACAAGTTTAATACATGTTGACTGATTCAATAAGTGTGCAACAACATTTGGTTGTTTCCACATAATTATTTGATTCCTATAAAGCATATTTCATAAAAAACTATACCAAGTGCACTATGAATACAACACCAACTATGGTAATAATTGATCAGATGATATAAATTCTTTCTCTTATTTACAAGAACATTAAGTTCAAGAACAACACCATGTTTATGAAAAAGTCAGATGAAGGCACAATTCTTTCTTGCTTATTTTCTGGTGGCATATTTTGCCTCTTTTTTTGTCTCTGTTAGCTTCCACCACTCTGGCAGCACTGGGGACTTCTTAGATGGTGGGCTGGCTCAACAGGCTTCTTCAGGTGAATGGGGATCTCTTATAAAGCTTCTGCAGCATTCAGCCCTTTCTCTTCCTTGGAATACGTTTCCTTGGGTTTTCTCCCTCTTCCCTCTGAAGGGTAAACCTCAGAGACCTGAGATTTCAGGGTAGGCCTGGGTAAACAGTCCAGGAAGTCTTTCCTTTTGCTGTGGAGAGAGACTCTCAGAGTCCATGCGGGCTGGCTAAGCAAGACACTTGGTTAGGCCCCAGCAGGCCCTTTCCCCATCCTCATCCTCTCCTCTCTCAGTTTCGGGGGGATCAGAGGCTGGGGCAAGATGGGGTCTGAAGTTCCTGGGTACCCTAACTACCTATAAATCTTTCTCCACAAGATGCAAGTCCCACAGTGTTTCCTAGAAGCTTAGATGTTAAAGACCCGCAAACACATAGAAACTTTAAGCATCATAATTAAATCACTTAAATATAGTTACTTTTACAGCAAGTTGGTATAGTAGGGTAATTGTAAGGAGCTGAAAAACAGCTGTGGACCAAGACAATTTCACTGTAGCACATGCTAAAATAACTGAAGCATGATAAAATGTTTTCATTATTTTGGAATCAGAAACACTTGTTAACTAATTTATAACTATTCTAGAAAGATGGTTTTTATATTTTTGTTTTTGGCAACAGAGGTCTCATTCAGGAACTCTCCATAGCCCTTCTGTAGCAGTAAATTATTTGCAAGTTACTCAGGAAATACAAGGATGCTCATCATGAAAAGACACTTCTCCAAAGCTCTATTCCTTTGGTTTCCATCCACACGGAGATTGGGCCTGAGTGTGGAAACTATCTCCATCAGCTTTCTGTTCTTGAATACTCTTATGCGTTTTCTTGTTTTGGGGTTTGCTTATTTGAAACTTAAATTGCCATTAAAAGTGTTTCAATGGTGATGATGATGAATATAAGTTTATAATAAAACAAAGCAAAACAAACAAAATACACACTGGTAACCTGCTTGTTCTGTACTGAATTTCATATAGATGCCCATAATTCCACACAAGAAATTGTTGCATGGTTCCTGAACACGCATTCCTTCATACTGCCTTTGGCCTACCTATTCCCAGAGCCTGAAAATCATGTTAACTATTGGATTAAAGAGTTGAATTAGAGGACAGGGGTGCTTTGGCCCTTTATTAGAGCTCTAGGAGGCTGGGCTGTATCTGCAGAGTACATTTGGAGGCACAAGTCTTTGTCTTACGGCCGCTGAAAGACTGTTAACCATGAATCTGTTCTTTCCAGCCATGCCTGCATAAGTCAGAAAATATTAGTCCTCCACCTTTAAAATGCAGATTATGATAGTGGTAAACTTTCTCAGAGATTACTGAAATGCTTTTTAGAAAGCAGCATATGGAGTCAGCATTCAGTGAAAGAAAGTCAAACCACAGCTTGATCCATTTATCCATTGATTCATTCATAAATTTGTTCATTCACCAAGATTTATTGATAAATCAGCAGTCCACGTTCTGAGTTAGGTTCTAGCAATACAACAAGGAATGATGCATGCCTTTGTCCAACATAGTTCACAACCTGTCAAGAGAGAGAAACACAAACAACAAACCACAGTACAACACAGCAACAACCATAAAGAAAATGCTTCTGCTATACCTTCTCCCAGGGCGTGCACACACACACACACAAACACACATACACACACACCCCCCCACACACACCCCAGACCAGTCAGTATGACCAAATCTAGGCAAAACGGCTGGGCAGCACACCTCATGGAGAAGTTTTTTAGTGGTTTTGTGCTTTTCCACATTTCCTATGCTTCCTTAATCCTTAAATAAGAAACCTAACTCTGGTTTCCCTTGGACACCTCTCTCATTCCAGGTCAGGTCTCGCTTTCCCCAAAGTGGCCAGTGAATTGTTCCTGGCACCCCAGATGTCGTTTTTTTTTCTTGCCCACTGGGAGCTTCTTTTGGTAGCTGCTGCTGATTTTTGTCCACCACTATTTTCCTCTTCTGTAGTTGATGGAAAAGCCTTCCTTTGACACCAGTCTTTGGGGCTCTTTATTAGGCTGCAGGACAGGCATATGCCCCAGTTGTATTTTAGTCTGCCCTCTTGAGGAAGACTTAGGTCCAAGTTTCCTGGGATCTTCCTGTAAGACACTGGAATAGTCATACCTGTACCCAGTTTTACATTCAAAATAGCTTTCCCGCAGACCTGAACTAGATTATACCATCCTGGTTGTCAGCAGGATGTCTCTGCCTGTTCAGAGCACTTCAGTCAGAAGCAGGAATTAACCGTGGTTCCCCCGACATTGGGTAAGAGTCTTAATCCAGGTATCAAAGGGTCTGACTGTACACTTATCTATCAATCAATCGTCTACCTACTTTTTTTGTTGTTGTTCTTTCTCTCATGAAAAGAGTTTTCTTTTACACCCCTGAGCTCCCATGGTAGCATTTAGATCAGCCTCTTCCCCCTGCAGATACAGGACCAAGCAGGTGTTTGCATATGTTCCACCCTTCTGAGTCCAAAGCAGCATCAGAACAGAGCTGAATCCATACAGTTTCTTATATTTGTAGTATTCGTAATTCTGAGCGTATAGTGACCCTTGAAACTTTTCAGAGTGAAGGGAAAATGTTCCACTTGCTCTTTATTTTTATACCAGAACTCGTAAACCATTAAATTGCACAATGGAGAAGGGAAAGGTAAGACAAATCCGAGTTCTTCATTTAGCACATATGTGAATAGAACTTTACAACATGTTAAGCAAATTAATTGCATTTCATCTCCTTATCTAAAGCATGTTACATCTATGATTAACGTCAGAAAGTGAGAAGTGCTCTTTTAATGTCAGAAAGTGAGAAGTGCTCTTGATAGGAGAGGAGGTAATTTGATTTATCCTCTGTGGTGAATTAAGGCATAACCCATGGTTTATAAAGTGAGGCATCTCCAAACTTCATCTTAGTGAAAAAGGACTTTTTTAGTCTTCTCAGAATTCTTACGGGAATTCTAACAACCCTCAGGAGGTGCTTGAGAACCAACAAAGGCAAAAAAAAATCTTTGCATCTTTACTCAGTGGACAAGGCATAAGCATGAATTATACCTCTGGTACATTACTAAGCCCTGAAACATTACAGAATGTAAGCAAAACTTGATTCTCAAGTGGTCTCGAGTGGAAGACATAGATTCGTGTTATTATACATAGAAAAGGCTTAAAGGAGTCCCAGACACATAGAAATCCCTTGATAACTGCTTTAGTTATTAGCTTCTGCACTATAATAGAGGCACATGAGGTTTTGTTTTGTTTTTAGATTCAGAGGGTCCAGGGCAGGTTTGTTACATGGGTATACTGCAAGATGCTGAGGTTTGGGCTTCTAATGATCCTGTTGCTATTGCCCAAGTAGTAAATGAAGTATCCATTAGCTAGTTTTTCAGCCCTTGCTTGCCTCCCTCCCCCTTTTCAGAATACCCAGTGCCTATTGTTCCCATCTCTGTGTCCCTGCATACCCAATGTTTAGCTCCCACTGACAAGTAGGAAACTACAGTATCTATTTCTGTTCTGCCTTATTTCGCTTAGGATAATGGCATGTGAAGTTTTAGAAACTGCTATGACCTCATAGAGAGGAACTGACTTGGGGAAGTGGTATAAGATCTTACTTACAGACGAGGTGCTTTGAGTTGAGCATTGGAGGATCTGTAAGGAATTTCCTAGAGAAAAAAGAAAGAGCATTCCAAACAGAAGCAACAGCACAGAGAAAAGCAAAGGCTTGAATTTATATTGTTACTAAAGGAATCCTGAGGGTGTACATTGTCCATAGAACAGAGGGTTGAAAAGATGGGATGGGAGAAGATGCAAATTTAAAGCGCAATTGGGCCCAGACGGTGGACTTTAAAGTTCAGGCTTTATTCTGTACACAATGGGGGCAAAATTTTTTAGAAGAACAGGGATGTTATCAAACCTATGATTTCAAAAGATCACAACAGGAGTTTCTAAAACGGAAGGACTGGGTAAGAGAAGTGGCTGGCGGGTGCAGGGACTGCAATTAGGAGGCTCTTGTGGAAATGAGGAAGATAGTAGGAGGGGACCCAAAACAGGCAGGGAGCAGCAGAGAAGGTGAGAGACTCAGGAACACTGAAGGACAAGCTTTTTCTTCTTCTTCTTTCTTTCGTCTTCTTCCTTTCTTCTCTTTCTCCTTCTCCTTCTCCTTCAGACAGTGTCTCACTCTGTCGCCCAGGCTGGAGTACAGTGGCGTGATCTCAGCTCACCGCAACCTCCGTCTCCCAGGTTCAAGCAATTCTCCTGCCTCAGCCTCCTGAGTAGCTGGGACTACAGGTGCACGCCACCACACCCGGCTAATTTTTTGTATTTTTAGTAGAGATAGGGTTTCACCATGTTGCTGGTCTTGAACTCCTGAGCTCAGGCAATCCGCCTGCCTCAGCCTCCTGAAGTTCTAGGATTACAGACGTGAGCCACTGTGCCTGGCCGGGACAGGCTTTTTCATTATGAATTGCTGCACAAATATTCTTCCCAAAGTATTGGGTGTAATTTTTAATGAGATTCATGTCTATACATTGTGAGTTCTTTTTTGATAAAAGAAGTGACTAGACTTATTTATTTTTATTTATTTGTTTTGAGACGGAGTCTCGCTCTGTCGTCCAGGCTGGAGTGCAGTGGCACGATCTCAACTCACGCAACCTCCACCTCCTGGGTTCAAGCGATTCTCCTGCCTCAGCTTCCTGAATAGCCGGGATGACAGGCATGTGCCACCATGCCCAGCTAATTTTTGTATTTTTAGTAGAGACAGGGTTTCACTATGTTGGCCAGGCTGGTCTCCATCTCCTGACCTTGTGATCCGCCCGCCTCAGCCTCCCAAAGTCCTGGGATTACAGGTGTGAGCCACCGCGCCTGGCTGTGACTGGATCTTATGCTCTTTTCCTACTGGCTTCATTGCCAGCGGAGGCCAGCCTGTTTTTCTTTGCAGGCGCCACTGGGTGCAGCTCACTGAATTACAGGCACAGGACTCAAAAGTATTATAATCAGCCCTGATCAAGGGATTTGGCCAACCTGCGCTAATAACAAATGCCACACTGAGGTTTCATTTCACTTTATCAGAAGGGATAGAACATGTTCTTTTCTGTGTTACAGAGATGAACATTAAAAAGGTGGTTTGCTTCAGCTAACAAAATGAAAAGCTGCCGTTCCAGATAAAAAAAAGCAGGCAGCAGAGCATGAGAGAAAAGAGTGGACACTAAAAGTATGGGCAGGTCCCTCATGTGTGTGTAATGCCCGCAGATCATTCAGACCTGACTGACAGATAGCTGTCAATCAAGAGCGATGGAGGACGTCTCCATTCTGCAGTCCTACTGGCTGAAATCAGAGATCCTCATTGCTTACAACAACATAAACAAGAGTTGTTTGTTACTAGGTTTGCTGTTAGGGTACAGAAGAGCGTAAGATAGATGAATGGTTTGGTCTGTTTACATTGCATCCTCAGAAAAAGAAAAAAAGATAAAAATGGAGACTCTGGTTTTGGCAACTCTCTTTCTCTCACACACTTTATATAATCCATTGAAAATCTTGGCAACTCTAAGATCTTTCCAAGGCAGCCTAATTTGACCACTGTGTGCCACTCCACTACTGCTACTGTGTTCCACCCAGCAGTGCCTCTGGCCTGGCCCCCGCACTGGCCTCCTGGCTGGCCAGTTGTCCACTGCTGACCACCCCCTCTCACAGTCAGCAGGGTATTCTTTTTAAGACGTAAATCAGATCAAGCCACTTCCCTGCTCAAAGTCCTCCCATGGCTTCCCATCACATTGAGAAGAAAATCCCAGTCTTTACGGGGACTCTCCAGCCCTTCGTCATCCACTCTACGTCTCCCATCTCATCTCCCACCATGCCCCTCATACCCCTGGCTCCAGCTCCCAGGGTCTCTCTGGAATCCCTCAGACTTGCCAGGCACTCTCCTGCCTCAGGCCTTTGCTCTTGCTGAACCCTCAGTCTGGAACGTTCTTTTCTCTATGGCACATATCTAAAACAGCACCCTCCCCATCCCTCTAACCCCTTACTGTGTCTTATTTTTCTTCAGCAGGAGTTTTCCTGTTGTTTTATGATACATTTGTTTATTTGGTTGTTTGTCTCCAGATTTCCTGCCATTTTATTATACATGTGTTTATTTGTTTGTCTCCTTCCCTGGAAGGTAAGTTCCATGAAATGAAAGATTTAATCTGCTTCACTTAGCCTTTGCGTCCCAGTGTCAAGAATAATGCCAGGCACATAGCAGCTTCTCAAGTATTTATCAAATGCATGTAAGACTTAATGAATGAGTGAATGATACACTATCCTTATTTCCTAAACCAGACTCATTTTCCCTCCAGTCCTGAAATAACACCCACCTTTGCCCACACAACATCCTAGGCCAACCTGGCCTAAGTGATTTCCCACAAAGTGAGGAAATGAAACAGTGTTTGAGCAAGTGAAAAGTTGGTACATTTTTAAGACGCCAGATGATGCTCTTCGGACCACTTCAGGTATGCTCAAGAACTCAGCAGCTGCAGCCCCTCTGCCTAAGGAGGGGAACTTAAAGAGTGCATCATTTTAGTAATAAACTTCAGAGGATTCTGAATGTTTGCCATAACTCTGAATGACCTCAAAATACTCCATGGATACATTACATTATACAAAGTATAACTTTAAATAACTAATGCATGATTTCAATCTTTTGATGAAAAAACTAAAATTTCTAAAATAACTATTGCATTATTTCAATCTTTTGATTAAAAAAAAACTAAAAATCAGAACTTCTTTTGGAGAAAATAAAAATAAAAGCCAGCTTAATGCTACAGGAATCAAACTAAAGCTAAAGGGCATTCTAGCCAAAGGTCACAGTGCCCTCTACTGGCTATTGGTAGCTAACAAACCATGGGGAAAAAAATCACAGAGGACGCCGCTTTACATTCAAATCCATTCACGGGATTATTAAAAAATATTTTAGTCCCTGCAAAGAAAATGAGCTGTGGCTATAAAAGAGGGAAAGACTCAGTCCCTGTTTTCAAGGGGGTTGAAGACAAGTATGAGAAAGAAAAATTTGGAATTACAGTAGAGTAGGATAAATGATGCAATCTAGAACACCAGGTGGGCATTTCGTCCAGCATGCAGGGGGGCGGGGCAGTGCCTGAGCTGAGGATTGAAAAGGAGTAGGAGTGAGCCATGTGAACGGAGGGGTGTGTAGATGGGCAGTGACGTTCCAGGCAGTGGAGCCACAGATGCAGAGGCACGGAAGTGAGAAAATTACTTTTGGTTGCCTACTCACCAACCATCCCCTGACTTCTTTTTCCCTCTGGTCTGCCTTCCTGTTGGTGGCTGAATGTGCCAGGTACTGACTTTCCCGCCTGCTTTTATGGCTAGAAATAGCACTGTGAACAAATTCTGAGATATAAGGGAACACTTGCTAGAGGGATGGCTGAGATAGAATTTCTTTGATGATAAAAGAGGAGACACCCATGAAGACAACCCATCATGTCAATCTGCTTGTCAAAGCTGTCATGAAAAGAGGTGGTCCTTGTTGCTGCTGCAGCCTTCTGGTGAACATGAATGGCAGCATCACTAACACTGTGAGGCTGGCAGTCCTTGGTGACATTACAGAGCTGCTGAACCATCCACCCCTGGGACCACCTATTTCTGTCCTTGTTGTTATGAAAGAAGAAATAACCCTTATGGCTTAAATCACTCCCAGTTAGGTATTCTGTTATCTTTAGCTAAAGCATACTCAATGATATGCTCACATTCTCTGATGTGAGGAACCAGTGCAAGGTTTAAGCAAGGATGTAACACGATGAAATTTGCATTTCAGAAAGATCAGGCTGAAAACAAGCAGAGAATGAATTGAAAGAGAGCAAGATAAGAGTGAAGAGGACCAAGTAGGACACCTATAATGGTGTAAGTGAGGACTGGGGAGAAAGGCAGAGATTAGAGTCTGACTAATCTCTAGAGGGAGAGATCTAAAGAATCATGAGAAAGTTGAATGGACAGGGTTTGGTCATTCGTGTGGGAACTAGAAGATGGGATGAAGGGAGGAGTCAAGAATGAATCCAAAGTTTGGGGCTTAAATAATGAGGTAGGTAGATGGGTCACTCTTGATATTCAGAATTGAGGAGAATTAGATTTATGAATGAATGGAAATGCTGAATTCTGTTTACACACAGAGTTTAAAGAACCAAGAAGCTGAATTTCATATATGAAAATCAGAGAATCTGGACTTAAGAGAAGATTTTCAACATATTAATGTGTACACGGTAATTGAAGTTATGGAACTCAACTTGGTCACTCTTTGGGGAACATATATATATAGAGAGAGAGAAGGAGATAAGAAAACAGTGTGGAGAGGAGCCCTCACGATGACCAACACCCACAGACAGACAGAAAGGAAAGTTACATAGAAACAAAAGAAAACAAAATAGCAGAGGGAGAAAGCAAAGAATGAAGCATTCTCCAAAGGCAAAGCAACCAAGTTTCCAGAAGGAAACTTCTCACTTCAGTGACACAGGGTGAGGAAACACCACTTTGGTGCCTTTAACTAGGACAGTTCTGTGGAGTGTTGAGTACAGAAGCCAATTAAATTGGAGAGATGAAATGGATATGAGCAGTAGATGCTTCATTCAAGAAGATGGCTATGCAAGGGAGGAGAAACATTGAGGGACAGTTAGGGAACACATGGCGAAGGGTATCATTTCAAGATGTGGGACATTTGAATGTATCTACATATTGAAGAGGAAAACCAGCAGAGGAAGTGGGTCAGAGAGAGGGGAGACAGGTGATAATTGATGACATAAGATCCCTGAGGTTTCAGGAGGGAGTTGTAGGCACAAGCCTTGCAAACAAATTCAGAACACAGTTCCTTACAAAGCCACTTAATTCCAACTCTTGGGTGGAAAATTTTATCCCACTCAACACGGGGGCTCTCCTACCTCCCAAGGATCATGGAAGGGTCATAGCATACCATCAAAACATCTGGATGAGCACTCCAGCTGTTAACCACAGTGATTACCACAGAGATGCTCACTTTTCCAGTCTACAGGGCCCATCTGCTTTGGAGATACTGGGAGCCCATAGGCCTGGGAGCAAGTATCATAGGATTTATCATATACACAATCCAGCATCTCCCAGGGTACTGCCACTGAGTCCACAACACAGGTTAGAACTCCCCTTCCCCCTCCACCTCCAACCTCCTCCTCATATGCAGAAAATCATTCTATTCATACTTATGGCGGCCTGTGTCATTTTTTGGGCCCAAATATGCTCCCTCTCCCCCATAAAAGGTAAAAGAAGAAGGTAAGGTGAAGGTAAAAGAAAGTTTTGTGTTCCCCCAGAGACAAAAATTTTGTAACCAAACTCCTTAATAAAAATACAGGGATATGTTTTCTCATGCTTGTACTAGTTAGAGGGACTTTGAAACATGGTATTGCCACCACTTAAGATTTGCATTGCTTTAACATGAACCAGAAAATGATATGACATCATACTATCTCAGTTTCTGACTATCAGCTGGATTTGGTGGCTCCATATTCATAAGACCCAAATATGCAACTGTAATTTGATGTTCTCACCCAAAAGCCAATCATCTCCGTGTGTCAGATATTCTTTCTGGAGATGCCACTGCTCATCTTCAGGTGGGAAGAATAAAGTGAATTAATTTTGGAAAGCAAAGTCAGCAAACCCCTTCAGATGTGTGGACAAGGGCCATTCATATCTTCATCCTTTTAAACAAATGCTGGGTACAAGGCAAGCAATAATTCCCGCAGCTAAAGACCCGGACCCTCTAGGAGACCTGCATCATAAAATACATAAAATGCCATATTTTTAAGAGAAAAGGGGGAGGTGGTGGCGTTAACTCATTATAAAGAGGAGTCTTGCTCTTTATACAACTTGAACAGCCTCCAGTAATGTCCAGGGAAGGGGGAGTTTGACTAGTGGAAAGGTGCATTCCAGACCTCCTGGTAGGAATCATCGCATCTGGCTATCAGCGCATGGTGAAACTGAACATTACAATTAACAACTGATTGTAAGCACACAGACTCAAATTTAGCTTTCTGCAGAGCTCACCTGCACAAAGAACACACAGAGTGGATGATACAGCCTTTCAGCCTCTGTGATAGTTTCCCCACCAGCTGGCATCCCACACCGCTTGGGTGAATGTTTAACCTGCGTTAAATAAATAGATCCTTGCTGCTAGCCCTCCTGAGGCCTATTACACAGGGCTACCCATGTGAGAAACAGCTTGCTCACACAAATCAATGCCTCAAATTTGAAGCATCTGGTCCAGTGACTTCAATTTTAGGCTTATATTTGAAAGCATGTTTGATTTCTCTGTTCACTTAGCGTATCTCACGTGATTGGCAGTTTCACAGGCCCATCAGTAGACCTCAAGATCAGCTCCCTTGAAGAGGAACAGCCTATGTGTTTGAGAAGCCCCCAAGGACCTTCCAAAGATAATGGGGGAGGGGGCATGTCACAAACTATTTAAACATACCTTGCAATTTTTTTGAAAACCTGTAAGACCTTTTCATGGAATTAGTACCAGTCATTGCTTACATATGACTTATGTTAATTGTAATTGAATAACTTCTCGTTCTTGCTCATTCAGAAAATAAAATAACCCCCTAGCACCTAGGCTGTGGTCTTCAAATTCTACCTCCTACTCAACAGAAACAAGACTCCTTGAAGAAATGGCCAATTCCAGTTCTGGAGTAAAAAATCTACCAGAGCAGCCTGATATTTCTCACCTCACCAGAAAGCAAGGAAGTTTGGAGTGACACCTAGGGTTGTATTCAAAGTACTTGGAATTCAACTTGAATAGATTCACACTGGCCAAAGTAGGGACAATTTGAGTATCAAAGGATAACTCCAACGGATTAAAAGCATACCAGATATGTTTAGATCCATGAATTCATAATACTTTAAAAATATTTATTGGTCACCACTGGAGATGGTAGTCAGTTAACTATTTTGAAAACAAAGAAGAAAAACATCAAGATTTTATTCTGTCTTTCCTCTATAGACTATACTGCTGAAAAACAGCAGTAGATGATGAAAGTTTCTTTATAGAAGTATTCTAGCAAATAAAGAAATGATAAAATTAGAATGTCACAACTTTGCAACTTCTAATGAATGAATGCATCTAAGGAATGACCATCAACGGCTGCCAAAATCACACAAAGATAAATTATCGAAGATTAAATACCTCCTGATGGAAGCACACACTAGCTAAGAGGTAGTTTTGCTAAAAACTCAAGGCACTTCCCTAGATCTAAACACCAAATCACTGGAAACAAAAAGGATATTAGGAACAAGTGAGGGATACAATAAGCAAAATCCAGACTGCAGGAAACTCTATGGAATGAATGATCTTGTATCTTCAATGAATTGCAAGAAAAAAATATGGAAAGGATATCAACGAATTGAGTCTTAAAAGTCCTATCAGCCCTCTCCCAAATAAAAGGAAATCACTGATTCCCTTTTTTCATTGACCATGGAGTGATCTATTCCCCTTTAACCTCAATGCTCTCATTCTGATACATTGTTAGTCCACAATGCTCTCATTCTGATACATTGTTAGTCCTCAGGTCCTACCTCCTACCTTAATATTTCTCCTTCTACCTCCATGTTCTTGAGATCCCACCCCTCATTCCCGCCAATGCATTTATGTTAACTGAAGCCTTACTACTTGCTATCAGTCACATGAACCCTAAATCCACTACAACCCTGATGTTACTCAAGATCTCTGGTTCTGGGAAGCTCGAGGGGATTGGAAAGGTGAAACTACTGTTAAAAGCTAGGTCTTTAGGGCTGGCCACAGAAAGAAATCCTAGTCACGGTAGTTGTCCAAAGCAGAAATAGTACAGCACATCTGAGCCACAATCCTTGAGGTTCAGCAAAGGAATCAAATATAAACATAAGTCTAGGGGTAGATGAGATTATAAAACATAAATAAAACCAAGAGCCAGGAACCAGTTGAGACCTAGACTGGGGCGGAAAGGGAAACAGATCAATTAAGAGAGCCTAAGATTTGGATATAAGGAACAGGGAGGACATCAATTGATTTGTGTTTGTCCAGTATTCCACTTTGATTTGGGAGCTGCTGCTTTGACTCCATTCCAAAGCCTTGGCCCTCCTCCTCCACAAGGGGACGGCGATGACCAACACTGGGACTACCATGGAGCCCCATCCACCTCACCACAGTGCTTGGACCATTGAGACTTGTCCAAGGTTGGACACAGATCCAAGACGGGCTAATCAGGCTTCATCCATGAAATTTTCCTATTTGGATATTAAAAAGAAAGGGCACCTTCTACCTTTATGTATGAAGTCTCACATCTACCAGCAATCATCTTTCCCATGATGTGCAAAGAGTTGTCTATGGCAGGAGAGAATTAAGCCAACACATCAAGACGAATGGAAATAAGCACAGCTGAGATATAAAAACAGAAGAAAAAAAGAGGGCGGCAAGCTCTAATGACATTGCTTGAGGCCCTAGATCCAGTCTTGCCCAAAGTGAGTTCCATCCTTGAGTTTACCTATTACATGAACCAATTCATTCCTTTTTTGTTATTTAGTGTGTGTTAGGTTACTGTTACTTATAAGGAAGATTTTCACTACTGTAATACATAGGACAGGTAGGCTCTATACCCATTCCAAAGCCTCATAGGGTATGGTGCAATCACGGCTCACTGCAGCCTCAACCTCCCAGGCTCAGGTGATCCTCCCATCTCAGCTCCCCAAGTAGCTGGGACTACAGGCATGCACCACCATGCCCATCTGATTTTTTTGTTTGTTTGTTTTTGTTTGGTAGAAGTGGGGTGTCACCATGTTGCCCAGGCTCGTCTTGAACTCCTGGGCTCAAATGATCCGGCTGCCTCAACCTCCCAAAGTGTTTGGATTACAGGTGTGAGCCACCACACCCAGCCACTCCTTTCATTCATTAAAGCTCCAGTGGCTCCAATCTTACGAGCTTCTGCTCTTTCCCTAGTCTCTTGGTGAATGAATTTGAATCATTCTATACTGGATGCAGCCTCCAAATTTTAAAAAGCCATACATTGTCATGGTTCAATGGTACGTTTTATGAAAAGAGGTGCACGACGAGTATTTTGGAAAATGCAACTCATTTTCCACTGACTTAAACTATCATCACAGAAATGTTTCATAGAGGAAGACTTTATAGCTACAGTCAGAACCGATTCTAATCCCAGAATTTGTGAACTTTGGACTGTTCTTGTTTCATTAAATCACATGGCGTGCCTATTCTATGTCTTGTATTATTTTAAACACTTCACCTCAACCACCTACCATAATACTTAAGTAGGTACTATTATATCCCCATTTTACAGTTAAAGAAACTGAGGCACAGAGAGTTTAAATAATCCACCCAACGTAACAGAGTTAGTAAATGGCACGTAGTGGAAGTGATGTGTTTGAATCTGGGGACTTGAATGCCTCATCTACAAAATGTTAGTTATTTGAAACCCTGTGTGCTAAGGTCCATGGAGTGCATGAGCTTTGGAGTCAGAAAAACTTGGCTAGAATTCTGAGCCTTAGGTTTTTTCCTATGTAAAATTGACCACACCTTTCTCTAGAGTTTGTTGTGTAGATTAAATGAGATAAAACAGGTCTAGCAGTTATGAAAACTGTGAAAATCTCTCCTACCATGAAACAAATGGGCTTTGCAGATTACTGCCTGCAGCTACAGAGCAGAGTATACTAGAAATCAAACTCAGAACTTGTTACAGAGGTAAAACTAGACAGAAAATGTAGACCAGGCATGGTGGCTCTTCCCTGTAATCCCAGCACTTTAGAAGGCCAAGGAAGGAGGGTCACTTGAGCCCAGGAGTTTGAGACCAGTCTGGGCAATATAGTAAGACTGCATCTCTACAAAAATTAGCTGAGCATGGTAGTGCATGCCTGTACTCTCAGCGATGCTGGAGGCTGAAGTGGGAGGATCACTTGAGCCTGGGAGGCAGAGGTTGCAGTGAGCCAAGATCGTGGCACTGCAATCCAGCCTGGATGACACAGTGAGCCCCCTGTCTCAGAAAAAAACAAAAACAAAAACAAAGAAGAGGGAAAAGAAAATAGAATGTACAATCTCAACAGTTCTCTTATGTCAGAACGAGGAACAATAGGACCCACAAGCTGTCATGGACCTGTCTAGGTAGACAAGGCTCAGAATCTTCAACTCTTGGATTCTCCTGAATCATCCCATCTGACACAGGCAAATCCTTCCTCCACTTTGCTAGAGGACAGCAGCCTCCCCTTGCTTGAAGACCCTGCAAAGACTTCACCTAAGGGTCCTGCTTCCCAAGGTCAGTCCCTGCTGCCTTTCAGCTGATAAAGCGACATAGCTTAGTACATCCAGAGCAGAAAAACCCAGTACCTCCTCTGGGTGAAACAGTCTATGCATTGTAGGAAGAGCAGACTCATATGTACTGGCAGAGACTCGGGGCAGACTCGTGGGAGTGGATCTCAAGAGTGTTGAAATGGGGATGGATGACAGAAATCTAAGGCTGAATTGGAGAATTTATTGGCATGGGAGAACTCTCCTGTGACTCAGTATTCAACACCTAGAGCTAGCCCTAATGTGTTGCTGGGATAGCCCCTTGAAACTTGGATATGGTGATAGCCTGAAGTAAACAAAGTAGAGATGCTGGAGCTACCTTATCAGAGTGGTAAGGACATGGAAAGAGGTTTCATGCAGGTGAGCACGTTAGTTGGGATATTTTTCAAGATGGATGGCTAATGATGCCAGTGCGATTCATCAACAAAACTATAGTATTTTCCACTTAACTAAAATATCAAAACTATAGTATTTTCCACTTAACTAAAATATCTCAATTTTTTGTAATTTATAACATTACTCATAAATTAGTGGTTGCCTGAAGGTGGGGGTAGAAACAGGGTTGACTGCAAATGGTCACAATTCTTACGGTGGGATGGAGATGTTCTAAAACTGGAGTTTGGTGCTATTTGCATGTTTCTATACGCTTACCGAAAACCATTAACCTATACATTTCAAATGGGTGAATGTTATTGTAGGTAAATTGTACCTAATGAAGCTGCTCTAAGCATTACTCATAAGAATACTGTTGTTTATACTTTGTAACTTTTACTATTGTCTCTAGATATGGCATTTTTCTACGGCTGATGTCCAAGGTGAAATACTGTGACCTAGACCTTTTCAGCTTTAGGTGACCTAAAAGCTGAGGTGAGACTGCAGATCACCAAGCGGTTCAAGGAGTTTAGGTAATTCCTATAGTAAAAACATGCAGCCCTAGTTAAACTGCCAGTCACTTATGGGGTAACTATGCCAGCTGATCCACAAGCATGCTTTTTATTAGACGAGCGGGAGCTTGGTTCTTTTCCCAAAGATCACATACTATTTACTGGATATCACTTTGACACCCAGACTTGCTAAAAATGACTAATTTATTAAAGGAGCAATAGTTTAAACAGCATGCTATGTGAAAAAGAAAGATCTTAAATGTAGCTTATGTATATGATGA
Organism: Mandrillus leucophaeus; assembly: GCF_000951045.1. NCBI lineage: Eukaryota > Metazoa > Chordata > Mammalia > Primates > Cercopithecidae > Mandrillus > Mandrillus leucophaeus. The sequence continues at coordinate 348,230 of NW_012104421.1, read as the reverse complement.
CTATATAACCACCAGGCAAACTGGTCAGATTTGTAACTGATTAATTTTTGGGCAGGCCAGCAGAGGGCAATCTAGGTCCCACAAAAATACTAAGAGAAAAATAAAAGAACAGAAATTTAAAAAGAACATAAAACACAATATATAATTAGATGGCACCAAAATTTTGGTGATTGGGCATGTGAAGTCAGTAGGTCTATGTTTCCTCAGACTCGAACCACCTTCCTCCTTCATCCCTATTTTATACATAATAAATTCAGATCTTTTTTCATTCCAGAAAAGAAAAATCAAGAGAAAAGGCTGTGTTACTGTTAATGTCAGGGATTAACCTGTGCATTCTGCAACACTGTTAACTTTCTCTTTTCATGAGAAGCACTTGTATTGCAATGTGAGAGGAAGCTGGTTCCTCATATCCCCTTCTTGGTTGCCAACCCATCTCTTAAATGAACTTCTTCCATTGCACTCACAAACCAAAGAATTCCCAAATTTGAAGGCGGGTTCTTCAGTGTGACTTTGAATGCTGCCTGTGTAAGAACTGTGGGGTGGGGCAAGATGCCTGTCACACATGTGGATCCTGGCCCTGTTCTCGAAAAATGAATCAGAGTATCTGGTGTCAGGACCCAGAAATCTGCACTTTAGCATGTATCCCTCAGGGTTCTGGTATGAACTGAAGGGTGTGACCCACTGATCTAAATAAGAAGAGCAAGAGTGCTCGGAGTAGCCCATCTGAGGAACGTGGGGCTAACTGCAGACTTACCTCTCTCTGATTCCCCTCGCAAGATGGGAAGTGGGCAGCAAAGCATAAGTGAATGACCTGGAAGAAGGTGGGAATTCCAAGTCAGCACAGACTCAGGTCTAGCGCAAAGTTGGTAATGTCGTCAGCAAAGTTGGTAAAACACCAGGATGTCCTGAATTTGCAAGATCACTCTGAGTGGAAACATATGCATCGAATTACTGGATCAATCAAAAAATGCGAATGTCTCAAAGCAAAAACAGTAGGTAAGAAAGTCAGTGAGCAGTTGGCTGTTTATTTAAAAAGTTATCATACACACAAGAGCTCCCCAAACTTGCCTGAATGGGAGAGTTGCTTGGGAAGCTTGCTAAAAAACCTGATGCTGACCCTTGAGGGAATGTTTAAGCAGCTACCGGGGCACAATTCAAGTGGGACTTCCTGGGTCTGCAAAAAATGCCTGGATTTCCCTAAGCCATCATTCTCCACAAAAGTTTTATTCACGGTGTGAGCCCGAAGAACATTTTAGTTGAGGAAAATGACTGAATAATATGTCTGTGTTTTCTGATCATTCTCAACACCAACGGCAGGGCCAACAGTTGGCTCTTCCTAAGTTTATTTGGTAGAGCAGCACTACTTCAAGTGTGGTCCAGGGACTGCCAACATCTCTATGGAGCTTGTTAGAAATGCACATTCTTAGGCCCACTCCAGACATGCTGAATGAGAACATCTGGAGATGGAGGCCAGGCATGTTTTAACAAGACCCAGGTGACTCTGGTGCATATCAGTTTTAGATGTCCTGTAGATTTTTTCCTAAATTTTTCAACGGTAAATACCACTTGCTAGGGGTCCCTCTATGGGCAGTTCTGATTCTGAGCAGCTGTAATGAGAACCTGGAAATCCAATTTGTACAGTTATCTTATTACCTGATAATAAGAGTCACCTGGACTCTTATCTCCATGAGTCCTGGAGGCAGATGTTTTGATAAGGGACGCACATAAAAATCACCGACAGAGCTTTATAAAAATGGATTCTTTGGTCTTTTCCCAGACTAGCAAATCATCATATTCAGTTTCCTTTTCAAGAAAGTGGTAGTGAGACGCTGTACTCCATTCTTTTGCTCCCAAAGCTGACAGCCTACTCCCCTGCTGTCAGGAATCACAGTTGTCTCTTGCCCTAAGTGGAAGGCTGCCGTACACTTAGGCATACGTGATAGCAGAGTAACATTCAACTGCCTGACCTGTCAGCGGTTAGCATTCAATGGGTCCTTAAAAAATAGCTTTGTTGTTTTCCTTGACAGCCCCTTTAACCAAGGGGCTCATAACTAGACCCCATAAAGCTGGGCCTAGAAATTGCTGGTATGGCCTTGCAGCACTCTAAGTCTCTTCCACCAACCATTAGCCAGAGTTCTAATGACAGCTGTCTGCCTCCTTCTTCAGCATAACGTCCCTCCTTCATCACCTCCCCATCCCCGTGGGATGGAAGGCAGTCTGCATGTTTAGCAGTAGTTCTAATTCTGGCTAATGAAACACAGGCTTTAAAAGTGCCCACATACTGTTTCCTGGAATCTCAGTGAAAGAAAATAAAAGTGCCCACACATTAATAGTTTCATCCAGAACACTAGAAGCTATCTTGAAAATAAAGTGTTGGGCTAAATTTCCTAAATAACGTATGCAGGACTTGGCATGTTCCAGAGTATTTTGTGTACTATACACAGCCCCAGGGAAATCTCCATTCTAGGTCATATCACTCTTATCATCTGCTGATTTATGGCAAAGAGAAACTATGTGAAATTAACTATACTCCTAGAGCTTTCTCTTTAAGACCTATTAAACCTAGTAGGCCTATTAGAAAAAGAAACGAAACGATTGCCCCACTGAATTTATTATTCATTTTAGTTCAGTTTGATTTTGTTTCTGTTTCCACTTCAGGCAGTTTGTTCCAATGATCTGACTTAGAAGAACAAGTGTTTTCTGGTAAGTTCAACTTCTAGTGGTGGTCCACTGAGTAATTTCCATACGTAAGGTTTTGTACTAAGGTATTAACTATACTTCAATAAAAATAAGGAATTAACAGTCCTGTATCTGGTGAGTACATTAGTAATGGTCTCCAAAAGACTTCCTTAAATCAAGAGTAAGTTCTTCCTGGAATCTGTGGTCATGACACTTGTTTCATGTGACATTGACTCATAGTGAGATTACTGTATTTGGTGCAAGGTCTTGCTGTTTTCACTTTGGGGTTATGGAACTAATATTAAAAAGGTTCCGTTGATATGAGTGCATCACATTAAACATAATGGAATGCTTTTCCTTCAAATATGGTCGAATGCATCTACGTCTCTTTCTGGACTCGCTGTTCTGTATAGACCATCTATTCTTTGTATCAAAACCATACTACCTTAATTACTGTAACTTTTTAATGTTTTATATCTAGAAAGAGTTAGTCCTCCAACTTTGTTCTTCTTTGAGAAAAAAAACATCTTTTTGCTTTTCCACAAAAATTTTTATGACAGGCTTAAAAGTTGAACTTGTCAATTCTCAAACACGTGGAAACAAACTTCCTGCATTTTTTGTTTGAAATTGCGCTTTTTTAACAGCTAGATTTGGGGGAATATGATACCTTTACAAGACTGGGTTTTCCAATCTAAAAACACAGAATGTCTTTCAATTACTTTCTCAGATATGTTCCATGATTTTCTACACAGAGATCATGCATAATCTTGCTAGATCTATATCTATGGGGGGGGTGTGTGTGTGTGTGTGTGTGTGTGTTTATATATATATATATATATATTTTTTTTTTTAAGACGGAGTCTCACTGTCTCCCAGGCTGGAGTGCAGTGGTGCAATCTTGGCTCACTGCAAGCTCCGCCTCCTGGGTTCACGTCATTCTCCTACCTCAGCCTCCCAAGTAGCTGGGTTGACAGGCACCCACCACCACACCCGGGTAATTTTTTGTATTTTTAGTAGGGACAGGGTTTCACCATGTTAGCCAGGATAGTCTCAATCTCCCGACCTCATGATCCACCCGCCTCAGCCTCCCGAAGTGCTGGGACTACAGGCGTGAGCCACCGCGTCCAGCCGGTTTTGGTTTTTGATGCCTTTGTGAATGACATTTTTTTAAACTGCATTTTTTCTGATTGCTATTGATATATAGAAATAAAATAAAATTTTTGTATATTCCTCATATCTTGTGATCCTATTAAATTCACTGATTTTTCTAATAGTTTATCTTTGGATTCTTTATGATTTTCTATAGTCACAATATCATTAGTATTTCTTAAAATTGCTTTAGAGAATTGATCTGTAATACTCTAGAACTCATACAGCTAGAAAAAAACATTTTCATGTTAGACTAGTTCACATATAGAATTTTGATATGGTTTGGCTGGGTCTCCACCCAAATCTCATTCAACTGTAGTTCCCATAATCCCCACGTTGTGGGAAGGACTGGGTGGGAACTAATTGGTAATTGAATCATGGGGGTGGGTCTTTCCCATGCTGTTCTCGTGATAGTGAATAAGTCTCATGAGATCTGATGGTTTTATAAAAGGCAATTTCCCTGCACATGCTCTCTTGCCTGCTACCACATAAGACGTATCTTTGTTCCTCCTTCACCTTCTGCCGTGATTGTGAGGCCTCTCCAGCCATGTAGAACTGCAAGTCCATTAAATCTCTTCTTTTATAAATTACTCAGTCTCGGGTATTTCTTCATGGCAGTATGAAAATGGACTAATAGAAGCTTAGTATATTTGATTCCAAAACTATTCATGTTAGATTAGAAAATCTGGACTATTGGCCTCATCACAAAATAATAGAAATGGCCCCTAATACACAAAGAACATGTTCATTTTCTTGGGAATTCAGAAAATACATATTCTGTGTGCCCTGCTGCTCCCCTATTCCCACCCACACCCAAACATATACATCAAGAGAATACTGGGTTTTTTTGGTTTGTTTTGTTTTCTGGAGGTAGCGTCTCACTCTGTCAGCCAGACTGGAGTGCAATGGCATGATCTTGGCTCACTGCAACCTCTGCCTCCCAGGTTCAAGTGATTCTCGTGTCTCAGCCTTCTGAGTAGCTGGGATTACAGGCATGCGCCACTACGCCCAGCTAAGTTTTGTATTTTTAGCAGAGACAAGATTTTTCCATGTTGGCCAGGCTGGTCTCAAACTCCTGACCTCAGTTGATCCACCTGCCTTGGCCTCTCAAAGTGCTGGGATTACAGGTGTGAGCCACTGCACCTGGCCTAATACTGGCTTTCGATCAAACTATATTTCCAGGTCTATTTCTTTATCTTCAATTATGAAATAAAATAAAAGGCTAGTTGAAGAGATATATTTTATTTCCCCTTCCTAACATTATATTCTTCAGATGATATCACTTTTAACAATATATCATTTAACATCTATGAGACGAAATTCTCCTTACTTTCTTCTCTCCCAAATTCTCCTCCTTCCTGGGGTTACCAGGAAGATCCCAATGTCCAGGCTAGCTACATCCTTGCTGCTGAAACTTTTCCTACATATAAAGAGATAGATATGAAGTTGGAACCAGGTCTTGTTTGGCTGCATGAGAAAGCAATGGAGACTGAAACCAGCCCCCATCCACCCATTGTTAGACCCAAAGAACTGACACAAAATGAAGGAGCAGAGCCTTTGGTTCTGTCTTCAGCAATATTTATTGGAAACAGCGATGCTTCCTGTGGTGAGAGTTTATACATTAAGCAGTAAGATTTGCCTTTCACTCCACATGATCCGCTACTGCAGGTGGCACATCGGAAGCAGCACGTTAAACCTCTGAAAGAGTCTGTACAGCTAGATAAATAGAACTCTGGATACCTAACAGGACTTTCATGACTGATACAAAACAAAAACAAAAAAACACTGATAAGCTTACACACAGCACTGTATACACAAAATGAAGATTATGGATAGAAGGGGCAGAAGTAAAAGTAGCGACTGAATTGGGAAAGAGTTTTGCATATGCAGCCATATACCTTAAACTGCTAAGCACAAAAATCATCTTTATTTGGTCCTCATTGAGGGCAGAATCTGCACAAATGATGTTCAAAGAACACAGGGTAAAAGTGGAAAGGAAAGGTATTTACTGTTTCTCAGTCTATGAACTAGTGGAAAGATGGTTACTAGTGTTTTCCTCCTCGTGTCTCTGTGCCAAATGGATTCATGAAACATGTAATTCACAAATAAAACTGAAGAGATTTGTTCCCCCTTCCCTGTGCCCTTCAGAAATAGCCTAAATACATACAGAGTTTCTGTACACCAAGAAATTTAAGCTTGGATACCAGATTTCTTCCCATTTCCTCATAATGGAGAATTTCTTTTCAGCCTCTCTCACAATAATGCTGATTAACTGTCTTACTGAAAAATAATTTGGAATTACCGCTCTGGCTTTAGTAGCAAGGAGGGAAGAAAACTGGCTATACCTCAGAAATAGCCATAAGTGTGAAGAGCTGAGATGCCTGTTTGCAGAGAATGCTTTGAACCCACAATTAACACTTTTCGAGGGATGCATTAAGAGACAAATTCATTCAGATCAGAAGACAATTTGCTGGTGAGGGAAGGCTTACTTTGACAATTCCATGACTCACATATTTGGGAAGGGACAGTGTGAAAGCAAAAGCTTTCTCCTCTTTGCATGGAGAAATGCAAAAAGACCTTCAGATGCCCCCTGGGGTGATAGACAATATCTTCGGTGGGAAGGTTTTTCTGTGATGTGGCTCATGGTCATATTCTAAGAAACCACAGCCTCCTGAGAACTGTGTAAACAGCAGTTCTGTGACTACTGGCTGGTCTCAGATGATGTTTTAAAAAGCACATGCCATGCCCACCAGGCTAAGAGGATATCATCCATCACCATGACTCCTGTGGGAGCCCACAAGTCAACCAAATACACTTGGTGGGGCTGGATGACGTGGACCACTGCGGCCTGCACTTGGGATGTGTTATAAGCAGCATTACCAAAGCAGTGGTTAACCGTAACTATCTGAGTCAAGAGGAGGTGAGCCAGCCAGCATAACATCCTAATGGGGCAGGGCAACCAGAATTTCCACATAGTTGATGGGGAAGAAGCCTGAATGGCCATGCAGCATCCCCTCATACCAGTTCTCATCAATTTGGTTAGTCAGTGTGATGATATCGCCCTCTTTAAATCCCAACTCCCCTTCATTTTCAGGTTCAAAGTCGTACAGAGCTCGGCAGCAGGGCTGATCCATTTGGACACCTGGGAGTAAGAGCAGGAGAGAAGAGAAGAACACACAAGGATAAGGGGTATTTAACTCACAGAATCTGCTGCCTGCTGCACCCACCTGGCTTGCTGCTCCCCGTCTTTCCTCCCTCATTCCTCTTCCTGTTGAAGCTTCTTCTTGCTACTGGACCTCAGTGTCCACTCATTGGGCATCTTGCCCTCTACCAGTCCTCAGAAGCTTTCTCGGACCTTTGGAAGTTGCTGTATATTCCTGTTTCTGTTTCCAGTATGAAAAATGGTCACAACTATTCTTGTGATACATACAACAGATTTCGTTAAAGTTTGCCTTTGTGATAATGCCCAGAAATAGGAGGGACAATGACTTAAGAAGAATATAATGATGTAGGTTAATAACACAGCATGGCCTGAATTGTCTCATGTGAGCACTTTAAAATCTTTGCATATTTGAAAAAGTAGGGTTAATTACATGGAGAATGTTTTTGAGTAACAGTTCGGTTATCACTATTTAAAATGATAATCCCAGCCTCTGCAAAACTGCTGTAACATGGTAAAAACAGAATAATATAAAACACTGAGTTCAAGTTTTTACTTTCTGTGACCTTACACAGGGCACTTCACTCTCAGTTTCACTGTCTGAAATTGGATGTAACAGTAGGACTTACTTCACATTACTACTGTGGCTACTAAATGAGATTATGTAAAAAAAAAATGTAATTTATACTTGGTAAACTGTTGCATATATAAATATATGCAGTGCACTGGAGCTATGGCATACAAAAATAATGTACTCTACCTCGAGTAAAATAATGAAGGATGAAATCATATCTTAAGAGGGATCTATTCCAAATGACCCACTGCATTAATATTAGACGCATACATATGTAGATACAGACTCAGACAAGTGCACACAGCTCCCATGCCATCTAGGTGGCTGGAAAGGAAACAATGATTCAGAGAAAGAAGCAAATTACTGAGACTCCAGATGAAAAGTGAAATATATGGCTGGTCTGCAGGCAGGGAAAAGCACAGCTATACACAATTTCTATGACTAGTCCTGGTGGCCAGCATCAGTAGCCACAGCTGCTTATGCCATGCCCAGAAGTGCTGAGCACAAAGGGCAGAGAGCGCCACCTACTGGCTCAGATCTTATTTTTTTTCCTTAATAAGTCTGAGAATCTTATCAAAAGTTTTCTACCGTAGAACATCAAGCACTGGGGATACAGGAAAAATAAAAGAAAGCTGCCTATATCTAACATCCACACCCAGTATAAGACAGTTCCCACTTCAAACAAGCAAATGTGGAGGTTGAAAATGTCTGCAGCACAGGCTGTTGTGTAATCTGCATGTAGGGAGTGGAGAGCAAGCGTGACAAGGAAAAGAATGCTCTATTAGGTATGCATCGATATTCCTGAGATAAAATATCATCTAGCTTTTATTATATCAACCCCAGTGCCACAGCATGATAAAGCGATCAGAGGTGAGGCACGGGAAAGAAAATCCAGCAAGTGTCGAGTTTCAAAATATCTTCTGCAAATATATTTAACCATATGCTTCTGTGACTCAAGAAATCCAGCTCATCAGCACATTTCTGGAGCCGCTTGCCGTCTGTGGGTTACATGTGAATGCATATGGGGACACACTGTCCAGGGGAATTCATTGTCATACAGGCTGGATTCAGAGGGAACAGGAAGGAGAAAAGATGACACACGCAGACCAAACTAACAAGGAAAGGCAATTTACGACCACAAAGGAGGGTCAAAATAAAATGTGTTCGTGTGTGCTGATGATTGAGAGAGAAAGGGATATACAAAGAAAGTTTTATACAGAAGAATTAAAAGGAAGGAAAGAAAAGGTAAATGAAAAAAGACAAAAGGATTCCTTTAACAGAGTTTCTACCTGACAAACCACTCCATAAGATATCTATTACTGCATATTTCCTATGCAGCCAAATTGGATTATTCCTAAAAATTTCTGGAAGAGTGCCAATGGATATGCCAAGGCCTATGCAATAGGATCTGCAGTCTCAGCTCCTTACCTGAAGGCTTGGGAGTGCCTGTGTGGGAGAGGCCCCCATTGGGCTGAGTACTGTCTCCAGTTGGAAACTCCAGGCTCATTCGTGGTTTAGGTTGATATTCCCTTCTAGGCTGAGCGGAAGCCTGTCTTATTCTGCAGTAAAAAGAAAAGAGGTGGGAAAGGTTATGTAGCCAGTTAAGTGAAAACAAAAGGAAATATAAAGATTCAGGAAATGCTTGGGTCACCCACCATGCTACCATGATGAAGTGTGGGAAATCAAACAAGGACCCTTAGTTTTCTTGTGTGTGCATGTCTGAGATTCTGGTGATGTTCCTTTATGGGGCCATGTCCTCACTGTCTTCACTCTCTCTCTCAATCCCTGACTTCCTCTCTCATTTATTCAGAGTACTTTATCCAAATATGCACTGTGCTAGGTACCAGGAACACAAAACTGAATTAAAACACAGTTCTTGTACACAAAAGCTAAATGCTTGAGGGGATGCATACCACATTCCCCATGATATTCTTATGCACTGCATGCCTGTATGAAAACACCTCATGTGTCCCATAAATATATACACCTATGTACCCACAATTTTTTCAATTTTAAAAAAGACGCAAACAGATTATGGTCTGTAAGGGAGACAGAACACAAACAACTGATGGCCATAAATTTTAGTAAGCACTGTCACAGATATCTACAAAGTGCCACAGGAACACAGGGGTATAGTTGAGGGTGAGGGTGGGAAGGAGTCTACCTCTCCATAAGGAAGGTGGAGCAGGTTTAAGGAAAGAACTAAAAGATACACAGGAGTTGTTTTCAGATGAAAATGGGAAAGGGAGCTATTCCATTCAGAGCATGAGAAGATTTGGATAGAGGGAAGGAGGAAATATACTGTGTGCTGTGAGAAGAATGAGCAGTTTGAGATATAGGGAGGAGGAAAGGAAAGAGGGAAGACAGAAGGAAATTGGAAAGGTATGGCCAATAATTGTCTTCTACACACCCCTAAATACTTTCCACAGTTTCAGGTATTCAATAAACAAAGTATGTAAGAGATTTGCAAGCGAGGGTGAGGGTTTAGGGTATGGTAACCGTAGAATGATACTGACTTTGAACATGTTTCAGAGGAAAGAAAGGAAAGTGCTCCCTTCATGCTCAAGAGACATTACAAAGACACATAATATTTCTTTAGTATTTTGAAGTATATGGTTTTAAAACCTTTCTGGAGGCTTCAGCGTTACATAAATTTCCACAAGGGTGCGCTGAAGGAAAATGCTCAGACCACGAATCAAAGAAGATGCTGAGATGAGATCGGCTTGAGAGAAAACAATGAAAATAGGTGATGTTTTCAATGGCGTGGAATCGTATGATTGGGGTCTTCATCATGCAGGCAGCCACGTGATCAGCTACGAGAGTCTAATCTGGCCATGTGGCCTAAGAAAAAAGCCTGCTGAGGTGACCCTTTGAGGTATACGTGTTCAGCAAAATCACCCTGTTTAATCTGGCTGAATTAAAATAAAACATATTATAACACAGGACCACTGGTATACAGCCACACAGGCTGTGCCCCGCAACTCCACGGAGCCACATTCACACAGTAGTTTCCTACTACTATTACAGCCCTGCTGTGAGGTACATCGAACAAGGTGAAAGCAGCTCTCTCTGATGTCAGCGGACTTGACCACCATTCAGAGAAACACAAGATGTGAAAAGAAACAGCCTTTCAAACAGGTTATGGTTGGCTGTGAACTCCACTCGTACCACTGAGTGACCCTGGGCTAGTTACTTCACCTCTCTTAGCCTCAGTTTACTCATCTGTTAGTCGAGGCTAAAAATACTTAGGTTATAGGGCTGTTATAAGATTGATGATGATATGTATCCAGCATCCATTATCAGCAGTAGCATCCTGGTGTCCCACCTGTGGTAACCAAAATACAACCCAAGTATCGACCTCTCATAAACAGAAAATTAGATTCAACAAACAAAGCACAAGAAAAAACAAAATCAAAACAATCCACAAGGTGCCTGTGTAGGATAAGCAGGAATTCTGGCAGATGTTTGTCCCCAAATGTATTTTATGATTTCCATTTCTGTACATATCATTTTATAGCAATGAAATGCAAATATGAAATGCAGGGAACTGTAGAATACCTTTCTTCCAGTCTGACCGTGACTTGCTGCAGGATCTGGACTGCCTGCTTGTGGTATTCCAGCTGAGCTTGCACAAGTGCAGAAAGCTGGCTCACTTGTTCAATCTGCAGATCGACGGGAAAATCATGCCTTAGGTTCCATGTTACCATCCTTAAACAGCCACTACTGTTTCATACATACAACAGGTTGCGCTCAACACACAGACCCTGCTTGGTGGTGCTGATGACTGTGTGACAAGCCAATTAAGATACATAGGTCAGCAGGTTTCAAATCCATCAAGGATAAAAGAAAGCAACCTTATGCTTAGAATCATGCATATCAGTACCATGAGGAGAAGCAACACTGGTAACCCTCAGGAAGACCATAAAGCTCTAAAGAGTCTCATGCCTAGCTACAATCTTGTATTTGGGATTTGACTTCTTTTATTGATATAGAAAAGAAGGTATGCTGGCCAAAGGACTCTTTGTTCCCTATACTTTTCATGCTGTTAATATTAGTACTGTTAATAAAAATGTGACAATATCTCACATAATGTACCCGGAGAGGCGACATGGTATGACAGAAAAATCTTCTGTGCTCTCTGAGCCTCCTCTACAATGTAAAAGGGCTGAATCAAGTGACATCTTGAGTGCATTCCTGCTCTAATATTCTAAGCTTGATTTCTCTTGATTTTACGTTTCACATTACGATCCAGCTAGGTAGCAGCCTCCAAGTCAACAGAGGCAGTGTTGTCCCATGAATCTGGGGATGGGGAAGGGTGCTGTGTTGCAGGGAAGGAGCATTGTGATTTGGGTCACCCCTCATGCCCACAGTATTCCTCTTGGGGAGTTAGGTGGGCACAAGTTGTTTTACATAAACAAACCTACACTGTTTCCAGGTGGGGGGAAAGTCTGGATATGTTCAACATGCCTCCTGTGCCACAGTCAGGAGTAAGGCAAGCAGGCAATGTGATGGTTAATTTTAGGTGACAACTTGACTAGATTAAGGGATCTCCAGATAGCTGGTAAAGCATTGTTTCTGAGTGTGTTTGGTAGGGTGTTTTCAGAGGAGACTGGCATTCACTCAGTAGACTAAATAAGGAAGAGCTGCCCTTCCCTATGGGGGTGGACACCATCCACTCTGGACCCACACAGAACAAAAAGCAGAGGAAAGGCAAATTTGTTCTCTCTCTTCTAAGGAAGGGACACCCATACGCTCCTGTCTTTGGATGTCACAGCTATAGGCTTTCTGGCCTTTGGACTCTGGGACTTGCACCAGTACTACTGATGCCTCATGCTCCACAACTGAGTTCTCAAGCCTCTAGTAAATTTATACATAGATCATCAGAAATATCCTTTATCTTCCCACTATCGATAAGTGAGAGGGTCCCTGACCGAACGATTTGTAGGCTTTACGATGGTGCAAAACTGATATGCGCTCAGTAGAAACCATACTTCAAGTACCCCCAACCATTCTGTTTTTTTACTTTTAACGCACTATTCAATAAATTACACGATATATTCAAGACTTTAACCCCATCGTAAATTAAGGAGCATCTGTACTTTAAGATTCACTAGCAGACAAGAATCTAGTTAAATCAAACTACAGGATACAGAAAAAAACTTTTCTATTTCTCAGTCTACTTTATCACTTACAATTATTTAAAATAAATAACTACTGAAGTTCTTATCACACAGTGTAATCAGATATTAATGCTTTTAAGGATTATGCCCTTTAACACATTAATGTGCCTTGATGATAAGATTAAATTGAAAACCACAGGAGAGTCACTTACATCCATCTCCAAGAGATTGAACATGCTTGACTCAGCAATTTCCTTAGACTCATCAAATTTCTCTAGAGCTTGACGAAGCTCTTCATCTGGAATCTTGCCTTGTCGTTTCTTCTTATAATCAAAATCCAGGCGTCGACCCTCCAACTTCTTTAGATGATGCTAAAAAAGTCAAGGGCAGGAATAGGCTTTGAAAGGGCTTATGGAAAAGGCTTATTGGAGCTCACTTCTCCATCACATCCATTAACTTCCAAACTAAGGTAGGCTAAGTTTTAAAATACAACATCACCACAGAAATAAGGAAACATGCATCAATGGGGCCAATGCTTTCAAAGGTTAAATACGGGAGAATATCTTTTAAAATAATTAAGAATAAAAGGTAAATTGTAGGAAGTATCAGTGCCCTTTATTTTCTGGCCTTGCCAGGCCAAAGCCAAGCTGGACTAAGCCTTTCCAGCCCATGACAGAAACAGAGAAGGAATGCACATGCCCTGCACACACTGAAAGGACACACTCACAGGCCCCACAGGCCCTGTCTTCAAGAGAAATGGTATCTCATGAGAAGCCAGAGGAAAAACACTTTCCTTGAAATTAAGTGAGACAGAAATCGCATTCTTGTTTTTCAAATCATCCGGTCTATTAGTATCACCTAGGCTGCTTATTACAAATTTGGATTCCTGATCTCTTGAATCAATATCTAGGGCTGGGGCCTAGAAATCTACAACTTAACACTTGCCCCAGCTGACTGATGCAGCTTTCAGGGAACCAGTGATTTAGTGTAAGCCTCCAACTTGACATATAATTGAGCTCAAGAACAAAATCTCACTTGGAAGGGACCTTTGAAGGGATTATACCTAATGCTCCATGCCGAGCTTCAATCCCCTCCTTGCACCATCCCTAGCAGATGGCTGCCCAGGCTCCACCCATCATCTCTAGTGACCAGGTAGCAAAGTAGTTTTTCAAAGCAAAAAGTATTTTTTTTTCCCTGATAGCTAGTCTTTCACTACTAATGGATGAAGGAAAATCCTGGATTTTCCCTTATTAATAGGTATGTATGGAGCAGAATGAAAGGAAATGAAAACAAAGTAGGGAGTGGCTAAAAACAAATGAAAAGGAAAGGAGGATGAAAAATATTCTAGACCTTCCCTCACACTGCATCCCCTGCCCCCCAGTCCATACCTTGATCCAAACTAAATGCTCATTTGGAAGGAACCTTGTTTTTTAAACATTTGAACTTACAATCAGCTACAGGGTACAGCACTGGAGTCAGAGTTATATTTTGGGTTTAGGGTGAGTTTGTCACTTACTAACTCTATAATCTTGAGCAAATGGTACTGGTTAAAGGAGATTTAAGCTAGAATAAGGAGAAGGAGGAGGCCTTAGTTTAAGTTATGGCAATCCATTTTACACCCAACCAAGTTTCAAAAAAGCTCAACAAATATTTGTTAGATTAAAAAAAGTAAGCAAACATTCCACACTCAAAGACGTGTGAACTTTATTTATTATAAACAGCTCAACTGCTCTACATGTTTTAGAAAGAGGCTAGTTGGTATTCTTCCTCAATCCTAACAACCTTTACGAAAATATTAATATAAAAACATATGCATGCATCTAATTTCTGGACTTGGAAAAAAATAAAAAAATTTTAAAATGTGCTTATAGAGTGATAGAAAAACTATTTATTTAAGCTAACAACTAGTACAACTAACATTTTAGTGGATGAAATCAGCCCAGCAAACCATAGAATAATTAATAAAACTGTGTATTCTCAGGGAAATAATAATATCCTCTGGAGAAAAGGTCTGAAAAAAACTATTCAATCTGAAAATCAAACAGAGAGAAGTCAGAGGCACCCCTCATGAGTGGCACAGTCATAACAGGCTGAAAAGTATCACATTTCTAGTTCCTCTCATTTTATCATACTGGGTTGTTTTGTAATTAACATGCCCAGAGCTGACAACATGCAGGGTAAGCTAAAAAATGTTTTCTACAGAAAAAAGGCATTTGCATCTGTATGATTTCAACTGCCCACTTTCCAGAAGACTCATTGTACATACTTGAATTTCCCTAAGATCTTTGTCATGAAGATTCTGAAGAGGGTCAATGAAGTTCTGCTTCACTTCTATGTCCAAAGAGTCTTTGACTTCCGACAGTTCCCGCATGGCCTCCCCGACCTCACCAAGCGCTGGGCCTAGGAGAGAACAAAGCTCTTTCATGTTACAGAATAAAGATGAAATGCACTCGCAATAACACGGCCCTTCACAGATGAAAACCCAAAGGATTACCACTTGTCTTCTAAAGACAACAGACAAGAGAGAACAGGTATCTTCAGTTCACTCCCGGCAACAGACTCAATGCACCCTAAGAGGGTAAATACCTCTCATCAAGAATTTAATAGTTACTTTTTCCCTTATAAAGCAATTTAGGAAGCTCCCTGCCCTCTCTTGTAAGTACCAGTTTTCCCTAATACGCGACTAGCTTAAGGCCAATCTGTTTAGCAGAAGTAAGTACCAGAAATAGCAGGGTTCAACCAGGAAGGAGATCCCACATCACAAGGGGGTGAAACAAGAAGATGTTGGGTGTGGTAGCTGAGTGTTGGGGGAGACAGGGTGAAGGAATAAATCATGTCTCACCTTGGGCAGTAAAACTAGGTACCATATACAAGTGAACAAAGATCTACGAAAAAGCCCATGAGGCAGGGCTTTGAATCATGCTGACTGTGTCTGCTCACTCTGCTTCAATACTCAATGACTGCCAGAAATACCCAACAGAAAGTGCCGAGGAGGCATCTGGATACGTCAATCAAAGCTGTTGCAAAGACTGAGGTCTTACGGGGGGCAGCGGTGGGGGGAAGAAAGCTTATAAGATAAACACATTAGAGCGAACGAAATAATTCTGAAAACAAGTTTTTGGCCCATGTATATAAGATCTAAAATTGAAAACCAAAATATAAAATGATTTATCCCATTTCTACAGAATTTCTTACCAGCACCAAAATCCCCATGGAAAATGAAAGAATTACAATGTGAGGAAGCACTTGTTACCAAAGTTGCAATCATCTCCAAGCTCTCTTCCAAATTTGAGCATGGCCTCCGCCAGCAGCGCCTCCGCCTGGGGATAGCCTGGCCCCTTCTCCTGGCCACGGATTTTTGACATGGTGTTGATCATGCTGAGCTTAGCTCTGGAAGCTGAAGGTGAAGAGAGAACAAGCTTTCAGAGTAGGCAATGTGACACAGCGGAACAGGGCTGGATGGAGGATCAGGTCTCAAAGAGGCCTACAAAGTAGCTCAGCTACCGGTAAGTGTACCTTCAGTAGGCTCCAGTGTTCTCTCCATCAGTCAGTCTAATCAATCACTTTTTTAAAGCACTAAGCTCTCCCTTTCCCTTAAGATCTTATAATGAATTACAGCAACACTGTTCCGGGTGAAGCAGGATTACAGGCTCAAATCGTATCGCTGTGTGCCCTCCCCCATCCTCCCTTCATTGTGGTGGCCCCTGCAGTGACTCTGGAGAGCTGGGTGCTTCCATGGAGAGCTTTTTAGAAACTCTCACATTATGTGATGACCTCTAAATTTTATTCTAGTTTTATAGTTCAATTCTAGGAGTCTAAGGATTAAAGTAAGGAACCAATGGTAAATTCATGCAGAGTGGGCCTTATGCCTTGTTTCACTTATACCATGTATGAAATAGAACTATTTTCAAAATCATTTCTCAACTAAGATTCTGATGGTAAACAAACCCATGAAGAGCAAAAATACTGTGTTCATTTAAAAGACTTAATCACTTATCGAGCACATAACTAGAGAAAATTAGTTTTGTGCCTCAAAGAGAACATTTCAATTTCTGTTTCTTTGCTTTTGTTTTTATAAAAGAAGTTGCCTAGAAAGCAATTCCAGTTTTAGTGGCAAAAACAGCTTTATTAAAAAAACTGTTATAGCCTATGACTTAATTGATGCTAGGATAGCTAGGTTCCTCAGGTTCATAATTAAAGTTGGGATTACACATTAACCTAGGACTATATCCCAAATCCCATCATCATGGAAACCCCAGATAGAATCACAGCTTAAGGTACTTGCAGCATTCAGTGGCTGACAATCTTGAACATTTATTTCATGAGGCTTTTATTTAAACTTTGAGTCTTAGAGGCATTGAATAGAGATGAGAAAAGTTATCAGGAGAGGACATCCTGCAACCCTGTCCCATGGATATTACAATGAGCAAGACAATTATGGTTCCTGCTTTCACAAAGTTTATAATGAACTGAGGGTAGAGTCTATTTTAAAATTAATTAGAGTGAAGTACATATACCAAGTGCCATGATGGGGTATTGAGAAGAGTCCCAGATATATGGCACTGTCCTCGCCTGTGGGGGAGGGGCATTGCAAAGGATTCCTAGAGGGAAGTATCTTTAAGTTTAGAACCAAACAGTATGTAGCAGTTAGTCAGGCTAACAGCACATGTAAAGGCTGGTGGTGATTGGAAAAATACAAAATTTACTTATGTGCTTTTTCATATAAAAGGGATCATATGTTAACTTTGAAAAATAGAAAATGTAGGCTAAGTGTGGTGGCTCATGCCTACAATCCCAGCATCTTGGGTGCCCAAGGCAGGAAAATAATTTGAGGACAGGAGTTTGAGACCAGCAAGGCAACATAGCAAGACCCCATTTCTACAAAAAAATTTAAAAGTTAGCAGGGCATGGTGGTGCCCACCTGAAGTCTCAATTACCAGGGAGGCTGACGTGGAAAGATTGCTCAAGGCCAGGAGTTTGAGGCTGTAATGAGCTATAATGGTACCACTCCACTCTTGGTGACACAGCAAGGCCCTGTCTCTTTTTAAAAAAGAGAAAATGCCACAGAATCCTTTTTAAGGGGACGATATAATTATTTTCTGCAGTGAGTCATATCGGAGATCCAGGAAGGACATAGTCCTGGCCCTCAAGGTGCTCACAATATAGTGAGGAGTAAGATAAACAGTGGCAACAAGTATGATAAATATTATCATGGCTGATATCATGGTACTAGGGGGACACTGAGGAATGACATGAATAAAATGAAAAGAGTACAAATAAACTAAGCAAACATCTAAAATGTACAGAATGAACAGAAGGAAAGGAGAAACAGAGTAATGAAACCACACATGAGTTAATCCCTACAAATCCTATTCAGGCCATTTTACATTTAAGGACGTATGCCTTTTATAAAAGCTGGATGTGGTTTAAGTGCTTATATCGTGGCTCTAATAAGGGCTGTCTCCAGGTAAGTAATTCTAAACAGTTTAATACATTGTGGCTGAATTTCAAATACACCATTTTGAATGTTGTTCAATTATGAAGAGCTTTATTATTTTACTAAGAATATCTTGGATATGTTCTATATTTTCATGAGAAGGAGGAGGAAAGCCATTTTCTACTAGCTTATCTACTTCAAATGATAAAAAAGTCTATTAATCCACATATCTGAAGAGACTAGCTTTTAAATTCATTCACAAATTTATTACATATTAAGAATCTTGCGTTAATGAAACTTCTGTGTTATTAAAAATATCATCAGACCTCTGAATTAACCATCTTTAAATGTTAACATAATTGTCTTTAAATGATTGTTTAAAGCAGTACTTTAATAAACTGAGAGTGAGCTTGGAAAATACAAATTTAAAGCACTCAAATTCCTATTATCTATCCTCAGCCTGGATTTCTTTACCAAGTTGTATGTGCCCTTAGAGATCCATGTCCCTTCTCTTCTAAACAAACCTAACTCCTCTCCTTCAAACTTCTACACATCTACTTCTAGGTGATTCCCAGAAGGAAATTTATTGGGTGAACTAAAACAGCAGGAAGTAAAATTAGAATGACCATAAAAGGTTGACCTATTCCCAAAAGGGCCCCACTATTTTGTCCTCTGTTAAAATGAGTAGTTTCTTTTTTGACCTTAAAATTGATGCTATCTTTTAAGGAAGACAAATGGGGGCAGTTGAGACTCAATCTTAACTCCCAACTCTAAAGCATCATCTGTAGCATCCCTGACAAGCTTTCTAATTCTGGTAACAGCCAAAGGGAGGTCTAAGCTCTGCTGAGAATAAAACAGAAGCTCTGCTAGCCCTGCCTGAGTTATTTCCTCTGACCTGAAAGCAGTGTCCATGTGAGTCACCGCCCGATCTGCCCTACAGCTGCTTACCTAGCGTGGCAGCTAGCTGAGGATGCTGAAAACTCAGTACTTCTGCTAAATCTTAGTTTTTATTTCCTAATCCAAACAAAGAAACAAACAGGAAAACCATTAGGTCTTGCTTTCCATGGAAAACAGCAGAGTCCATTAAAATGAACATTAGCTTTGAGCTCATACAGACATAGCTAAAAATCCAGACTCTAAATCTTGCTAGTTAGCTGTGAATCCCTGAGAAATCTCTCATTCGTAAGACTGTTATCAGTGTTCAATGACAAACAGCAAAAACCAGCACAGACAACACAACAGGCACTGGATACTGGGGAAAATATTCTTTCTTTCCTCTTTCCAGGCTCTCCTGTCTATGAGTGTGTGTTCTGGAATGATCTACTGACAACTTGCTTACACAGGGAACTGCATTGCCCAGAGTCCCTTCCTTGCGTGTTTCCATAGACAAAAGTCAGAACTGGTCCAAAATGAGGCTGTGAAAGATGTGGGAAGTGAAGTTGAAGCAGCAGCCCTAACACTATGAAGGCTGGCGTTAGTGAGAGGGGGTGACAGAAAGATGCAGAGGTGCCTGTGGGTTCCAGTTTTTCCTTGCTCTTCCCCACTGTGGGCTGAATCACTTCATTTAAACATTTTAATTTTTTATAAAATGTTTCTGTACACATCATTTTTTCAAACCCTTAGTTAAAGCTTTCCTGTTCAAAAGTACCATGACCGCCCACTGTGCTCTGGAATGACACTAGAGGCTGCTGATACAATCTGGTCACACCACTCTGTGGTCTCACAGGATGGTTTGAGAGAGCAGGTCTCCTTGGCACCAGGCCTGCTTTTCCCTCACACTAATTAAATGTTAACGATTCCAAGGCTACCACTGAGTCTTTTCATTTCTCCTGACTCCATTTTGTAAAGTACAGAAGAGTACAGTTCCACTTCTCAGATAGGCTAAAAAGCTATATGGTTTGCCATCACTCACTCCAATCTTCCCTTAGGAATCTGGCTCTTTGGAAGCAATTCCTTCTTAAATTGTGCCATGATAATCTGCTTTGGCCAGGCACGGTGGCTCAAGCCTGTAATCCCAGCACTTTGGGAGGCCGAGACGGGCGGATCACTAGGTCAGGAGATCGAGAGCATCCTGCCTAACACGGTGAAACCCCGTCTCTACTAAAAAATACAAAAAACTAGCCGGGCGTGGTGGCAGGCGCCTGTAGTCCCAGCTACTCGGGAGGCTGAGGCAGGAGAATGGCGTGAACCCGGGAGGCGGAGCTTGCAGTGAGCTGAGATCCGGCCACTGCACTCCAGCCTGGGCGACAGAGCGAGACGCTGTCTCAAAAAAAAAAAAAAAAAAAAGAAAATCTGCTTTATGCGAGGATGACAAAAAGTGATCACATGCTCTCCCAGAATCAGAAAAAAGAGTTCCCAAGCTAAATCATGAGTCCCACATCAAGGAGTTTAAAAAAGATTAAATTAATTAAAATCAGTAAGTAGGTTACACTGGAAACAATTACGCATTCTTCATACAGAAAAACTGTGACATTTCACTGCCTGGTTGAATAGTCATTTACCAAAAATCTATTTTTAAAATATTTTCTCTGTGATAAAGTCAGCAAAAGAAATATTCATGAAGCACCTATAATGTGAAAGGGTTATGGCTAGGGAGACTCTGAAAGAAGTGAGGTGCAGCCTCTGCTCTTAAAAAGCTTATTATCCAGGTGGAGAGTCAGAGTGCTCACTCACTGCTGTGAGGCAGAGCGTGGGCGAGGCTGTAATGTATTAATATTTACACTGCAGAAGACACAGCAACAAATTCTACCTGAAAGAGTAAGGCGGGGAGGCTAATGAACAGATGATGCTCGAGCTGGGCTTGCTGGAAGAGTGAACCGTAAAAGGAGAGACTTGGGAAAGGCCATTCTAGGTACCTGGAGAATCTGAGTAAAGGACACAAACCAGAGATAGATCAAGTGTTCAGAGTTTGGAACAACCAGATCTCTCAAATACCGCTGGTAGGAGAACAAACTGGCAGAAAATTCTAGACAACAATTTGGTAGTGTTTACTAAAGCTGAATAGACACATACCCTGTAGCCCAGTAACTCCACTTCTAGGTGTATGTCCATCAGAAATGTGTACATGCATAACAGACATGTACAAAAATGTGCTATTCAAAATATCTAGAAAATGGAAACACCTAAATGCTCATCAGTGGAGAAAATGGACAAATAAATCGTGCTACGTTTTCACAAGGGAATTCTACAGAGCAGTAAGAATGAAAGTAGAAGAACAAATAGAAGATGAACAAAAGAAGCCAGATCAAAAGAATACATGTTCTATGGTCATATTTCAGTTACAAAACAGATAAAAGAGTATAGTGTTAAAGGTCAGGGCAGATAGTGTCTGTGGAGGGAGCTTTTGGAATGTTGACAATGTTCAGTTTCTTGAACTATGTACCTTTTAACAGAAGCATCAGTTTATAATAGTTCATTGAGCAATATACTTACGATGTATGTGTTATACTTTTTGTATGTTATAGATCAATAACAAATTCAGAAATTTCACACCTAAAGATTCTGATGTGATTGGTTTGGCATGTGGTCTGGACACGGCAGTTTTTAAAATCCCAAAGGTGATTCTAATGTGCGGCCAAGGTTGAGAACCACTGTGTTAAAGCCTCTAGACTGAAAACGTGGGAGGTGATGATACAAATCTGAGATGAAGAACGCAGGACAAAGAGAAGACTTTAGAGCGGAAGTGTGTAAGTACTTCAAATGCAGAAAGAGAAAGTCTAACAATATCCATGTGGCTGTACAGCAGACAACCAAGCAGATCAGTCTTGAGCTCAAAGGAGGATGGTGGCGGGTAAAGAGAAGTAACTTATCTGACAACATCTGGAATCTTGAAGGCTTGGCCATTAGATAACAAGCAGAAGAAAATTGCCCCCAAATGAAGATGAAACAAAATTCAAGAACAGGGTTTTCTTCCAGTGGTTTTATATGTGGCAGGTCAGATTAGCTTTTAATTAGTGTCTACTCTAAGCCAGGAGCTTTATATAAACAATTTACCTTAATCTTCACAACTCTGTGGGTCTGGTTCAATTACTCTCACTTTCAGAAAGAGGGATGGGCTGCATCTATAGAGTAAGGATATGGAACTTCAGAGGGGCTGGAAAGCCTATCCAAGTTCTCATAGTTACTAACAGGCAAAGACTGGATTCAGGCTCAGGTCTGAGTCACTCCCAAACCCATTCTCTTTCCCATTCCATTAAATTTCCTGTGGGACTAAAAGTTTCAGATGGAAAACCTTAAGTCTCCAAAACACAAAATCCTTTTCTAAAGGCTTTTACTAGTGGTGGTCAACCTAATGCATATCAGAATTACTCAGAAAACATTTTAAAACCATAGATGTAAGGACCCCCATCTCTATCTTAATAATTTAGAATATCCAGTGGGTTAGGCCACCGAGCATGGGTCCAATGGGCTTTGGGGATATGAGCAAGCAAGCCTGGGCCCTGAAGTCCCACCTCTCATCAGCTCTGGCCAATTGCGTCACCTCCTTGAGTTGGCAAGCTGATGATTCTCATGTATCTCTGCAGGCCAGCCCTTTACACTGTATTGCAGACTCAGGTATTCTAATATCTACTTGACTGCACTAGGATGTGTAGACCTCTCAAACTTAACATATTCAAACTAAACTCCAGATTTCCCATCATCATCCCAAACCTGCTCCTCCTGTAGTACTCTCAATATTAATGAATACAACTCCATTCATTCTTCCACTTGCTCAGGCCCTAGACTTTATAGTCATCTTTGATGTCTCTCTTGCCTAATATGCAATTAGTCAGTATTCAGTCAGCTCTACATTCAAAACACATCTAGGATCAGACTGTTTCTCACTCCGGTCTAAGCCACTACAATCTCTAGCCTGGATTATTAAAATAAGCTCCTACTAGGCTCCCTGCTTCCATGCTTGCCCCCTATAATCTATTCTCACTAGAAGAGTAAGGACAGTCCTATTTAGTGTAATTCAGATCACGTCACCGTTCTTCCCAAAGCACTTTAATGTGTTCCCATGTCATTCAAGGTAGGAACAAAACTTCCAACAATGGTGAAAAGGTCCTACGTGCTCTTACCCCTCTGACCTCCTCCTGCCAACATGGCTCTTCATTGTTCTCACATATATGAGAACTTCCCGGACCCAGTCACACTCTGCCCCTCTTACTTCCATTTTTCTTCATTGCACTGATCATATCTGACATTAGGTATTATTCTCTATCAGTCTCATCCTTCCACAGTATAGGCTCCATGAGGGCAAGGGCTTTGCCTGCCTCATTCACTCATACCTGCCCAGGGCTTAGAACTGCCTTAGAGTAAACATGGAAGATAACTGAAAAAAATGAATGGATTTCTTCATCCACAGAATGGAGAAAATCAAAGCTACCTTGCTGGGTTTATTGTGAGGATTAGAAATGATGTTTTATAGTATCCAGCACTGTGCCTGGCACTTATGGAAATATTCATTAAAATGGAGGCTATGACCAATATGATAAACTGTGTTATAGAACGAAGTTAATCAAGAGGTATAGTGAAATGTATAAATATGGCATTCCCAGATTATCACAGACAAGAGGAAAGTTCTTAGCATTGGTGGGTTTGGCTATAAATATCTAGTTTGCCTCTAGTATAAAACTAAAGATAGGGATGAGGGCCCAACCTAGGCCAAAAGAATAGAGTTGGTAAGTGATTAATGTAAAAAAGGTAAAAAGACTGCTATTTGTCCTCCCCAAATTTATATGTCGAAGCTCTAATACCCAATGTAATTGTATTTGGAGATAGTGCTTTTAGGAAGTAATTCAGATTAAATGAAGTCAGGAGGTCAAAGTTCTAATGCGATAGAATTGGTGACCTTCTAAGAGAGGAAGAGAGGGAAGAATCTCTTTCTCTCCACGCACACACATGCACCACGAAAAGGTCACATGAGGACATAGTAAGAAGGTGGCCATCTACCAGCCAGGAAGAGAGCCCTCATCAGAAATTAAAACATGGTCCAGTACCTTGATCTTGGACTATACAACCTCCAGAACCACAAGAAAATAAATTTCTGTTGTTTAAGCCACCCAGCCTGACATTTTGTAAGGCAGCCTGAGCTGACATAGGTCACATTCTGAGGTTCCAGGGGAAAATGAATTTGGGAGGGATACCATTCAACTCATATACTTTCTTTTTATACCTGATTATTTTAACAAACGTTAAATCAAAGTAATTTTTTAAAACTATCTGAATTCCTACGTTTGTGAGCAAACCAATTATTATATAATTTTCATTTCACATGGATTTCTGAAGCTTTTATCTTTATAAATATTCCACCTGGGTTTACTTTTTTTGAATAAAATCATCTTAAAAAGTTAAGTTTGAAAGAAGCCTCCAAAAATATATACAATTTCTTGACTGCATCATTTATTGAGTCCTTGGGTAACAATATTTTACTGACTAAATGCTTTATTTCCATAAAGCACATAAGCATGAAATCAACCAACGAATGTGTAATCTAAGATTTTCAAAAATAAAGAAGAGGCAGGTCCCTAACATTCTCCACTCTACAAAGGTCTCCCTGCCTCTGTCTACAGGTATTTACAGAGCATTTGCTGCCTCCCTACCAGTGGGAGCTACTCTTCCTTGGTAGTTCAACCCAGTGGTATGCTGGAGTTAGGCCAGCACTGCTCGGGGGAGCCAAGTGTGAGTCTCTTTTTCCAAGTCAGAGTTCAGTGATGTCACACGGGTAGCTTGAAAATGGCCATGTGAGACACAGAAGCTGGCTCATGCTACAAATCAAGGTTTTTCTTCCACAAAGATGGTTGTTAAGCCTATAGCAGCACACTGCTGGTTCCTCCCAGCTTGTGGCAAGTTTTATTGCATTCCAATTCTCATCTGTGGTGGCCAGGTAAAGCATTATTATACTTCTTGGCTTAAAAAAAAAGATGGCACATTTGAAAATGTAAAGTACAAAGAATAACATAACACACTCATATACACATCTTTCATATTTCTCACTGTTAAGTACAATGTTCCTGACAATCTCTGAACAAGTATTAATACTTCCCTTATAGTATTTTTGTGTGTTTGTCTCTAAAACAGGACAGACTTGAGGTTGTGAGGTTGTTGAGGTTGTGACAGATGTTTGCAGGAAAGCCTGTGAGATTCTTTTTCTGGAAAGATGTAAAATGTTAGGGGACCTGTGGCTCACAAGCCTCTGAGGGCCAGGCAAAAGCGGTGTTTTCTAAGGGGGTTTAGTCCCAAGGACAGTGATGCCAGAAGATGGAATGCTCCTTTTCCTAAGGAAAAAAACAGGGAGTTTTAATGTCTGCCTTTTTTAAGTTTCATTTACTACAATTCAAATCAAGGTTTATAACAAATGGGATTTCTGTTGCGCCGGAAACCGGCAGTCTCTGTGGAACAGAGATGCCCAGCACAAACCTGAACACAGGACGGGGCTGCAGAGGCACAGGGATGTGAAAATGAGTGTTCCCTGCTGGAAGGGCAGGGATGAGGGGTGAGTCTGCCCTCTGCACCCCATTTTTCTCCCCACCCTAGGTGATTATGATGGGAGTATTTGGGGAAAGACCTTTTGTAAGTCACTTTTTAAAAATTACAACCTGATTTAAACTGCTGTATTCTCAAGAGTAGCTTCCTTCTTTCACTGTGAAATTTCAAATAAAAACATATCGACAGGGCATCTGTCTATCACAACAGGGAAGAAGAAAATCCAGCCCCCACCCTTGGTGTGAGCTGATGAACACAGCTAATGTACTTGGGCAGAACAGGTGGCCACAGTACTCCAAGTCACATCTTCGTGTTCTGACTGTTGGGGGAAACCTAACGGGTTTAGCATCCATCAGGGAAGACCAAAGACATGAAACATGGTTTCTGAAGTCTTTCACTGCTTTTAGTAATTTAACTCCTTTGTCACCTCTCTCTGTCTTATAGAAACCAAGCCTCATTGCCCAAAGGAGCAGAGATCTTGAGCAGGACAAATGCCAAATAATTTGTAATACTATTAATTAATTGCTACTATCTGGTCTGAAAACTTAGAGCCCTGAAGTATCTGAAAAACTGAAGATCATAACCAGATTTCATCCTATAACTATCATTTCAGAAGTATCTACTACATATATAATTTGTACACATCATTCAGCCTTGCAAAACACAAGAGATGAGTTTTGTTTCTCCATTTTACAGATAAGGAAAATGAAGTAAGAAAAATGATGTAAGGTGCCCAAGGACATGTACCAACAAGAAGCCGGGCCAGAATTTGAATCACAGCTGTTTCCCAAAAGCTCACTGTTCTCTTGTCAGATTCCCAGAAGGCTGCACTGGCTCTCACTGCTTTATTACATCTTCATTAAAACAGGTCAAATTAAGACTTCTCAGCAGCAAAATGTAAAGCTTTAGCCATACTTACACTTGTTAGGTGTTTAAAAATGCAGAGGTGATAAAGTGTAATCATTCAGGAGGCAGGATGAGCCCATGTGAGTCAGAAGCCTGGAGATTGCTCCACCAGCATGACCTTGGACACCTCCGCTTCCACACTCAACATAAGAAGATTGCTTCCTGAACTTCATATTGCTTTCCCAATCTAAAAATCTCTGATACGTACATTACAATCCACAAGAACAAGTGGATGAAGTCATTTAGTAGATGGCATCTATTTCAGCGTACACAGATTTTAATGTATATTTTCAAAACCAAAGAAATAGATTCCTTTGCAAAACCATCACTGAGATAAAAACCAACAGGTCTTATTTTAAAACTCCAAGAAAAATTTATTAAAAAAATCCCTCCTCTTTTTAAAATTTCTTCAAGAATGTCTACTATAGCCAGACCATGTTTATCTTGTTTCTGTGTATGGGTCTGTGCAAAAATAAGAATTTTAAAAGTATATATCAAATAAATAGTTCAAGGAAAACAAAAGGTAATTTATTCTCCCTTCTTGTAGAAAACTGACAAATTTAATTAAGGATAATTAATTCCTAAATACAAGTAACATTTTTACACAAGCATTAAAATTCAGAGGACCAAAGTGACATTTAAATTTAAAAATATAATCTTTTTTTGAAGATAAAA
The DNA here is from genome assembly GCF_000951045.1 of Mandrillus leucophaeus. Lineage (NCBI taxonomy): Eukaryota > Metazoa > Chordata > Mammalia > Primates > Cercopithecidae > Mandrillus > Mandrillus leucophaeus. Next base: position 321,063 of record NW_012104421.1, on the reverse strand, counting down.
AAATTAGAAATGCCTTCTCCTATAACAGAATCTATTATCATTTCCTACCAATTAATGCAAGGGTACATAGTATCAAAGGAATAACACAGAGTAGGGCTCAAAATATTGTGCTGGTGAAATGAGCAGGTGTGGATAACCAAAGGAGGCATTAAACAAATGTTAGTTATTTTCTCTATTTTCCCACTTTTGGAGAAAATTACAGTTGATGGCTATTTCGTTGAAATGGCAACCAGCTAAAAATATACTTGCCTCTTCATCACCTATCAAGAGCCAAGGATGTCTTTAATTGACGGAAAAAATTAAAAGTTTGTTCTTGGAAAAGATCAACAAAATTGACAAACATTTAGTTAGCTGGACTAGGAAAAAAAAAAACAGAAGGAAAAGACACAAACTACTAAAATCAGAAATAAAAGGTGGGGACATTCATTCTGATATGCACAAGTAAACAGGATTATTAAGAGATTACTATGAACAACTGTACAACAATGAATTGTATAACCTAAATGAAATGGACAAATTCTTAGAAACACAAAACCTACCAAGACTAACTCACAAGTAGAAAATCTGAACAGACCTGTCATTAGTAAGAAGATTGAGTCAGTAATAAAAAATCTCCCAACAAAGACAAGTCCAGGATCTGATGGCTTCAACAGTGACTTCTACCAAATATTTGAAGAACTAACACCAACCCTCCTCAAACTTTTCCAAAAAATTGAAGAAGGAAAATTTCCTACTCATTCTATGAGGATAGCATTATCTTGATATCAAAGCCAGACAAAGATACTACAAGACAACTAGAGACCAATATCTCTTATAATCATTGTTGTGAAAATTCTCAACAAAATGCTAGCAAACCAAATTCAACAGCATATTTTAAAAATTATACCCCATGACCAAGTGGTATTTGTTCCTGAAATACAAGCATATTGTTCAATACACAAAAATGGATCCATCTAATACTTCACATTAACATAATAGAGTAAAACATACACACACACATATGATCATCTCAGTTGATGCAGGAATAAGTGTTGACTGAGTTCAACACCTTTTCATGATAGAAACAATAAGCTAGGAATAGGAAGAAACTACCTCAACATGGTAAAAGTCATATATGAAAACTTCAAAATGAAAATCATACTAAATGGCAAAAGACTGAAAGCTTTTACTCTAAGATCAGAAACAAGACAATGATGCCCATTGTGACCACATCTATTCAACACAGTACTGAGAGTTCTGGCCAGGGCAATTAGGTAAGAAAAAGGAATCCAAATTGGATGTAAACAAGTAAAATTATCTATCTTCAGATGATATGATTTTACATATAGAAAACTCTAAAGATTTCCCACAAAAAGCTGTCAGAACTAATAAATGAATTCAACAAAGTAGCAGGACACGAAGTCAACACACAAAAATCAGTTGCATTTCTATACACTGACAATGAACAATCTGAAAAGAAAACTAAAAGGATAATTCCATTTACAATAGTATCAAAAAGAATCAAATACTCAGGAATTAATTTAACCAAGGAGGTAAAAGACTTCAACAATGAAAACTACCAAACACTGCTGAAAGAAATTTTAAAAGACATATATAAATGGAAATAACATCCCATGTTCATGAACTCAAAGATTTAATATTATTAAGATGTCAACATTATTCAAAGCAATCTACAGATTCAATGCAATTCCTATCAAAGTCTCAGTAACATTTTTTGTAGAAATGGAAATTCCATCCTAAAATTCATATGGAATCTCAAGGGACTCTAAACAGCAAAAACAATCTTAAAAAACAAAGCTAGAAGACTCATAGCTCCTGACTTGAAAACTCATTGCAAAGCTATGATAATACAGTGTGGTATTGTCATAAAGACAGACATGTAGGCCATGGGAACAGAGTAGAGAGCTCAGAAATAAACCCTTGCATACATGGTCAAATGTTTTTTGACAAAGGTACCAAGACCACTCACAAGAAATAACAGTCTTTTCAACCAATGGTGCTGGGAAAAATGGATCTATATGCAAAAAAATGAATTTGGACCTTTTTCTAATATCATATACAAAAATTAACTCCAAATACATTAAAGATCTAACTGTAAGATCTAAAACTCTAGAACTCTTGGAAGAAAACGTAGGCAAAAGCTTCTTGACATTGGATGTGGTAATGAATTCCCGGATATGATTATGATACCAAAGGCATAGGTAACAACAACAAAATTACACAAATTCAACTTCATGAAAGTTAAGAAATTGTGTGCATCAAAAGACACTATAAACTGAGTAAAAAGGCAGCCCACAGAATGGGAGTAAATATTTGTAAGTTGAATCTGATAAAGGAGTAGCATTCAGAATATGCACAGAACTCCTAAAACTCAACAAAAAACTCAAACAACTAGATTAATAAATGGGCAAAGACTTGAATTGACATTTCCCCAAAGAAGATATACAAATGGCTAAAAAGCACATAAAAATGTGTTCAACATCACTAATCATTAGGTCATTACAAATCAAAACTATAATGAGATACCACCTCACATTCATAAGTATGGTAAACCTCAAAAAACCAGAAAATAACAAGTGTCAGCAAGGATGTAGAGTAACTTGAACCCTTGCGCACTGCTGGTGAGAAAGTAAAATGGTGTGGAAAAGAGCACAGTGGTTCCTGAGAAATAAAAAATAGAATTCCCTTAAGTTCCAGCAATTCCATTTCTGGATATTTACCCAAAATAATTGAAAGCAGAGTTTCAGAGAGATATTTGTATATTCATGATCATAGAAGCATTATTCACAATAGTTAAAATGTGAAAGCAATGCAGCTGTCCATCAACAGGTGAACCAATATAAAAATTGTACTATTTACACACAATGGAATATTATTCGGCCTTAAAAAGGAAGGCAGTTCTTACATACACTATCACTTATCATATAAGTAAACCTTGAGGACATTATGCCAAGTGAAATAAACCCGTCACAAAAAAGACAAATGCTATGTGATTCCACTTATATGAAGTAATTAGAATAATTAAAATCACAGAGCTAGAAAGTAGAAAGGTGGTAGACAGGGGCTGAAGTAGGAAAGGGGGAGTTATTATTTAAGGGGGCTATAGTTGCACTTTTACAAAACAAAAAGAGTTATGGAGATGGATGGTCGTGGTGATTACACAACATTATGACTGTATTTAATCCCACTGAAATGTATACTTAAAAATAGTTAAGATAATTTCATGTTATGCATGTTTTACTATGAAAATGACAAAAATTAATTCTAAATTATTTTAACTAAATTTGTGAAGCCTAATATAGAGATTACAATTGTAATATGAGTATAAATCCTCAAATCACATTAAATAAGATAGGGGCTTAATACTTGCAACAAAATTTATGTAATAAACAGCATCTTAGCATGCATTTCATTTTGGCAACATGTAATTATTGCATATTATGGCCTGGTTTTCTTAGGTCAAGTCTCAGAGCATCTACAAGTCTGAAACCTGGCTCTCTGATGCTCTCTGCACTGACACCAATGTCCTCTGCAGTTTTGCACACTAACAATTACTAAATGACAAAAAGTTACACTGTAATGAGAACTTAGGTAAATACATTCATATCTATGTTGTTTCTTTTGTAGTTAACTATTAGAAGAGACTGAGAAAAGGGAAGAGGAAGATTTGCCTACTGTCTTATACAAATAGGCAACCCTAGCACTGGATCATGCTACTCTCAACCCAAATAATGGTATTTATATATAACACCTCTCTTCAAGGTGACAAAGCTCTTTTATGCCGCAGTTAGGAAACAGCAGGGAGGGATAGTAAGACACTGTGCTGTAGTACACAGTCAGCAGCCCTAAGAACTTGTGGCATGGGGCAGCAAACATCTCCCACCTGAAGATGGGGTGCTGCAAGGTGCCAACACAGTCTCACAGCATGCCCTGGGAAAGCAGGCAATTGCCCCCCCAAGGGCATAAAACAGCTTGTGCAATTTGAAAAATACACAACCCTCAGTGTACTAACATCATAAGCCTTTGCTTTCTCAGGTTTTCAGAGCAAACAGAGGGTGGTAGTTGATACTATAACCTTATTGTAAGAAGGGTCCTGGAGTGGGATTTCTAAAGGCCTTGCCCAGGGAGGAACTGCTGGGTTAGCATCTGAGATGCCCTAGGTTGAGCTGCAGTACCCCGACAGGAAGGTACGTAACATTTCTTGAGTCCCTACTAAGTGTCAGGCACTGTGCCAAGTGTTCTTTGCTATCATGTTTCAAAACACAAAGATATCTTCAGTCTTTGCTGGAACTGGACTAACCTACACTCCCTGGGGGGTTCAGGAGACTTCATCTTAAGCTGAAAAGATAGTAACAGGTGTTCCCAATCTACCTCCTGCTTCAGTGTAAGGTATCCAGGGAGCCTAAAGCCCCTGGGCAAATAGCCTGATGGCCCCAGCAGACAGCTGTATGCTTGAAATAGGAGCTCTGGCTGGGAACAGCCACACTGTATTCGTTTTCTACATAGAATAACAAAGTACCACAAACTTAGTGGCTTCGAACAAGTAAGTCTGGGCATGCCTAAATTGAGTCCTATGCTCAGGGTCTCACGAGGCTGCAAACAAAGTGTGAGTCAGGCTGCTTTGCCATCTGGAGGCCGGAGTGGGGAAAAGTCTGCATCCAGGCTCACATGGGTTGCTGTCTTCCTGAGTCCGGGCTGTTCACTTCTCTGTGGCAGTGTGATGGAGAGTTCTGGCTTCCCACTGGCTGTTAGCTAGTGGCCACCCTTAGGTTCTAGAGACTACCCCCAGTTCCTTGACATGTGGTCCTCTCCTTAGGCTGTCATAACACAGCAGTGTGCTTCCTCTAGACCAGGAAGGGAATGTCTCTCGTATTAGTCTGCTAAGACTGTCTCACATAATGTGACATGATTATGGGAGTGATGCACCATCGATTTTGCCATATAATGTAATCACATCAAGGGAGTGGTGAGTGGTTGATTCCATTACCTTTGCCATATTTATTGGTTACCAGCAAGTCACAGGTTCCATCTACACTCAAAGGGAAGGGATTAAACAAGGGTGTGAATCTGTAGGAGTCACTCTAGAGTGTACTTGCCACACATACCAAGCCTGGAAGTATCTTTGTAGTTTAAGACTTTGTAGCATAAGACATTTTGTTTTGAAAACAGAATGTGTTTGGAGATAGTAATATCTGAATAAAGATTCTGGCTCTTCTGTTGTAAAACTGGGCAAATTGCTAGTCACCTTGCAGCTTCAGTTTTCTCATCCAAAACCAGATACAGCTATTATCTATGTATATAAACGTAAATGTCTATTAATAGATTCAGCCCAGTGATGTTATACATGAGAGTATGCACATCCACACTTTTCCCAAAGCAATTGTGAAATATATTAATTGTGCATGACACCAAATAGATATTACACAGAGAACAGCTCTGATCCTGATCTGCAAAAGTCTGCAGACCCTGACTCTTACCTGAAAAGTTAGCTACTCATATAAGATGGAGCTTATATATGCTTAACATGATTTGATTCATTCATTAAGCCAATCAACCAATTGCTAGCACCAAACTCTGTGCTAGGAACTGGGTATATATAAAGGAGTAAAAAAGACATAGTCCTTGACGTCAATGACTTGTTTACAATATACTGGAAGAGATGAACAGCATTCATTCAATAAATATTTACTGAGGGCACTGTTTCCATTATGACAGATAGTAAACAAGATAGACAAGACTCTGCCTTTCTGGACATTATGTTCTATATGAGAAATGGGAGTGACGTGAAAGCAATAAACAAAAAAAAAAGATAATTTCAAATGTTGATAGGAAATAATATAAGGAGGTATCAGAGGGATGAGGAGAAGCTATTTTCAATAGGGGGCAGGCCAGGAAAGGACTGTACAGGGAGACGGCACCTGACTGAAGGTGTAGTGATGAGGAACAGCAGACATTATCAGGAGCTGGAGAAGAGTGTTCCAGGCAGAAGAAACACCTGTGCAAAGACCCCAAGACAGGAACAAGGCTGAGGATAACTCTCAGTACGATGGAAGCCAGTGGAGAGTTACAAGCAGAGGAATGACAAAACGTGATTTACATCTTTAATGGATAGAACTGGCTGCTATGGGGAGAATGTAAAACAGGAGAGTAATAATGGAAAAAGGCAGTACAGTGAACAAATCGTAAGTTGCGTAAATATTATGAAAAGTGCAATAAAAAATAGAATTGGGCTCTTTGCAGTGTACAAACAATCCTATGCTCAAGTTACTGCATTACGGTGGCAGTGACAAGCAACATTTTAACAAGTAAATGTACAGTTGAAGTGGTGCTAAATGCTCTGAAGAAAAGTAAAACAAGAAAAGGCTTAGGAAGTTAGAAGGACTGATGTTTTCAACAAGATGGTCAGGAAAGCTGCACAAATTAGGTGACATTTGAGCAGACCCCCCAGTGAAGGTTTTGAGAAGACATGGAGAGGAAGTGATTGAGGCAAAAGGGCTGGCCAGGCCCCATGAACAACGTGCCTGTGTGTTTGAGGAAGGCTAGCTCAGAAGGAACAAGATGGAGACAGCCAGGAACATAGGGAATGAGTTCAGTTCCTCAGGACTTTGTAACCCACATAAGTGCTTTCAATTTTATTCTAAGTGAGGAACCTCTCAAGAGATTTGTGGAGGGGAACTCATGTAATGTGAAGATAACATGAAAATATAAAACTGGAGTAGAACTGGTGTCGACTTGGCCCTCAGGAGATGCCACTCAGAGGAGATATATAAGCTAAGACAGGAGGGACGGTGAGAAGACAGTTGAAGAAGGGGTAGGTGAGGGCCCACATTCCACCAGGAGAAGGGGAAACAGCTGCCGCAAATTCCTGATACAGCAAAGAACTTGAGGAACTGAAGAAACTGAAGGCCACAGGGTGAACAAGAGGAAGAAGGAACTAGGAGAGACAGAAAGCACAGGGGCCACCACATGCTGGATCTTAAAGGCCATGCTGAGGATTTAGGTATGGTATTTATTTATAGTATTTAGGGACTATTCATGTGAGGCGCCATTAGCTTAATTCTCAATATATTTGCACACATGCATTTTAAATGTATACTATATTTGTTATGATTAGGAATCTTTTTTTTTTTTTTTTTTTTTGAGACAGAGTCCTGCTCTGTCGCCCAGGCTGGAGTGCAGTGGCATGACCTTGGCTCACTGCAAGCTCTGCCTCCCAGGTTCACACCATTCTCCTGCCTCAGCCTCCCAAGTAGCTGGGATTACAGGTGCCCGCCACCATGAGCAGCTAACTTTTTGTATTTTTAGCAGAGACAGGTTTTCACTGTGTCAGCCAGGATGGTCTCGATCTCCTGACCTCGTGATCTGCCAGCCTCGGCCTCCCAAAGGGCTGGGATTACAGGCGTGAGTCACCACACCTGGCCCTGATTAAGAACCTTTTAAATAGGATCTGGCTTTAGCATTCATTGTTTAGACACACAGGGAAAGAATATCATTATTCCACCAGTTCTAGCTGACTTAAAACTCTGAATCACTTACAGTGTCTCAAACATTTTAGGAACCTATTAATTTTCAATATTTTCCCCAAGGATGTAGAAGTAGAAATCCTCCAGCCTTTCAATACATTAGTATATGAATTATATCAGCCATCACCTGACCTAAATTTTCTTTCTTAATATATTTTTCCTTGAAAGACCCTATTCCTTTGAAGCTTAACAACATATTCCTCACAACTGCTTTTGTAATTTGTCCTTTATGCATTTTGATTCTTTTTCACTGTCAGGATTTGGAAATGGAAAAGCTCTGGCTACTAGACTCAGCACACGTCCCTTATTCTTTAAGTGAAGGACGGACATATTCATTCATACACCTATTCACCAGACATACTGAGGACAAACAATGTACCAGGCATAATGTTACGGACTCTAAAAGATGCAAAGATGAATACAAGTTATCCTGTCCTCCAGGAAAAACAGCAAATTCAGTGTGTTGTAAGACCAAGGATTTGGCTACATGAATGCCAGGTAATACATGTATTTATTTTCAGTTCCAAAGTCACCACATATAATCACTGTATTTATTCATCTTTGGAAGGAGATGATTAACAGCACAGCCTGTGGGAAAAGAAGTATACTAATTTTGATAGAGTATCTTTCTAGGGACTAATGGGACATTTTGAAACTAATACAGCTAGCTTTTATTTCCACAGGCAATATTTCACAAATGAGATTTGAAATTATTAAAAAATTCTAAATAGACATTGAATGACCCCACTTTGATACCCGAACCTCAGAAATGCTGGAAAAATCTAGACCATATAGGCATTCAAGGGAAAAGCATTTCCATAGAAAAACAAACCCCTACTGTGCACAACATTTTTCACATTCAAGCTGCTTTTTATGTAAGCAGTTTGGAAATTTGTATTAGATTATCATATTAGGGTAAGAGAAACTTCTCAGTGCAAACTGAAAAGGCCTGTCTCACAACAAGGATGCTAAGGCTGAAAAGGGTCCACAGTCCAACTATGTCTATAATTCAATTCAAGTGTCACGAAACAGACTTTCAGAAATTTTTTTAAAAATCCAGTCCTTAAAGATATCCTAATTCTAAATCAAGAGTCCATTGCTCTGTTGGAAAAAAAAAAAAAAACACTGATAAAACATAAAACAGGAGGTAAACATGAAACACATATTGAACGGAAAGGTAAACTATCAAGTGCTGTACTGTCTATTATGGGCACCACTGGCCACAGTGGGCTGCTGAGCACCTGAAATGCGGCTAGTCCAAATTGAAACGTGCTGTAAGTATAAAATACAGATCGAAATTCAAAGTATGAAAAAAACATAAAATATCTCAATAATTTTTAATAGTGATTAATATTTTGGCTATAATGAGTTAAATACAAATATTATTATAGAAAATTTCACCTTTCTTTTTACTTTTATAATGTGGTTTCTAAAAAATTCAAAATTACGTATGTGGCTTGCATCTTATTTCTATTGGACAAGACTGATTTAGTGCCTTTTGCTTCCCCATAAGGCATCAGAATATGTAAAGAAAAGTGACATATCTTCTCCAATGATTTTTGCTCAAAGATACCATAAGAATAGGCACTTACAACCAGTAGAATGGAATTTGTGCACAGTACTTTTATATTCAAATTATTTCCTATTTAAGCAGCTTAGGAATCTGTACTGGTTTATGTTATTCCAGTTCAAGCTTGGATGACTTTACAGCTGTCTGTCCTGCGTTCTCGAAAGCCCGCCTTCACAGGGCAGACCTTTAGGCCTGTGATCCTGCTCACGCTTCCACATCTCATCAGTCAGCTGGACTTCCCAGGGGGAATGAGCTGTGAAGTCTTCTGGGCTCCTCTCCTCAGACTGTGAGGTTCCAGAGGACGAGCCTCCAGTCTTGGTCTCATTTCTGCCCCACAACATCGAGAATTGCTCTTTGCATCAAAGTAAATGCATGTGACAAATGTTGGTTACATATGAGTATGTGATGATTTAGGGAAAAGGAAGAATTTTTCCGCCTACTTTTTATATTAGAGAAGTTTTAGTACATTAGACACTGACAGTCAACTGTGCTTCATAATTCATTTATTCCAATATCCAAGTGTTTACTGGCTGCCTGGAACTGAGCTGGGGGCTGGGGATGTGGTGGTGAATAAGGCACAGTGCTGAACTCACAGGGGAGGAAAAACAAAACCACAAGTATGGCATGTGACCCACCGAAAAGCAACTGGGATTACAAGAGGGACCCAATAGGGTTGGATAGGGGAACCTAATGTGGTTGGAGCCAAGGAAGGTTAATAAGTGACCTTTATGCTGGACCTGAGGGAGCTGTTAGCCTAGCAAGGTGTTGGGGAAAGGGCAGGCTGACCATGCAGGGAGGGCCCCTTAAGCCATGTTAAAAATGAAAGTTAATCCTAAAGGCATGAAAAGGGATGGAAGGGTTTTCTATAATATGACCAAATTTGCTTTTTAAAATATCACTCTGGAGATGGGCAAGAGTGGATGTGAGACTTTCACAGAGCATAGCCATGTATTCTTAAAAGCTAAACAAAATCACTTTGGTCATTTCAATAGGAACTGAGTTTTAAGAATAGAAAACACGTGTAAGCTCCACATCCCCAAGATGTGAAAGCCAGCAAGCACCCTGGAGCAGTAAACTAATACAGATGTACTCCCAAAGTACCTCAAAGCAGCAAATCCTACTGATTCCCCTGACCTGTCCATGTAAATTTGTTAGTTGGCATCAGGCCCTGTCCTAACCCAAGCCACATCTTGCTTATTCAGAACCAGCAACCAGTATCCACACTGGTTGGCCCAGCTCCAGGGTTCACTGAAAGGCTAAACGGGCAAAGTATTTAGCAAACTGCACAAGTTTGGGAATATTCTTTCTGCTCTCCTGTGCCCAAGGACTGTCTCTCTGGGTGTTTGCCTAACTCTGAACTTCACCAGTTACCCGGTCTGGGCTCTATGGCCAGTGTCTACTCTCACAGCAAGAAGCTGGTGGAGGGATGAAATTGTACCTGTTGTAAACAATTAAATGCAGGTTGTTTACATTCTGTGGAATGATTACACAAAATTTTGTTTTGTTCTGGACTCTTCTGGGTAGTACTTATTCATATATGTATATGACGTGCCCATACATAACTGCTTTTCTCAAACCAACCTCGAATTGCCTGTAATGGCCTTCATTGTTCTCCTTAGTGGCAGATGTCCACTCAACTCTCAAACAGAAAACCATTATATTGGCAGCCAATTAGCACATGCGGTATTGTACTAAAAATGTCATTTCTAAATATTCAGATCTTCTCAATTACCTCCTCCTTTGATGTTTTTTATTAAAATAAAAATAAGCCTCAATCCCACAATTTCCTTTCTGAATTTCTATTGTACTCACTCTGCAAGGGAAGGACCCTTTACACCTAAATGAAATGCAGCCTACCCTTCTCAGAGGCAGGATCCTGCAGTGTGAAGCGCAGAGACTTAGGAGGTAGTCAGACCTGAGTTCCAATCTTGTCTTCAGCCCTTCCTAGGTGTATGAATGGGAAAGTTCCTAAATTCTCTGACCCCTGTTTTTTCCTGAATAATATGAGGCTAGCCTACTGCATTAGTTTTCTAGAGCTGTCATTTCAAATGACCACAAACTGGGTGGCCTGAAACAGAAGAGGATTCCCTCACAGTTCAGCATGCTGGAAGTCTGAAATCAAGGTGTCAGCAAAGTTGGTTCCCTCTGAAGGCTCTGAGAGAATTCTTCCTTATGTCTTCCAGTTTGTGGAGGTAGCTCCTGGCATGCCTTGGCTCATGACATGTAACTCCAACCTCTGCTCATTCTTCACGTGGCCTTCTTTCCTGTGTTTCTCTGTGTCCTTTCCTCTTCTCATAAGGACACCCATCCTTGGTTTTAGGGGCCACCCTAAATCTAGGTAGAGTTCATCTCAAGATCCTACATCACTACTTATATCTGCAAAGACTATTTCCAAATAAGGTCACATTCCTTATAACTTTAGTTCTGGATGGACCTGAATTTGGGGAGACACACTATTCAACCCACCACGCCTACCTACAACAGAGCACAGTTCCATTACACTCAGGAAAACTGATGAGCTCCCACTGAGAATTTGTGTTACAATGAATTTTTAGTCTATGTTCATACTATAAATTCTTCAACGGTTTGTACTTTATATGAAGAAAAATCGTTACTTTTAAAGATGAGACAGTGCCTCATATACCTAGCACTACACTGAAAATGCTTCAGTGCTCAATAAATACTATATTCCTCCTCCCATTCCCTTTATCTTAGCCCTACAACCATGACTTACAAGTACAACTCACGTGAAAATCCCGGGAAATCATGGAGTACTTCAAGGTTCTAGGCAAAGACAAAGACCAAAACTTCTTGCCCCTATATAATGATTTCTTGTGGGGAAGCAGGGCGAGCAGTTGTCTTTCAGAACTTGACCTATGACAGTGGTTTAAACACTAAGGAATAAATGTGCATCCAAGAGATCTTTGCATCTCTGTGAAAAACAGTGGCTACAAAGAAGGTTCTGGGTAAAAATCAGAAACTTGATTTTTGCTGTTCTTTGACCAATTTGTTAAGCATTTGAAAATGTATCCAGTCCACTGTCAGTTAAATTCCTGGTTCCTATAGCTTACCACATTTTCTTCCATATTTTCCTCCTTCACATAAGCCCATTTCTAATGTGTTTTATGAACAAAAACAACAGCAACAAAAATCCAGAAAGTCATTCCTACATAGTTTGCTAATCCTCAGAATAGCAGCTGGGCTGCTCATAGGTGAATAAAGATGGAAGGAGGCTGCAGCCAGCAGTAGGGGGCATAGAGAAGGAGCCAGCACTTACCACAGCACACATCTGCTTCCTCTCATCCCACACCCGCCCTTTTCTTATCGCTTGCCCACTACTGCTCAGTATCCAAGCTCACTGGGACTGAGGCAGTTGTCTGTATCAGCCTCTCTATGACCATAAAAGACATGGAACCCCAACCTGAAACTTCCAAAGAAACTAGCCTCAAGATTAAGGGGTCTTCCAAATATTCACACATCTCAATTAAACACAACCAGCCTTGCTTCCCATTTCCATGCCCTGCGGTTAGAAACTGACACACAGGAACGGTAATGAGGAGGTCGGTGAGGTAGGCTGCTTTGCTCTGCTATACCTGGTGCCTACCGAGACTGCCCCAACTCTGCCTGGTCCTCTTATCAACATATAGTTCCATTATCTCTATTACCACTTCTTTTTCTTAGAGTATAACAAGTTAGTAGGAACCAATGCTGATCTGTGATGCGCCTGCAGAAGGATCAGAATCAAGATCAACGCTCTGAAGACTTTGGTGATGCCCAATGAAGAAACCCTCTGTGTTTCATGAAAATGATTCACCTCCCTACTTTTTCACATCTTCTGGGAATCATTATATCTTATCTTAAAACTATCCTAATTTTCCTTCTTACCATCTCTTGAAAGTTCAACGTCAACTGGTAACAGTTTATAGCTACTCTGGTATTATGTGTCACCTGAACTGTTTGTACACATTATTTGTTAAATACATCACAGTCAGATAAAATACCACAGATCTTCCAGTTACTTCAGCGTGAGCTTTAAAAAGCCCTTCTCCCCTGTTAAAATGTGCTATCCATGAGGTCGCTAACCTCTCAGAAAAGTGGACTGAGGCAGCAACACCAAAAGAAGAAACACACCAAACTTAAAATGTCTATCAAAGAGAAACTAAAAGTTACCTGGAGGGATCCTTTAAACAAACAAGATGGTTCCTTACCTGGATTGGGTTGAAGGTATTCAATTGTTTTAGTCATTATTTCCATCACAGCCCTGCTGGTGACATCCACTTTCTGAAATGACAAAATAAATGCTCTAAATGACAAAAATGATGAGCTTTAGAACCTTGGTTTTTGCTTGAGTCTGTATACAATGGCGGGGAATGCAACAGAGCCCGGACAAGTTTCGCAGCAGGTGACGGAGGCTGAGTGGGGGCTGGAAGTCATGCTGATGCTATACTCAGCAGCGCTCTGCCAAGATGTGAAAAGCCTGTTGAACCGAAGAAGCAGCTGGTAGTTTCCTAAAATTTGTTTCAAAATATAATTCATTACCTTCTGGTAAAAATAAGGTGAATAAAATGAAACAGATTTTGGCCCAGAGACATTTATTGGATGCCTACAGTGGGTCAGGCATGCAGGCAGATTTTGCTGCCCTCAAGAAAGAATCACACAGCATCAACTTTGCTTATTCAAGAAGCAGGGAGCTTTTTATTTAACTTCTGAGAACATCATAAAAATATCAAATCTTGAGCAAAGACTTCTAGTCTGTCCTTGAACTTTTGGTTAATTCTAAACAAAAATCTTGATGCTAGAGTCTATCCTCTAAATTTGGTCCATCCTCTAAATTTCTAAATTTGGAATGGTCAATGTTTACTTTCAGCATCTCACCATGTTCTCTTTGTCAGGCCCCTCTCCCCACTTGAAAGAGATCGTAGAAGCTGCTCACTGCAGTTAGGTCCTCTCTGTCTTTCTCCAAGAAATCCTTTTCTTATCAGCACGTGTGGGCCTCCTATTCGCCCTATACGGTAAATGACTAGTGAGAATAAATGCATCCTCCCATTCAAGGTATGTACATGTAATATATGACATAGGTATAAATGAAAGTGATTAAATTTTAATGTAGAAATTTAGGTATCAATTAAGTCAACTGGAGAAGTTTTCTGTTGTTAAAAGGCTCCCCCTTCAACTACTAGAAACTTTTCCATAACCTACTGTACCCACATATAGTATCTACCTTGCATAAAATAAGCCTCCTCCTTTTCCACAATCCACCCATTGAAAGATTTTATCTTTCAGTTCAGTTTTTCAATACTTAATAATTTCCCATTCCATGGCAGTCATATTACTGTGTGTGTTTGCTGTTACTAGGATCAATAGAGGAAAACAAAATTTTTCTTGTGAGGTTATAATGATATAAAATTATCTTAAAAAGGATGCAATTTCAAATGTGCCTGTCTACATATAAATCTTGTATAAATATCCTTTGGATTTATTCAAATTTCAAAGATCTGTAAGATTGAGTGTGCACTAGGTAGTGATTAGCTTTAAAGTGCTCAGTGGCCCCCTGGAGTTAGTTGTGCAGCACACAACGTGTGAAGCCATATGTGAAGGTCCTAGTATTAGCAAAATGTCAAACAACCACTATGTACTCAAGTTGTGGAATGTCTGATGTCAGGGAAATGGATCAAAGGTGTGTATGGAACAAATATGCTGAAATTCCATGGTACGTGTATGATAGGAGTACAAATGTAGATCTCCTCCTGACTATGTGATGGGGATTAAGGAATTAGATGAAAAATGTGCCCAAATATCCTGTAGTTATGATGAGAAGAAAAATCACTCAAAAAGCCAAGGTTTCTAAAAAAGAGTGCCATAGGAATTAAATTTTCCAATGGCTGTTTGATATCCCGATGTAATCTACTGTTAGGGGGCTGACCAATTTCTAAGTTTCCCCCATCTCTGTCCTTAATAATTATAATCATCACCACCATAAGCTGTTTTCTGTTTCTCAGAAACTGTTCTAAGGACTATGAATATCTTTACACATTCAATGCTCACAAACTCTGTAATGTCTATGAGAAAACAGATACAGAGGGGTTAAGAAACTTCCCCAGTTCTAATTCCAGGGTGTATGTTCTTAATGACTATCCTATACTTCTTGAAAGCAAAAGCTCTTCCTAAAAAGACAGGCAACAGAGGCATCTCCCAGTCTGAGAGAGAGGCCAAGTCCGAGCTGGAATGTGCTGTGTTCCCAAGACGGCGCTGGGGGCCTGGCAGTAGTGGCCAAACAGGATCAGCAGGAAGGTACCTGCCATCCCATGTTCTGTTTTGGTTTTGAAACTCCTCAAAGTCTGTGGAAGCTTCATCCACAAGACTGTTCCCTCCTGGGCCTCTCTGGAAGGGAGGCTCTGCCACGCTGACCTGCTGGACCACACACCCTCAAGTTTCACAGGTTTCCCTACAGAGGCTGGTGCTTGCAGTGTCTATCCCAACTGACCCACAGGGAGGTGAACAAGGAAGGCTGTGAAAGTTAGTTCTCATTTTGGCTACAGAACCCCCTTCCCTTTTAAGCTCTGTGTAGGGAGCCCAACTACTCATGTTGTGTAAACAGACACCACTAGCTTGGCTAAACCAGTGGTCTCAGGAGAGACCCAGAGACCCTGGGGACACCAAAGTTAGATTATTACATTTGGTCCCCAGGGCAGGATTCCATCTTAAAAGAGAAGTAGGAATAAAAACCATTCCAGTGTCCCTTGTGACTTGTCTAAAGAAAGAGCTCATCCCACCTGGATGTTTACCGACTTTGTGCCCATTGAGGTGGACTCCTTCAACACTTTTGGTTACCTAGTCCAGGCATCATTACAGAGCAAGTTCTATGTAACCCCTTTTGAGTACAGCATAAAATAACCTTCACTTGAAATCCATCACCTCTGAAAACAACTTTATTCAATATAGTTCTATATGCATTTCATCATCAGGAAATATACCAAAGAGGGACCGGTTTTTGGCAAATCCATTCCTAGGCCCTTGCTACTGACTGCATTCTTTTTTTTTTTTTTTTTTTTGAGACAGGGTCTCACTCTCTCCCCTAGGCTGGAGTGCAGTAGTGCTATCTCAGCTCACTGCAACCTCCACCTCCTGGGTTCAAGCGATTCTCCCTCCTCAGCTTCCCAAGTAGCTGAGACTACAGGCACGCACCACCATGCCCAGCTAATTTTTGTATTTTTTGGTAGAGATGGGGTTTTGCCACATTGGTCAGGCTGGTCTTGAACTCCTGGCCTCAAGTGATCCATCTGCCTTGGCCTCCCAAAGTGCTGGGATTACAGGTATGAGACACAGAGCCAGGCATGACTGCATTCTTACAGGTAATTACTTGACAGAGTTCATGGACATAAGAGGAAGAGACCAGGGGAGCATTCTGTTTAATGCTTTAATTTATTAAGTGTTCACATCTGTGACCTAGAGAAAGGGAAAGGAGCTCTTTGAGTGTTGTTGTAAGGAGAAGACCGTGAAATAGAGGGTTTCTTTAAAAAAGTACCAGAAGAACTGAATGGTCCAATGACTAGTCACTATTCTGAAGTCATCTGCCAGCAGGAGGCTGACCAGTTTCTAACTTCTGTCCACCTCTGTCCTCAATAATAATGCTCAGGACTCTTTTGCTAAAGTAGACTGTGTCAGCCAGAGACAAGCTGAGGGCCATAACACCATGAGACTCCTGAATGTGCCTTATTATGCACTTGCTAGGAGACTTATTAATATACCTAAACTGGTAATATCCAAGTACATATTCTCTTAGTAACAGGCCTGATGAAATTAGCATAAAGAAGATTTACACTTAAGTAATTTATTATAACTAGCAATTCCCATAAACTCCCAGAATTCAGCTTACTGCCATTTGAGAACAGCACAGTTTAACTCTGAACTTATGACATGTAACTGTTATTTTTCTCAATGTCCAAAATTTCCAATTTCTACTTGAAAGTGAGTTTTGATGCACCCTAAATTACAAGAACTTCTCATCTTATAAGCTCCTGAGCCTCCATCTTCAACTAACCTTGCCCGGGATTGGTGTGAGGAGCCATTAGGGAAGGCAGTTTAAAGAAAGTGAAACTGTAAATATATAGATACACACATGTTTTTTTAGGTAATAAAAACTTCCATTTCTACACTTTTAAATGGTTGAAAAAATTTGAAATGAGACTACTATTTTACAGAATAAAATAATTATTCAAATTTCAGCATCCTTAGATAAAGTTTTGTTGCAAAACAGCCACAATCATTCATTTAAACGCTGTCAACGGATGCTTTTGTGTTTCAACAGCATTGGCAAGGAGTTGTAAGAGACCTCAGAGACCCTCTGGCCCAAAAAACCTAAAGCACTTAAAAAAAACCTTGATCCCTGTGCTAGGTGCTAGCTTCACTAATAGTAATGCCATGCTGAATCTACAGATGATGCTGATTATTTCACCAGCTGTCTCAGTCTTTAGAGACAAGATACTAGAGAACAGAAGGCATGGAATGACTACAATGGGGTTACTCTTCCAGAGACATGTGAATATTACCTTCTTCCCTAAAGAAAATAAAAGTTGGTGTTTCCTGAACTTAGGTGATAGGACTCGTGAACAACATGGCATTATTTCTGGAGCAATAAAAGGACTGAAAGATATGATTTCATACTATTAGATACCACATTATACCAGATGCTGTAGCAGAGTGAAGTTTAAGAAAAAGATAGACACCTTAAAGGGAGCACCGACAGTTTGTGAGTTTAGTGATCATTAATATATAAATGAATTAAGTCAGGCATGGTGGCCCATGTCTGCTACCCCAATGCTTTGGGAGGCCAAGACAGGAGGACTGCTTAAGGCCAGGAGTTCAAGACTAGCCTGGGAAAAAGTGAGACTCCACCTATACAAAAGATTTAAAAATTAGGCACAAAGATACAAGAAAAAAGAAAACTTCAGGCCAAGGTCCTTAATGAACACTGATGCAAATCCTCAATAAAATGCTGGCAAACCAAATCCAGAGGCATGTCAAAAAGCTTATCCACCATTACCAAGTAGGTTTTATCCCTAGGATGCAAGGTTGGTTCAACATATGCAAATCAATAAATATGATTCATCACATAAATAAAACTAAAGAAAAAAAATACATGATTATCTCAATAGATGCACAAAAGGTTTTCAATAAAATTCAACATCTATTCATGTTAAAAAGTCCCAATGAACTAGGTATTAAAGGAATGCATCTCAAAATAGTAAGTGCCATATATGACAAACCCATAGCCAATATCATACTGAATGGGCAAAAGCTGGAAGCATTTCCCTTGAAAATCGGCACAAGACAAGGATGCCCTCTCTCACTACTCCTATTCAACATAGTATTGGAAGTCCTGGCCAGGGCAATTAGGCAAGAGAAAGAAATAAAGGGCATCCAAGTAGGAAGACAGGAAGTCAAACTATCCCTGCTTGCAGATGGTATGATCCTATGTCTAGAAAACCCCACAGTCTCAGCCAAAAATATTCTTAAGCTGATAAAGAACTTCAGCAAAGTCTCAGGATACAAAATCGATGTTCAAAAATCACTAGTGTTCCTATACACCAATAACTGTCAAGCCAAGAGCCAAATCAGGAACAATCTCCTTCACAATTGCCACAAAAATAATAAAACACCTAGGAATACAGCTAACCAGGGAGGTGAAAGTTCTTTTTTTTTTTTTTTTGAGATGGAGTCTCGCTCTGTTGCCCAGGCTGGAGTGCAGTGGTGTGATCTCAGTTCACTGCAAGCTCTGCCACCTCAGTTCACGCCATTCTCCTACCTCAGCCTCCCAAGTAGCTGGGACTATAGACACCTGCCACCACACCCAGCTAATTTTTTGTATATTTAGTAGAGACGGGGTTTCACTGCGTTAGCCAGGATGGTTTCCATCTCCTGACCTCGTCATGATCTGCCCTCCTCAGCCTCCCAAAGTTCTGGGATTACAGGCATGAGCCACCACACCTGGCTGAAAGTTCTTTACAAGAAGAACTACAAACACTGCTGAAAGAAATCATAGATGATACAAACAACGGAAAAACATTCCATGCCCATGGATATGAAGACTCAATATTAAAATGGCGATATTGCCATTTTAATGGCAGTTTATGGATTCAATGCTATTCTTTTTTTTTTTTTATACTTTAAGTTCTAGGGTACATGTGCACAATGCGCAGGTTTGTTACATATGTATACATGTGCCATGTTGGCGTGCTGCACCCATTAACTCGTCATTTACATTAGGTATATGTTCTAATGCTATCCTTCCCCCAACCCCCTCCCCACAATAGGACCCGGTGTGTGATGCTCCCCTTCCTGTGTCCAAGTGATCTCATTGTTCAATTCCCACCTATGAGTGAGGACATGCGGTATTTGGTTTTCTGTTCTTGCGATAGTTTGCTGAGAATGATGGTTTCCAGCCGCATCCATGTCCCTAAAAAAGAACACGAACTCATCCTTTTTTATGGCTGCATAGTATTCCATGGTGTATATGTG
>NW_012104421.1:296535-296897 GCF_000951045.1 Mandrillus leucophaeus | reverse complement strand
CCCTCTTTTTCTATTGATTGGAATAGTTTCAGAAAGAATGGTACCAGCTCCTCCTTGTACCTCTGGTAGAATTCGGCTGTGAATCCATCTGGTCCGGGTGTGTTTTTGGTTGGCAGGCTATTAATTATTGCCTCAATTTCAGAGCCTGTTATTGGTCTATTCAAGGATTCAACTTCTTCCTGGTTTAGTCTTGGGAGAGTGTAAGTATACAGGAAATTATCCATTTCCTCTAAGTTTTCTAGTTTATTTGCGTAGAGGTGTTTATAGTATTCTGTGATGGTAGTTTGTATTTCTGTGGGGCTGGTGGTGATATCCCCTTTATCATTTTTTATTGCGTCTATTTGATTCTTCTCTCTTTTCTT
>NW_012104421.1:296096-296405 GCF_000951045.1 Mandrillus leucophaeus | reverse complement strand
GCTTTTGAATGTGTTTGCTCTTGCTTCTCTAGTTCTTTTAATTGTGATGTTAGGGTGTCAATTTTAGATCTTTCCTGCTTTCACTTGTGGGCATTCAGTGCTACAAATTTCCCTCTACACAGTGTTTTAAATGTGTCTCAGAGATTCAGGTATGTTGTAACTTTGTTCTCATTGGTTTCAAAGAACATCTTTATTCCTGCCTTCATTTTGTTATGTACCCAGTAGTCATTCAGGAGCAGGTTGTTGAATTTCCATGTAGTTGAGTGGTTTCTATTGAGTTTCCTAGTCCTGAGTTCTAGTTTGATTGCA
>NW_012104421.1:251304-295635 GCF_000951045.1 Mandrillus leucophaeus | reverse complement strand
GTCTCTGCATGTGAGATGGGTCTCCTGAATACAGCAAAGTGATGGGTCTTGACTCTCTATCCAATTTGCCAGTCTGTGTCTTTTAATACACTGTTGGTAGGACTGTAAATTAGTTCAACCATTGTGGAAGACAGTGTGGTGATTCCCCAGAGTCCTAAAGACAGAAATACCATTTGACCCAGCAATCCCATTATTCTATATATATCCAAAGAAATATAAATTGTTCTATTATAAAGACACATGCACACATGTTTTCACTGCAGCACTATTAATAATGCCCAACAATGACAGACTAGATAAAGAAAATGTGATATGTATACACCATGGAATACTAAGCAGCCATAAAAAAGAGAGATCAGGTTCTTTGTAGGGACATGGATGGACCTGGAGGCCATTATCTTTAGCAAACTAATGCAGGTAGAGACAACCAAATAGCACATGTTCTCACTTATAAGTGGGACAAAAATGATGAGAACACATGGACACATAGAGGGGAACAACACACACTGGGACCTAATGGAGGGTGGAGGGTGGGAGGAGGGAGACGATCAGGAAAAATAACTAATGGGTACTAGGCTTAATACCTGGGTGATGAAATCATTTGTACAATAAACACCCACGACACGTCTACCTATGTAACAAACCTGCACATGTATCCCTGAACTTAAAATAAAAGTTTAAAAAAAGAAATAAATTGGATCTCAAAGATAAAATAAATAATACAAATTAGCCAGGCATGGTGGTGTGTGCCTGTAGTCCCAGCTACTTGGGAGGCTGAGGCAGGAGGATCACTTGAGCCCAGAAGTTTGAGGTGATAGTGAGCATGACTGAGCTACTACACTCCAGCCTGGACAAAAGAGAGAGAGCTCAATCTCCAAATGAGTAAATAAATAAATTAGATAAATAAGTAGATGAACTGCCCACTTAAACATGGGGTAACTCACAGTGGTAACATAAAAGAAATGTTAAAATGTCATATGAAAAACTAAAATATGTTCAAATTCTTAACTTCTCTGTCACTGAAGAAAATGCAACTATTAATAATGTATACACACCCACTTAAAGTACTGAGACTCCTGAACAAGAACAGCTAAATAAACAATCACGGAGACATGATGAAAACAGTGTCCTGGGAAGGTCTGTCTGGCAGCGAGATATAGGCAGGTACAAGAGTGATGTTTTTAATAGTCCCCTACTGACTCGGAAGAGTTAATGCATCTGTCCCCAAGCTGCCATGATTTAAAGCATTATCTTATGTATTCAGAAAGCCCAACTGACGACATGTTAAAAAGAAAAACAAACAAGGTTATTAGAATGCTGTGATTGCTCCAATGTATTTTTTTGCTGTTAATTTTCTTGGTCCTTACCTTTAATGAATATAAGCTTGGAACTATATTGCAAACATGTAACTTAGAGGAAGCTTGTTATCACTGAATTTCAGACTAAGGAGAAAGATGTCTTAACAGCTCATCTTGTTTGGGGCTCTGGCCCTTCTTACATCCCCACACCAGGGGGTGTGTGTCTTAGCACAACGCTCCATGCCTCCCCCTTTCCTATCACACCATGAAGGAGACGTCCATAGGTGCACTCGGGGATATGTGTTGCTCAGAGCATTCTAGCTGGAACTCTACTCCTTTCTCTCCCACTTGAGAGAGATTGCTGGAATCCGAGTAAGAGTGACATCATTAAAAAGTGACATTATTAGTAACAAATCACTAAACACAAAACTCACAAGAGATGACTGGTGTGCCTCACATGATGGCAGGGAACTAGCGGGTTGGCCTGTGTTCCAACACGGGCAGTGGGAACTAGGGAGTCAAACATGGGCGGTGATAGGGAATTCAGTCATTCCTGAGGCAAAGAAACCACACACACAAACAAAACAACAAAACAAAAAACACACACCAAAAACCCAGCTTTGAGAGCCAAAAGTTTTGAGCCAGAATCTATCTCCCCATGGTTTCTACTCCTTAATTCTAGCTCTACCACTTGGGCTGGATAGAAAAATTGAACCCCTCTCCACCCAGTGACTGAGTGTATGAAGATAATGACCATGGACATTTCCCTATTGGACTTTCTCCACACCGACTCTGCCAATAATCCTCTCTTACTCTCATACAAAATGGCATTCTTTCTCAACAACTTGCTCTTCCTAAAACTCAAGGCTGCTCCTTAAAAAGAATGCCATTTTTGTTGAAGCACCTATAGACATGTTTCTATCCCTAGTACATCTTCTGGGTTCAACAGTAGAGATTTCCCAGGATAATTTTCAGGCTGCAAAAGCGATACTATATTCCTCAGCTTAGGATTCTGAATGAACCATATAATCAGGGACAAGAGACATGTTCAGGATTTAGCTCAGACACCTTCTCTCTTCTAGAAAGCCTGATATACCCAGCCTGAAGATTCCATGGGAATCCTCCCCAAGACACCAAGCACTGTGTTCTGTAAGGTACTGATTTACGTACCTATTTTTTAAAAATCAAAACTGGAAGCCCCTTGAAGACAGGGATAGTGCCTTAACATGGAGGCACGTTCTGAATAAATTAATGAATGTAACTGTAAACACAACAAAAAACTACACAATCATTGCAACAACTGAGAAAATTTGAGAAGGAATCAGAGTTCTTCAAATTTTAGAACTTCCTCTTGACAAAAAAAAACCTATAGCTTTTCAAAGAAGAAATCCTCCAATGTTGCATCAGAGTAAGACATTTAGCCTGTGTTTAACAAAGCTTGTAAGCAACAGACAGCATTTAAAATGAAAACAGAAAGAATTCCATGCAAGGCACTTAAGAGGAGAGAAATAATGATGGGCAGGGATCCTACAGAGACAGCACAGCCGCAGGATTCCATCCAATCAGCTCAGAGAGAGGAGGGCTGCAGAGCTAAGGGATAGGATATACATGCTGATTTTACTGCACCTCAGCCAGAGAGCGGCTGGGGTGGCTGATTAGAGAAACACCCCCTAGGAAAACCCACTTCTCTCTCCCAGTAGTGCTGCTTAAAGCAAACCGCTAATTTATTTCATTTTGTTATCTAATTGCACCTCCGAGAATACAGATGAGCAAAGGTCTCTCTACCCCAAATGCCTGATGAGCAGAAAACCAACTATGGAAAGGCAATTCTTCTGTCTGCTTGGGAACACTGAGCTAAAACATTTGTGTGAATAATAAATTAACAGGAGAGAAAAGATTTGAGAGTCTAAATCCAAAGCAAGTGCTTTTCAATTACCACATAAATCTTACACTATCCATGTAAATTTAGCATGGGTCGAGAGTACAAAATTTGCAATAGAGACACAGATGAAACAAAAGATAAACAGAATTAAACAGAGCAAAACAATTTCCACACTGCACTGAAACCTAAATCTCTCAATATACTCAGGTAAAAACCCAAGTAAAGAGCCACGAGTATGTTCTTCAGTCAATCAGAAGTTTACTTTGTTGCCGGAATATCTGTATTTTGAAATAAAAGCTTCAGAAACATTTCTATAAATTAGGAGAAATTATCCTTATACCTTACTTTCAGACTCAGAGAAAGGTCTGTTGGTATTTGCCTAAAGTATAATCCTTGCAGGATTCTCTTTTATTTCAATTAGTTTGCAAAACTGGCATACATTTCTCATCAAAATAAATCTCCAAAGGTCTAATTAGTTGCTCAGTGATAGATTCTACTCAGGTATCCAAATTTCCTATTCTTTTTAGTCTCATTTAAGAAACAGAAAGTTAGTTTGTCTCAGTTTAGACAGTGAGCTGCCTAGCTTATTCCCTTTAGTACCAGCAGATGCTAAAAGGAAGTGTCAAATTCTGATTCCTGGTACTTAGTTCCAAATTCCTAAATACCTGCCTAATCTTTCATGAATTACATGACATTGGCCACGTGGCATACTATAAATGCTCTCCAGGGGTGCAGGGAAGGAGGAGCATCAAAGGACAAGGAGGGATCAAGCAAGACTGGGTGAAGACAGAGGCTGATTAACCCATGGGCTGCTCGAATGAAACGTGAGGAACTCCAATTTTATGGGCAGTAGAAAAGTCAAAGACAAGACATTTTGGAAATGTGTGTCAGTTCCTGGAGTGTCAGATGCTTTACAAGATTGATGGGTAAAATGCTATTTCCAGAACTATGGATATTAGTGGCTACCAGTTTGGGTTGAGGATCAGGTGGTATTTACAACCATCCAGAGATAAGAAATAGGAACCAATGCAGACTTTGGTCTACCTGGAGCACGTAGCAGGCAGACCTCAGCCGTAAGTCTGGTTTTCCAGACTTCTGAAGGCTGGGACTCAGAATTCCAGTATAAAATCTCCTCACCAGCGGGTACGCATCAGTGAGGTCTATCTCAAGAACTTAGCCAGAATGACCAGCTGGGTCAATACTATGCAATCTGATTTCACAAAACCCTGCCTCTTGGCAACTTATCTTTTTTTGGGGGGGAGGGAGGAACTCAGCTATTCCCTCTTGCCTGCTTGCAGGCTGTTTCCTTTACCAGGCTCTGCTAACTCTTCCCCATCTTCACTTAACTGTCAGGAAGGTTCTCCTTGACAATGCAGTATGGGTGAGTTTCCTCTGTGCTGGGCTTCTGTAGCCCCATGAGTTTTCCTTCTTGCCACGCTGGTCATTACTTGCCCCAAGTTTGCCCTCCCCACTAGACTATGAACTTCATGCACTCAGGAACCTTGTCTATATCCTACCTCCTGGTTCGTGGAAGACACAAAGAAAATATTTATTGAATTCATCAATAAACTCTTCAAGAGAAAAACTAAAAAAGACAAGGCAGAAAGTGCCTAGGATTTTTTTAAATTTCCCATACTACACTGATGTATACCTAGGAATTTTTTGTTTGACTCTTCATACAAACGTAGTAAAAACAGCAAAACTGAGGTAGCCTGTTGGATCTGATGTAGACTAAAAAAAATCCAGTCCCTAAAAAACTTCTGGTAGAATAAAAATCAGAATATTAAAAAATTGGTTTGTTATAATGAAGTACACAAGCAATATTCTTAACAATGCTTAAATGCGGTTTCTAGGTGCCACAGGATTGCAACATCCTCTTCTGTTCAAGTAGAGGATTGGTACTCTCAGATCCATTACCCACCACCCACTTAAGACCTAAAATGTTTCTGTGCACAATGTAATATACACTTTTAATCATAACCCTAAGTATCACTTGCTCTGAAGAGCCTTAAAGTAAAAGTAAAAGAGAAAACATGGCTTATGTCCCAAGAAAAATAAAATGAGATGTTTTGTTCATCACTTCTACCCTCACTTGCTGAGAACCTATCTTTTAAGCAGAAAGCTAAATAAGCTACATTATTTTTAATCCTTAACTAAAATCCCCCAAATGAGTATTAGTATTCTCACTTTACATTCACTTAAAAAGGGGCTCTGCCAGACGCAGTGGCTCATGCCTATAATCTCAGCACTTTGGGAGGCTGAGGTGGGCAGATCACCTGAGGTCAGGAGTTCGAGACCAGCCTGGCCAACATAGTAACACCCCATCTCTACCAAAAATACAATAATTAGCCAGATGTGGTGGTGTGCGCCTGTAATCCCAGACACTCAGGGGGCTGAGGCAGGAGAATCACTTGAATCCAGGAGGCGGAGGTTGCAGCGAGCCAAGATCATGCCACTGCACTCCAGCTTGGGCAACAAAGTGAGACTCCATCTCAAAAAATCATAACAATAATAATAATAAAATAGTCAAAAGAGTCTCTGATCAATAGATGGACTTTGGCGACACATGGTAGAAAGGGAAGTTTGAGCCAAGGTCGGACAGGCTCCAAAACTGTATTCTCTCCACTATACCTGGCTGCCTCTGGCCAATCATCTAGTAAGGAAGGTCCTTAAAGCCAGAAAGTGACTTAAACTCTCCCATAAACATTTCGGATGTCATTCTACAGCTTCTTTTCTACCCATCTCACCCTAAGTCAAACATCAGCTCAACGCTGTCCTTATTTTTTAAAAATGATGATGAAACCCATCAGGAAAAGTGCATTGTGACCTTTCACCCTCACTGAGGTTTTGCTCTCAGGACAGTACAAAGGGAAGACAGAATATTTTACATTTTATGTTTTAAAATATACATGAAAAGTAGTTGTAAATAACAAAATGTATTCTCAGAGACCAGTGGAAAACAGTTGCCCTCTCCCGTTTTCTCTTCTCTTCTAATTATGGCAGACATTTTTATGTCAAAGGGAACATTAGGCAGTTGTGAAGGCTTACCCTTTCCATCTCTTTGAAGTCATCATCTAGCTTGGTTCCTTCAGCTCCTCCAACCTTCTCACTCACTTTCTGTAGAAAATAACCACAAAGGAGAATTATTATAAAGTTTCTTTAAAAAATGTGTTAGACATTTTAAGCACTTTTGCAAATATCATCTAATGTAATCTCACAACCATTCCCTGAGTTACGTGGAGAGTCTCATTTTTATAACAGCAGACTGTGGCTCTGACGGTCTGAACAACTTACTAAAGGCTATGCATCTGGTGGGTATAAAAGCAAGCATTCAAATTTGTATCTTCTGATTTCAACCTCAGTGCTCCTTCCATCAAATAAATCGTTATATAACTACCTAATCCTAACATTTTCCTCTTGAAAGTTCTAAAGGACAACAGCACCATACAATAATCATTTCCCTCTGATAATAGATCTAAAATGCTACCTATGTAGAAAATTGCTGTTTCTTCAACCTAGTCCTAAATGGGCTATTGAACAGATAATCACAAACATCTATCAAGCTGTTATAAAAAGAAAAAAGTCTCAGCCCAGCTAATCTTCAGACAAAAGTACTTGTATAGTATAGTCTGTCTCATAAAGCTGTCTACATCCTTATGTACATAAGACAAAACATATGGAAAGTTGTTGAGGGCATTTCTTTGCTACTTGATCATTTTTTATCACACATTTTATATTTGTCAAATAACAAATGAAAAGAGTCATTAATCACACGTAAAACTCATGTTCATAAAAATTAGATACACTATGATGTTCTGAAATTGTTCTGAAATAATGATTCAAATTAAACACCAAGGGATCACACAAAATATACTCTGGTTTTATCAAAGACAGAAATACTAAACGTTAATGGCACAAGATTTTTTCATTCCCTTTAAAATACCCTAATTGTAAAGATAGATGCTTTTCCCTAAGCTGTCACTGTATTACATAAAGTTATCACACACAGATATCAAAGTATGATTTTTAATTTCCTTCAATATCAGCTAGGTTAAGGGTCTTTGAGAAGATTCCTACCATGACCAATCCACAGTAAACTCAGCAACAACCTGGTTCACCTCCCTCCAAAGGGCCCCTGGATACCCTGCTCTACCTCGTGGCCAGGAATGCACTGATATCTCCTTGTTGGGGGGCCTAAGCTGTGTTCCTTACCCCCTCTGTCTCTTCTTCACTTCCACTTCCTGCCATCAGGAAAACTCTCAGAAGAGACCACTCTTGGGACAGCCACGAGTTGGAATTCTACCATCACTCTGGCCCTGCATACCAGATGCCACCCATTCCACCCCATCAGTAGGAAGAGGAGAAATATGGCACAGTGGAAGAGCATGACATGGACTGACCCTCCATTCCTTGATAGGAACACAGAGTGGTTATGAAAATTAAATGGCATAAGAATTATAAGAGCATATGTTTGAACCTAACGGTATACAATAAATCCTAGTTCCCATCTCTCACCAATAAAATGTGTATCTGTTTACCGTATCCCAGTTTCTCCCATCAGTTTATTTAACTGTTATTTCATACTCTAAGAAGAAGCTGGCAATCTTCCTTGACATAATAGAATCTTAGGTAGATAAAGGGCAATGATTTAAAGTGAAAGGTTATTAAATTTGTATCACTGACACGTACTTTCACTTTCAATTTATCATTTAATATGTATACCCGGAGAACTATATAGAATATATATCATTACTACATTGCAGATGAGAAAAGTGGGGGTTGCCTAAAGTACGATACTTGTCTACAGTAGACATCTTTAGCTAGGAAGAAATAGAAGCAGTTTTTCCAGGAAAAACCCCTAGGAGTTTTTAAATCCACCCAACAGCTCTGAAGAGCTGTCCGTGGTGCTGGCTGTCTCTGTCTGAAGTTCCATTAGACTCAGAAGGCTAGAGGTGTACTCATGCCTTCACTCTTAATTCTTGATATCAGCCCTCTCACTTAACTTGTGCCCTGAGTGATGCTGACTGATGATCCCCTATTTCAGCAGTCTTCACAGATTTAGGATCTGTCTGACATCAATACCACCTAACCTGAAGCCTGTACCAACTGTGATCTTGTTTGTCAGCCAGCTTCTTGGTCTGCATTCGTAAGGGTTTTTACCAAACTAGAAATTGGGTGGGGGGGAGGTTAGAATTCAGTTGAGAATCTATGAGGCCAGGCACAGTGGCTCAAGTCTGTAATCCTAACATTTTGGGAGCCTGAGGCAGGAGGATCGCTTGAGCCCAGGATTTCCAAGACCAGCCTGGGCAACATAGTAAGACTCTGCCTCTACAAAAATAAAAATAAATTATTTGAACATGGTAGTGTGCACCTGTGGTCCCAGATACTCTGGAGGCTGAGGTGAAAGAATTGCTTGGGCTCAGGAGGTTGAGGCCACAGTGAGCCATGATTGTGCCACTGCACTCCAGCCTCGGTGACAGGTCAGACTCAGACTCAAAAAAACAAACAAACAAAGAACAATAAAAAAACAAAACATCAACCGCCAGTGAGTGGACCAGCATATTCAGGTTTCAGTAAAGGTTATTAATATAATATTATCCATATCACCAAACCAATTTTTACTGTCACACCAATTCCCTCTCATTTTGCTCAGTGACAGCAGTTTTAGCTCACATGTCAGTTCCCTCTTGTGTCATATTTTTCAAGTACATAGTTTACCACCAAACTTGGGTTAGGAAACTCTAATCTAGTTGAACTCCCACACAATAAAGAAATATTTTCTACAAAACCCCAAATCAATTGTTGTCTCCATTCTACATGACTGTCTCACTATATTCCAAGATTCTATTTTTTGTCAAAGAGAATCATAGATCGACCCCTCATGTGACCTGTGACCTGTGATATTTAATTTCATTTAAAAAACAGACACACAAGGAAACATATAGCTGAGAGACACCTTCATTAATAGAGAATCCTGGTAACCCTGTGTTAATCACGTTTTGACCAACTCTAGAGAATAAACTATTTCCCTTATCAAAAGCTCACATTTTCAATCCTATATTGTTAAATATAGAGTGATTTTAATTTCCTCTCTTGCATCCATCAACATCGTAGCACCACAGTAGCTAGATCATTCTATCAAATGAGATACTTGGATTCCACTGGCCATTAACAATTCAGAACTAGTCTTGACAACACACTGAGGTCAAGTCATCAATCCATTGGCTTTAACTATTTGGGGTGTGTGTGTGTGTGTGTGTGTGTGTGTGTGTGTGTGTGTGTGTGTTCAAAAAAGAGAGAGGGAGGAAGAGAGGGAAAGGAAGAAGAAGGGAGGAGTGCCTAAATGAGAATGAGAACAAGAGACAGCTTTTCTCTTCTCTATAAAAGCTGACATTTGAGCTGCTGACAGAGACAGTTCACTGAATATAGCGAATGATGTTAGCAGTTAGACACTGATACTGGCCTGACTGGTTGGTTGATATAAAAAATTTCTTATGTAATTAGATTCCTGGAGGAAAAAGTAATATTAAAAATAACATCTATATTGTTCTCTGGGCTATTTTTCCAAGTCACAAAGGAGCTAAATATATCAAGGCCCTGAATTAAACATAGTGGACTATGTAACAACTGACTCATTCCTTAGGAGTATGGCAAATATTTTTTCTTCATTTTCTTTAAATAATGTTATTAAAACTTCCTTTTATTTTATGCATAAGGATCAAGGTACGGAATACAGGCTCACTGATAATGAATTCTGTTTCTCCTTACCTGGTACCGC
The DNA here is from genome assembly GCF_000951045.1 of Mandrillus leucophaeus. Lineage (NCBI taxonomy): Eukaryota > Metazoa > Chordata > Mammalia > Primates > Cercopithecidae > Mandrillus > Mandrillus leucophaeus. The sequence goes on along the minus strand of NW_012104421.1, from coordinate 285,677 downwards.
TTATTTGATGCTATTATTTTTCCAGCGAGGTGATATCTAAAATTGAGACTTTACAGTACTGAATATTATCTGATGCCACTTAGTACACTTTAACATATCTGCCATTTGAGAAACTGTTCACCTATTTAAAAGCAAAAGATATGAGAATCAAACAGAACAGCACAAGTGAACCAATATGTCCCCCTATATCATCCAAAAAAACCCTAAAAACAACTCCTAAAAACAAATCCCCTGTACCACCTAAAAGCCTAAAAACACTGATGGTTCAAAACCTTTAAAGGTGCCCATTTAGTACAACATTGAGACTTTATGCTTCTAATCTATTACACTTCCCATACACTCTGTATTCCCAACAAACTAAAAATCTCATTTTCCTCTTATTCTTTATTGTCTTCCTCACAAGAGGTATTCAGTAAAGATTGCAAATACTAATGTAAAGATGACTTAGAGGCAGCATAAACCAAGGCAAATAAGACTGCCCACCTCTGGGATGGTATTTCAAATAGCTCAATTTTCAAAAAAGAAAATAAATAATACAATCAACTCACGCTTTAAATTAAAAGTCTTAATTTTAAGCCTGCAGTATTGGACATCTTGTGCTACATTTTTTCCTATACCAAATAAGAAAAATGTCAAAGACAACCACCAGCCAGAGACAGCTTAAATAAATGACTACTGTTTTCAGCCCAAAGGATGCTGTCCTGCTTTCCAATAATGACTCATCCTCCCCCAGTTAGCTGTCACCTCTATGCAGAAGACATTCCATCCTCTATGGGTGGCTCTGATTCTTCCCAGCATTGTGTTTCATTTACTAAATGCTTAAGAGCCAACTACTGTGCCTACAAACTGCCATTTATAAAGGTCTCCTTGAAAATCGCATCATCAGTGAAATTCAATAGACTTAAGACCAAATTTATTCATGCCTCCCACATTGCCAGTTTATTTACCTCTGAATTTCCCTGATTTTGTTCAGCCACTATTCATCATGCAAAGCCAGGTTTCCTTACCATCCACCAAATGTGCTGTTTGTTCCCTCTGCTTTGTACCTGAAAGTATTTCCCTTTTCTAATCTTCAAATTCTACCAGTTGCCAAAAACGCCCACCCAGATGACATCTTCTCCATCATCTGTGACTCCCCATCCGAACTGGAAGTTATCGCACTTCCTCTGCACTCTTAATGAGACATCATCTGTTGGATTACCTGGAATGAACTACTCCATGAGTAAAACTGCTGAGCGTATTTGCTCATATGAACTGTAAGCTGCTAACGGAAGAGATCATCTATCATAGGTTCTTTTATTTGAAAATAGGTCTGAGTCTTCAGTAATTAACATAGTGCTTGAAGAGCAGAGCAGAAAATATTTATCTCAATGAATTATTCTAAAACTAAAAATTGCATGTAAATTAAATAAGGACCCTTAACTATGAGTCAGCATTGGTCTGTATTTCTTAAGAGTTTAATCTCCAGTCCAAAGTATATCTTTTACTCTATCAACAACAGGGAAAGAGCAAGAAAATTCAACAAACTATGATGTATGACATTTTACTTACAGCCAAGGCTAAAGAAAATTCTATCTTCGTTGTAACTATTCTGCATTCATCCACTATGTGACTTTCATTACAACTGCAACTAGCATTAATGACTTAATTCTTTTCATTAATCCTGGTGCCATCTAAATACATGTATTTTAGTTTATATGCATATGCACATATTTGTATATATAAACATACACAAATGTTGGCAAGTGTGTTTTTGTGTGTATACTCACATACATTTGATGGAAAATAAATATAATACTTTTCCAAAATACTTTTTTGAAAAATCACCATAATTTTAAGTATAGCACCATTTGTTTACTCATATTAAAAGAGAATTACTTTAATTAACATTCTATAAATTAAGTATGCATAAGTTTGAAGAGTAGAAATCAGAATTCATAAAGTATCCTGCCTAATCTGCATTATGGGGCAATCAATAAAATTATTTATTTATATGTGCAAAGAAATACCAACGACAATTCAGTAAATGAGAGTCACTTTAGGCAAGCTTTTTAAAAATTGGATTTAGAGTCAAGAGACATGAATTCCAGTCTTGGAAATGTCACCTAATAGTTGTGTGAAAAAGAAAACACCTAACCTCTTGCTGCCTCAATTTCTTCACCTGAGCAATGAAAACCAACATCATCTAACACTGACTCTGTTTTTAGAATTAGATGAGAAAATATGTGTAAAAGCCCTTTGTCAACTATCAAAGAGCATAATTTAAATAAGGGATTATTATTCCTTAATAAGCAGTCTTAAACGAAAGATGGAATTTTAAACTATTACACACATTTAGCAAAAAAATCTAAATGTAATTTAAGTGTATTATTAAAGAACAACATTACTTAATGCACAAGCTCTTTAGAAAGACATAATAACTAGCCCTGTAGGACACTACTGTATTCTCAATATTTATAGAAAGGCATCACCTCTGATAATAAATAAAAGACCATCCTCTGACTCTGTGCAAAAGCTCTTTGTTATTCTTTGTTATTTAGTAAAGTACTAAAACATTTAAAAATACAATACAATACTTGATGACATATCAAATATTTAGAGGGAAAAAGAAGAGTGAAATTTCAGCAGTATTCTTTTGGTATTTGGCTAAATACACATAGATCTTGTTTTTCCAGACGGTGGTATCCCCATGTATAATAGACAGGGTGGATTCACTTTACGCAATGTATGTCTCACACTAGTCTTTCTCAGCTGTCATTAAGTTGGAATGCTTAAATGCCATGATGTTTTGAAAATGGATTTCAAAAAATACATATTTATTTTCCTATCCAGAAATTTAGCATTTTCTTAGAAAATGAGTAAAGGCATTCTGTCTATCTAAATGGAGATAATTTTATTTCTCACTATCAAAAAATTGTATATTTAAGAAAATTGGAAAGTTTCCTTTTATATAATATAAAAAACAGTGATGTTCCCACGAATTCAACAGGATGAAGACTGATTTTCTTTGAATATCTAGAGCTAAAAACTTTAAAATGAGTTTGAGTGCGTTAAGTACTTGGCCTTTTTCCCAGCTTCCAGCCTATTTTGTTCCTTGCCAAACACTTTATGGAAAATGCAGAAATTGATTTGTATGATGCTGTGATTGTTTCTGGTGTGGTTCACTGGGGTTAAAAGTAATAACTTTTTCAGCCCCATTTCCCCAAGATGAAAAATTCCCATAGACTACGGGGCAAATTATTTACATCCTTCAAAAGGAGTTGGAAAAATTTATGATAGAGGGATCATGCAGAGCTTTCAGCTCCTTCCTGGAAAGATGGTTTATAACTACCCATAGCTTCATTTGCAAGGTTTCCTGTTTTTGTATTACAGAAAATTTTTTGAGTATATACAATGTGCTGAATAAAAAATAACTAGTATTTCTCTATTTTTCAACTCCCCCAAATAATTTAGTTCATCATCGGATAAGGGGCAATTTAAGAGGGCAGTTCAGCAAGCAGGGATAATATTTCCGTAGTTTCCCATCCCTCGCAATAGGAAAAAATTTTATACATTTTCATAGTCCACTGCAATAACCCACTGAAGTTACACAAAATATAAAAAGACAGTGTCTGCTAATAACAGACTCTAAGACTTGAGGTCTGATTTATGCCATGTAGTAGTTTTTTGAATTCTATTTAAAGCTAGTCATAAATCCCCTTGAGGAAAAAAAAAAAAAAAAGCAACTCATAAAGAGGAAAAAAAAAGTGCTAGTAATTACTTTGGGATTTCTGAGCTGGTTACTAAGTGGTCTAGAACCTAATGCTTGATGACTCAGTTGATAAGTCCAAAGCAATTCAATCAGGATTTCTCATTTGTTAAGAGAAAGTTTCTGGCTAGCCCCTTTCTACTAACCAATTTTGTGAATTGAAACTACAAGCTACCCTGGGCCTATTTCCTCATCCACAAAATGGGGCCAGAACAGGGTGGACCTGGGTAATCAGGAGAGTTCTAAGATACATTACAAGTATAAATTTCATGCTTATTTCTGTGATGGTGAGTTGCATGCATCAACTTCACAAGTCTACAGTATCCAGTTGTTCAACCAAACTAAAGCAATAGCTGTGAAGCTGTTTTGTGGAAATGGTTAACATCTACAATCTGTTGACTTCAAGTAAAGAAGATTATCCTTCATAATGTGGGTGAGCCTCATCCAATCAATGGAAAAGCCCTAAGGACAAAGCTGAGCTGACTTTGAGGAAGAAGGAATTCTGCCTCAAGACTGAAGCATCAGCTTCTGAGCAAGAGTTTCTGAGCCTGCTGACCTGACCTGCAGATTTCTGACTTGTCAAACATAACCGCATGAGGAAATTCCTTGAAATAAAATTCTCTCTCTCTTTCTTTCTCTCTCTCTCTATATACACACACACACACATATGTATACATATGTATATATATATGCATGCATATGCATGTGTGTATGTATATCCATGTATCACTGTTTTGTTTCTCTGGAGAACCCTAACTGCTACAATTTCTACCTGCTGCAGTACTATTTATAGCATAACACAGGCAGACCATATATTAGGAAAGGGAGGAAAAGAGAAAGTACTATGCAAGGTGCTTAAAAAGAAAATGCTATGACACATTTTTTTTTTTTCAGATTAGGGTTATTTTGGTACAAGTTCCATTCTTTAGAAAAAAAGACACAAAAACATCTTAAGATTAAACCCACCAAATGGAATGAATATAGCAGCACTCAAATTGAATGTCTACTATATACCTGGAACTTTGCAAGCACTGAAGGTTTTAAATGCAAATAAAATAGGCACATGCTGTCTGGGAACCTGCAGTTTTGTTTAGGTGACTGTATATATAAACAAATCATTTCAATACAATGGTGTACATACATTAACAAAAGTACAGAGTTCATCATGGACAATTAGAACATAGCTGAGAGAGAAGAGTAGGCTGGGGAAAGCTTCCTGTAGGCTGGGCAGATTCTGAAAGGAATTAGTAAGCCAGATGAACAGACATGGGATCGGGAAGAAGCTTTATTACATAGAAGTTTCTATATGACAAAAAGCAAACAAGCAACAAATGTAGCATATGCACAGGAGAGTGCATATATTTCAGTGTTGTCAGAGCTCAGTGACTGCTCAGGGAGAACATGCATCCAGAGTACAGTTGTGAGTCAAGGAAGGAACCCTGAGCATCAACAACAATTAAAGATGAAGCAAGGAAAGAACCAAAGAAACCGACCAAAACCAAAAAACAGAAAGTAAAGGGAAAATCAGGAAAGAACAAGGTCACAACATTCAAAGAAGTTTCCCTAATGAGTATAAGCAAGCCCAGAGGGTGGGCAAGGAGGTAGCAGTAGGGTGCGGCTGAAACAATCTTTTCAGAGTCATTAGAATAACAGAGTCTGATAGCTTCCGGCAGTGCAAACTGCATATATGTGATGTAGGTTAATACAATGGGCTTAGAGACAAAATAAGCATGATCCAAAAGACACTAGGAATCAGATAATAGGAACTACATCCCCATATTATTTTTCTCAGATAAATTTTATTTGTTCATTTACTTTTTAAAATTGTTTTAAATTATACTTTAAGTTCTGCGATATATGTGCAGAACATGTAGGTTTGTTACATAGGTATACATGTGCCATGGTGGTTTGTTGCACCCATCAACCCGTCATCTACATTACGTATTTCTCCTAATGCTATCCCTCCCCTATTCCCCAATCCCTCGACAGACCCTGGTGTGTGATGTTCCCCTCTCTGTGTCCATGTGTTCTCAAAGTTCAACTCCCACTTACGAGTGAGAACATGTGGTGTTTTGTTTTCTGTTCCTGTGTGAGTTTGGTGAGATTGATGGTTTCCAGCTTCACCCATGTCCCTGCAAAGGACATGAACTCATCCTTTTGTATGGCTGCATAGTATTCCATGGTATATACATGCCACATTTTCTTTATCCGATCTATCATTGATGGGCATTTGGGTTGGTTCCAAGTCTTTGCTATGGTGAACAATGCTGCTCTGTTCACATCCTCATGTTTTTGTGTACAATATTGCCCTCTTCCATCTCACTTTCTGCCTACAGAAATATCATTTGGAACCACAGGAAATGCTCATGAAAAGTACAGTAATTGATGGCTGCAGGGCTCTAAGACTTGGACAGTTTCTTCCCATCCATTCAAGGTAGGCATTTCAGCTTTGCAGAAAGCCAACATCAGGGACAGACTGCAAGCTGATGGATATTTGAATATATCTGAGAGACTTCCTACATGTATTTCACACCTCAGTATAGTCAGTTCTCCATATAGCATTTTATGTCACCAAATGTGGCAGTGAAGCTCTATCCTGAGATAAATGTTCTTCCCTCCTAAGCCAAAGGAAGCTACTGGCACCATGCTCATAGATGCAATAATAAATCATAAGCTTTACCTTAGCTAACAATAAGAAAGAGATATAAAGAGACTGCAGAGGTAGTCATAAAAGTGGATGGGCTACCAGGGGGCATGCAAGAAGAGACCCCAGACAGAAAAATCACTGACTTCTCTATGGAGGAAATAAAAGTCCTGTTACTGAGAAATTAGGACCAAAAATATAACCACACAAAACTCAGAAAGAAGGATTCCTGTCTGAGGTATGAAATTTGAAAATTAATATCTATAGTAATTCTATGATCTAAATAAAAAAATGTAAAAAGCCTCCTAATGACAGGGCAGACATACATACCCATCCATACATACATACACAAACACATTTCATTTATAATCTTGGGCTGAATGTCCTGAATGCTAAGCAGCTCATCACCGCCTAAGAAGGCTATGCACTGACAGATGCTCCACTTTGCTTCCACCCCAAGCCGTGAGGTCTGCTGCCTGCACTGCAGCTGACTCCCTGCTGATAAACAATACAGGCTTATGCTGAATCAGACAAGAAATTGTGGAGGCTCCCCTACTACACAAATTCCTGGCTTGTTTTCTTCACACAGTCTCAGGTATCAGAACTGTACTTGTCCTCTACCCCCACAGAGTATAAGTATGTAACACGAAAGGCTGCTGCAATAGATGAAACATATATGCAGAGTAATGTCACTGAATCCCACACCACCTACCTGCTAACTTAAGCTCTTCCTTCCCATTATGCTTTCCACGTATGGACAGAGCTGCCTGTCCATTTCCTACTGCCTCAGTCAACTCTGTGCCAATAGAGTTGTCCCTCACTGTATGCGGGGGATTGTTCTGGAATCTAGAATCCCTGTGCCTACCAAAATCTTACATAATCAAGTCCCTCAGCTGGCCCTGTAGAACCCACATATACAAAAAGTTGGTCCTCTGCACAGGCAGGGCTCACATCCCATGAATATTATATATTCCATCCACGTTTGGTTGAAAAAAAAAATCCATGCATAAGCGGACCCCATAGTTCAAATCAGTATTGTTCAAGGGTCAACTGTGGTTATATGTCATACTCTTACATAAATACAAATCTCATACATGCACACACACAAATATATAGGGAGCATTTTATAAATAATGGACATTTCTGGATTTTCTATAGATTTAGCATGCTTATACTCATACACTAAACGGAAGACAGGCGCTAAGTACTATTGCAGGATTCCAACCCGGCACTAATGGCTTCCTTTTCTTTCAAGTTTCTGCCTAGTGCTTTTCAAGCCATGTGGAAGACTTGCTCTTGAATGAGTTGACTGCTTGCAGAGCTCTGACGAAAATATGTCAAAAAACAAAATACAGAAAGGACACAGGAAACAGTCTCCTTTTAACTCTGCTTAGGCTTAGTAATGTGCTAATGTCAACATCTGCCAGTGAGTGGTAGGTAGCGAATATCAGGATTTTAGGAGGCTGTCCTTTTAGTTGGTCAAGTGACATCTGAGAGGAAGAGATAGAGGAATATTTAGAAAGAAAAGACTTTTAAGAGACTGGCTACCCCTTCTCATGATGTGGCAAAAGTGAAGCAGAATATGTAGCATGAAGGGAGCCCGAAGGCAGCACTTTTGAAGTTACTTGTCCTTTAGCTCTGGAATGTAGGGGAAAGAAGATAAAATGCATTACTTTGTAAAGATATAATTTATATCCCATAAAAGGTTCATCCACTTAAAGTATACAATCCAGTGATTTTTAGTGTATTTACAGAGTTATGTAATCATCACCATACTCTAATATTAGACCGCTTTCATCATATCAAAAAGAATTTTTTTACAGCATTCACTGCCCAGGCTCCTTCCCCCAACTCCACCCCACCCTTGGTAACCACACATATACTTCTGTCTCTATGGATTTACCTACTATGGTTTACCGACTATGTTTTATATAAATGAAATAATATAATTATGTGGTGTTTTGTCTCTGGCTTGTTTCACATAACATAATGTTTTGAAGGTTCCTCATGTTGTGACATACATCACTGCTTCATTCCTTTTATGGCTGAATAATATTTTATTGTATAGATAATCCATACTTTGTTTATTCATTCAACTGTTGATGGACATTGTGTGCTACTTACTAGGTTGATAACTGTGGGCAAACTGTCTTACCTCTTAACTTTTCTAACATGTGGATAAATAAAAGCTACCTCACAGGGCAGTTATACATGAAGTTATGTGACGACTGTACAATATCATTGAGTAAGTGCTTTGTCAACTGTAAAGTACTTCACCAATGCAAGAGATTAGTGTCAATCTATGAGCACCAATATATGTCCTGTTACCTAAGAACAAGGTGACATCATATGAAAACTCACGGATATGGTAACTATAAACTTCCAGAATGCTTCTGCCTCAGACAAACATGTGGCTGAAGGAGGAAGCACAGATACTTTCCAAAAATCCAGGTAAATTAAAAGGTTGAGGGCAATTAGTCTAAAGGGCGTCATTCTAGATGATCTTGAAAAGCAAAATAATGTGCCTGTGGACACCTGTTATGCAGTGATGAACTTGAGATTTACGTTTCAAAATGCAGTTCTCTACTGAGAGCGCACTTTCTAGAAGGGACCTATATTAAGTTTTCTTATCAAATCAACTCAGGTTACAAGAGTTCTTTAGTACACTGGTTCACTGAGCTGGCAAGCAGAGGTTAAGGGAATGTGAGAGGGAAATAAACACATTCACTAGCCTATGCAGTCTAGTTTTGTTTTGTTTTGGCAAAACGAAGGATTACACTTTTGATGTGGGGTGAAGGTTGTAGGAATGAGGAGGTCTGACCACCCATCAAAAAAGAATCACTGCAGAAGTAAACTTATGATTTGATGGGAAGATATCATCCCACGGGTACATACTTGTGCTGAAGAGTGGGGAAGGCAGCAGCAGTAAGAACTGCTGAGGACGTGGGGAGTGAAGTGACCAGGTGTGCTATGTTCAAACAGCCAGGTGTTACAGAGAGAGGACTGAAACCCAGGTCCCCTGATTCCAAACCCAATCAAAATTCTGTTCCCAGGAAAGGATCTATTTGGGTTGGCTATAATCAATATGCAACTTCAGTGTGCAAAAATCTTTTAAATTTTTAAAAATTTGCTTCTTATATCTGTTTATATTGTTAAAAGCTGTTGGTAAACATTTTCTTGGAAATGAACAAGAATTGATTAAAATCAATTAGGCTTTACTGTCCTTCAATAATAAATCCATAATCTCCTTCCTTTGCCTATAGGCCTATTGAATCACATTATTACTAGGCCAATTATACTCTTCCCCATGAAGACTTCCAAACTCCTTTGTGCTCCCATGGCCCCTTTTAGATAGTATTGTTAGATAGTATTTTAAAGTATCGTTGTTTATATGAATGCCTCTACAAATTTTTTGAGTTCCTGCAAGGCAGTGATTTTGATCTTGTTCATCCTTCTTTCCCAGTGCCTAGTGCAGGTCTGATACATGCTCCAGAATATATCAGCAGACAAGGAGGCAGTGGAACAGTATACCAACCTCTATACTAATTTGTTCTGCTTATTCTTCCTTTAACTTCCAATTTCTAATTAATTCTCTTTGATATCATTCCCCTGAACCATCATTGTATTTGTCTTTTCCTCTTTCCCACCAAATATACCTCTTGCAGTGGCAAACCTTGAGGGCAAAAGTCAGTTCCAGGAAAAAAAAGTAACTAACAACAACTCGGGTCACAATCTCCCAACAGCACTACCTTAACAGGTTATGTTTTAAAGGGTAATATTAATGTGCTGGTATGATTGTTGTTGAGAATATGATGAAGTCCGAAAAAAGAGTGAAAGTGAGTTGGCCTACTCAATGCTCATGTCATTTAAAGCAGTCATGATCAGACATAACATGACAGTCAAATGTGTTGCCTTTTTTATATGCTTGTTTCCCTTCCACAGTATCTCCTCCTCCGCCATCACAGGTCAGAACCTGACTACCTTGTAATTTCTGCCACTTGTTCATTTAAAAATAGTCACTGAATGTCTTTTGTATGTCAGGCACTGAGGATACTGTGAGGAGGATGTGCAAAGGCCCAGGGGTAAATAGGGAAAGCATGGCTCCTCCAAGAGACCAGCACCGATGAAAATCAGAGAGGAAGGGAGAGAGCACTTGAGATGAAGCTGAAGACACTGGCAAAAGCCAGAACCTGCAAGCCCCTTTGGACGAAACACAGGCTTCCATCCTAACAGCAATGAGGGAGTCTATTAAGTCAGCTTGGGCTGTCATAACAAAATACCAGAGACCAGGTAGCTTAAACAACAGCAATTTACTTTCTTGTGATTCTAGAACTAGAAGCCTAAAATAAGGGTGCCAACGTGGTTGGTTTTTGGTGAAGGCTCAATTCCTGGCTTGCATGTGGCTGCCTTCGCCTTCTCACTGTGTCCTCACATAAACCTTCCTCTGTGGTTGTGTGGAGAGAGAAAGATGCTCTCTCTTTCTCTCTCTCTCTCTCTGTGTCTCTGTCTCTGTCTGTCTCTCTCTTTCTCTCTCCCCCGCCTCCCCCTGCCTCCCTCCCTCTTCCTCGTCTTATAAGAGCATGAATTCCACCAGCAGTGTCCTACCCTCATGAACTCATATAACCTTAAATACCTCCCAAGGGCCCCATCTCCAAATACCATCACATTAGGCATTAGGGCTTCACCATATATTTGGGGGAACACAAACATTCAGTCCATAGCAGGGAGAAACATAAGATTTATAATTTTAAAACATCACTCTAGATATACTTAGTGCAAAGCCACTCAGCCAAATAACAGCTTGGCATAACCAAAGGACACTGCTTTAGGAAAAGGTATCATTCCTACCATAAGGGCTATACAACGTTTTGCTTTCATCTGCAGAACCAGAGTCGTGACTGTCGCAAGGCTGGCATGCACAAGAACATATGGCTCTCTCTGAAAGTTTTGCATGCCTCAAGTCCCAAATCTGCTAATAAAAACATCCTGTTCTCTAAGTAAGCTTAAGTGTGCACTTACTTAAAAAATTGTTTCTGTCCTTTTGTTTTGGTTCCTCTCCTTACACAGCATATTAAAATCTTCAGTGAGATTTAATTTTCTGAAGTCTAAGAGAAATTTTCCCAATGAATTATAGTTTCCTGAAAATTTTGCCACTTTGTTGAATTACCATCCATTCACGTCATATTTAGAGCAACTTAGAGTATGTTTGACCTGTCATTTAAAATTCAGGAGAGTATCTTCAACAGATGCAGAAAAGGCCTTTGATTAAATTCAACACCCCTTCATGCTAAAACACTTAATAAACCAGGTATTGACTGAATGTATCTCAAAATAGTAAGAGCTATTTATGACAAACCCACAGCCAATATCATATCGAATGAGCAAAAAGCTGGAACCATTCACTTTGAAAATCAGCACAAGATAAGGATGCCCTCTTTCACCACTCCTATTCAACACAATATTGGAAGTGCTGGCCAGGACTATCAGGCAAGAGAAAGAAATAAAGCGTATTCCAACAGGAAGAGAGGAAGTCAAACTGTCTTTGTCTGTAGATGACATGATTGGATATTTACAAAACCCCATCATCTCAGCCCAAAAACTCCTTAAGCTGATAAGCAACTTCAGCAGTCTTAGGATTAAAACAAAATCAATGCGCAAAAAATCAAAAACATTCCCATACACTAATAATAGACAGAGAGCCCAATCATGAGTAAACTCCCATTCACAATTGCTACAAAGAGAATAAAAAACCTAGGAATACAACTCACAAGGGATGTGAAGGACCTCTTCAAGGAGAACTACAAGTCACTGCTCAAGGAAATAAGAGAGGACACAAACAAATGGAAAAACATTTCATGCTCATGGATAGGAAGATCTACGTCGTGAAAATGGCCATGCTGCCCAAAGTAATTTATAGATTCAGTGCTATTACCATCAAACTACCACTGACTTTCTTCACAGAATTAGAAAAAACTACTTCAAGTTTCACACGGAACCAAAAAAGAGCCCGTATAGCCAAGACAATCCTAAGCAAAAACAACAAAGCTGGAGGCATCACACTACTTGACTTCAAACTATACTACAAAACTACAGTAACCAAAACAGCATGGTACTCATACCAAAACAGATATATAGACCAATGAACAGAACACAGACCCCAGAAATAACACCACACATCTACAACCATCTGATCTTTGACAAACCTGACAAAAATAAGCAATGGAGAAAGGATTCCCTATTTAATCAACGATGTTGGGAAAACTGGCTAGCCATGTGCAGAAAACTGAAACTGGACCCCTTCCTTACACCTTATACAAAAATTAACTCAAGATGGATTAAAGATTTAAACGTCAGACCTAAAACCATAAAAACCCTAGAAGAAAACTTAGGCAATACCACTCAGGACATAGGCATGGGCAAAGACTTCATGACTAAAACACCAAAAGCAATGGCAACAAAAGCCAAAACTGACAAATGGGATGTAATTAAACTAAAGAGCTTCTGCACAGCAAAAGAAACTGTCATCAGAGTGAACAGGCAACCTACAGAATGGGGGAAAATTTTTGCAATCTACCCATCTGACAAAGGGCTAATATCCAGGATCTACAAGGAATTTAAACAAATTTACAAGAAAAATCAAACAATCTCATCAAAAAGTGGGCAAAGGATTTAAACAGACACTTTTCAAAAGACAACATTTATGCAGCCAACAAACATATGAAAAAAAGCTCATCATCACTGGCCATAAGAGAAATGCAAATCAAAACCACAGTGAGATACCATCTCATGCCAGTTACAATGATGATGATTAAAAGTCAGGAAACAACAGATGCTGGAGAGGATATGGAGAAACAAGAATGCTTTTACACTGTTGGTGGGAGTGTAAATTTATCATTATGGAAGACAGTGTGGCAATTCCCCAAGGAGCTAGAAGTAAAAATACTATTTGACCCAGCAATCCCATTACTGAGTATATACCAAAAGGATTACAAATCATTCTACTATAAAGATACATGCACACGTATGTTTATTGCAGCACCATTCACAGTAACAAAGACTTGGAACCAACCCAAATGCCCATCAATGACAGACTGGATAAAGAAAATGTGGCACATATGCACCATGGAATACTATGTAGCCATAAAAAATAATGAGTTCATGTCCTCTGCAGGGACATGGATGAGGATGGAAACCATCATTCTCAGCAAACTAAAACTAGAACAGAAAACCAAACACTGCATGTTCTCACTAATAAGTGGGAGTTGAACAGTGAGAACATATGGGCACAGGGAGGGGAACATCACACACTGGGGCTTGTTGGGGTTGGGGGCCAAGGGGAGGGATAGCATTAGGAGAAATATCTAATGTAGATGGCAGATTGATGGGTGCAGCAGACCACAATGACACATATATACCTATGTAACAAATCTGCATGTTCTGCACATGTATCCCAGAACTTATAGTATAATAAAAATAAATACATACATAAACAATTTAAAAATTTAACCATTTAAAAAAAAGAATTCAGAAGAGTATCTTTAAGTAGAAGGTTTTAGATACCACTACCATTCTGCTGGAAGAGTAAGTTATATTATGAAGCACAAAATAATGGAGGAAAAGCCACTTTTGATTTAATTGCTGTGGTACATCATCTTTTCTATTAGTTGAATACATACACCCTTCCTTTATTCTCATAGTGAATCCATTTTCCTCAGGATATGAGGAACGTGCCAACGTAGAAACCAGATTTTAAGAACCACAAGAGTCAGGTTCCTGACGAATTCCTGAATTCAAGGAGGAAGACTAGTTTCACACAGAAATCTGGTACATTATTTCAAACTCAAAAATGTAAATACCAAGCTTTTAAAAAGCAAACATTTTGCCATATTTATTACAGATATTTTCAAATAAAGAAATAACATGTAACAAATACAATGAAAGCCCCTTCTATGCTCCCTGTCTTCCCTGGGATAACCATTCTCCTTCCCAATGGCAGTTTTATTCTTTTACTGCCCACATGTCTGTCTTAGTCTGGAGTCCTCCAAAGCAGAACCTGGAATGAGGATGAAGGGACAGCAGATTATCTGGGTGATGGTTCCAGCAAACAGAGGGAAGGAGCCAGAAGAGAAGGGCAGGGCAGAGAAAGGCAAGGTCAGTAAAGGGCATGTTCTGGAGCCGGTCACTAAATTAGGCAAAACGGCTGAACTGTGCTGGGTCCCTGTGAGGGAACATGAAGAACATGCCTCAGTACAGTTCCTTGCATGAAGAGGAAGATATGGAAATCATCATCCACTGATTCACATTCCCAGTGGTTGTGGCTAACTCCAGTGTGTTAATCCCTATGTTTCAGGCTGCCCCCAGGAAGAGCTGAAGTTCCAACGCACAGGAATAACTCCTGAGGCAGGAAAGTCAGAGGTGGCCTTCAGGGAGCTATCCACCAAGCTTGGGCTTGAGGGCATGGCCCTGGGCACATAGATCACCTGTACTGCAGAAACCGGGAAACTTTTTTAGTAAAGGAGCAAATAGAAATATGTTAAAACTTGAGGGTCAGGTGGAGTCTATGTAACATGTTTTGGTTGTTTTTACACTTCTGAAATGTAAACATCATTCTTAGCTTGTGAGCTGTTCAAAAACAGCCCGTGGGTCCCATTCAGCTTACATACTTTAGATAGCTGACACCTGAGCTAAGGCATCCATAAACAACAAAAACTTATTTGCTGTTTTTTAACTTACACAAACAGTATATAATATTATACAGTATACAACCTCCTGTAACTTGCTACCCATCAAACTTATATATGTTGCTCTCCATAGAGACAGACTATTCATCTTAACTGCTGCATCGTGTTCCACTGTAAGAATATATTAACATTTACTTCTCCATTTCCTCACTGATGTATATTTGGGTTGTTTTATGATTTTCACTATTACAAAAAGTGCAGCAACAAGCACCTCTCTACGAATGTCTCCTGCTGCTCATGAGTGAGAGTTTTCCCTGGAATCTATACCTTGTAGTATAATTACTGTGTCTAGTGTGTGACTATATAATCTTCAACCTATTGTGTTACTGCTACATTCCTCCCCAAAGGAATTATACCAATTTATAGTCCTACCTGCAGTTTACCAAAATTTCTGTTTCTCCACATCTTCCCCAATATGTCAGACTTTTTAATTTTTGCAAATCTGATGATCATAAGTTTATGTTACATCATTGTTTTAAATGTCATATTCCTGACAGGTGGAATATCTTTAACGCTAACCGATCTTCTCTGCTTCCTATTTTATAGCCTGCCTAGGCATATCATGCATCCATTTTTTGTTGTTGCTGCTACTGTTGGTTGTTCTGCTATTGGGTTGTCTCTTCTTATTCATGTGTTGTGTAGTAGTTCTTCATATCCCTTCTATTTTTAAACGTTCTAGTTCACTATGATTATGCTGGGTCAGCAGAGTCAAAACCTACTTCCACAGCCAGCAAAGCCCCACACTGCCCAAAGTCCACACTGTTTGCATCAGTCCTTTCGAATAAAAATCAAAACACCACTTGAAAAACGTGGTATCTATTCATTCATTCAGACATTTATTGAGTACTTCTATGAAGTAGCATTCATAATACTGGAGACAGGGAACACAAAGATATAAGAGGTCACAGCCTGATGAACACATTCAATGACAATGAAGGATTAGCCCATCAGATAAGCTAAATGTCACTCTGCTGGAGAAAAGCCTTACCAAACCACACCAAGAAGGGGAGCCTTCTGGAACAGCAGTGTGAGATTAGCAGATCCTCTCTTGGTGCAACCACCATTTACTTAACTGGTAAAAATTACTTAAAACAAACTAAAGAAACATTTAAAGTTTCTGGAAATTTTCCTAAGGGCATACAGCAAGTGGAGAAACATCTCTTCAAGAAAATACACTAAATCTTGGTAAGAATGGCAAGAATCTGTGGCACTGGAGCAATGACTTGCTCCCACACCCTCCCTACACCCCTACTGCCAGCTCTGTGATGGAAGCTTTGCTATGGGAAGATATGGCCAAGAACACAGGGGTTCCCACTCTCCCCAGATTCTAGTCTAGGGCTAGAGTTTCACCTGAAAGGGGCAGGCTGCCAGTGCCTCTCACTGCCTAGTCAACCCCCAACCATGTGTTGAAGCACAATTCTTGGCAGGTGCTGCTAAAAGGACTCGTCTCCTTTTGCCCATTCAGTTCCCACTTGTGTAGCAAGGCTGTGTGCCAAGAGCAAAGTCTGAGTATACTGGGGCCCTTAACACCCCAACCCCAGCTCACTCATAGGGTAGAGAGTCCACCAAGAGAGGCAGGCGGCAAAGACCAGAGCCACATCACCAAAACTCTGGCTCAGTGCCACAGATTCTATGCAGGAGAAACGGCACGCCCTGAGGACACAGGGAGCTCTGCCTTGCTGCCTGAGGAGATCGACTCTATTTGGAACAAAGAGAAGTTCACGCCTAAGGGCACTGTCAAAAACAATGGAGATTTTGGTGGCAAGCAGTTATGCAGGGCCTGGTAGCTTCAGGAAAACAGTAACAAAAAGTGAAATGGTGGACCAAGAAATGGAGAGACACCAAAGAAGAGTGCTCTTGGAATCACACTCATCCCTACGGGCTCAGAAGGCGACGCACATGCCCTGGAATGCACATCTTTTTTATTTCTACTCAGGATTAAATCGAGTGGAATGTGGAACAGATTTGAAAAACATTTTCCAAGTCGTACACAGATCCATCAGCAAAATGCAAAAGGCTTACTAACTTGAGGGGCTTAAGCATAACCTTTGACCAAATACTTGCTGAATGTTAAGCTACTCTATCCCAGGGGTGATTCCTAGGAAGGGAGTTAAAATAAAATAAAATCTCATTAACCTGTCATGGTCTGGAAGACTGTATGGATGTCCATGCTGCACCCTCTCAGGAGAGAATGAAGAAAGAACCACTTATCTACTAGAGCCTGGTGGAACTCAGGACAAAAGTATAAATTCCCTGAACTGTGAAAGCCACACATACATCTAACTGGCTAAGCCAGCTTAAGCACAAACATTGGTTAACAAATGATTTAGGCAGACCCAGGGGTGACTCCTAGGAACCCACACTAACAGATAAACACAAAGAAAAAAATTTGAGCAGAAACATCAGGGGCCACAAAAAGCGAGAAAAATATTCTTCAAATAATTAGTACAGCCAAGTCACTAAACAAATAAACAAATGAGCAAACAACTTCAAGAAACTTTCCCCAGAAGAGGGAGAGGATCAATATCCATAGTTACCATAGTATCTAAAATGTACAGGTTTCAACAAGGAATTATGAGACATTCAAACACATGCATACACACACATGTGCACGCATACACACATCCACACACACACCCCCAGGAAAATGTGAAACATACACAAGGGGAAGGTGGGTGTGCAAAACAGGCAATAGACAGCTCCTTTTCAGGGCCCAGATGTTGGAATTAGCAGATATGGCTTGGCAGTAGTCATTATAAATATGTCCAAAGAACTAAGGGAAAACCATGCCTATGGAAGTAAAGTAAGGCATGATGACAAAGTCTGATCAAATAGAGGATATAAATAAACAGACAAATTATTTTTTTAAAGAGCCAAATGGGACTCTTGAAGAGTATAAAAATTTCCATGAAAAATTCACAAGAAGGGCTAAGCACTTCATTTGCATGGGCAAAAGAATGAATCCGCAAACCTGATGAAGGCAGGCATGATGATACGTGAAGGCAGATGACATGCTCTGAAGAACACAGAGGGAATAAAGAAGAAAAAGTTATACCTGATGTAAATGACGAGTTGATGGGTGCAGCACAGCAACATGGCACATGTATACATATGTAACAAATCTGCAATTATGCACATGTACCCTAGAACTTAAAGTATAATAATAATAAAAATAAATAAATAAATAAATAAATAATAATAAAAAAATAAAATAAAAAAAGAAATTTACCAGAACCCATTTCAACTGGAGGTGATGTGTTTTAAATCCCTCTGTAATGCAATGAGGGGAATCAAATTAGATAATAGTTTGCAGAAATCTTCTGGGCCTGGAGCCCCACTCAGAAGGATTTTGTCCTCTTCTATTATCAGGCTTCACATTTAGGGGCTGGACCCGTGTCCCAGTGGTTCCCAGAATGGCTTTATTTTTTCCCCTTGTGGTGAGAGCCCGGGCTGACACATCTGAAATGCTTGGTGTGCATGCATGCTCTGTGCCTCTACTTTTTAATACTGTAGTTATTTTGTATCAATATGTACATTTCAATTTCGCCTTATTCTGAAGTCCAAGATCCTAACTAATACAAAGAGAAGGGTAAATCCAGAATGCTATTTATTCATCCTGCTGCCTCTTTTATAACTTTCCCTGTAAAAATATTCAGGTATTTCCCATGTATCCCGTAGTTGGAATCGTTGGAGTATGTGTATTAATTTTATCTATGGATAGTTGCATTTCTATGGGATTAAAAATAAACTAGACTTGGAACTAAAAAAAAAAAAAAAAAAGAAGAAAAAGTAAACAGGGCTTCAGAAATGGGGGATAGCAGTTAGCAAACCAACACATAATCAAAATACAAGAAGGAGATGAGAGACAGAAAGGAGTAGAAAGAATATTCAAAGAAATCATAGTTAAAAACTTTCCAAACTGAAGAAAAATGCTAATTTACACTTCAAAGAAGCTCAATGAACTACAAGTAGGAAAAACTCAAAGAGAACCACACCAGTCACTTCAAAATGTTGAAAAATAAACTCTTGAAATCAATAAGAGAAAAATTATGAATTTCATTATGTAATGATGGCATCACAATAAGATGAACAGATGACTTCTTATCTGTAACAATGGAGGCCAGATGACACCAGTATGACACATTCAAAGTGCTGAAAGAAATCAGGAAAGGCACGTACATTTTTATTTTGGGAGAGAGAAAAAAAGACATAAAAATCATTGGAGACAAGTCTTCATAGACAGCAGAAATCCTCAGGAAAATAGAGGAAGAAGATAAAAGTGGTAGCAAGGAAATTCTAAGACAGAGTCATGAAGAAAAAGATGCCGGGTGTCAAAAGACTTTATCTGAAACCTGCCTTCCCATTAAAGGTTAAATAGAGGCAATCCCTCTTGTTACACAGCCTGAAAGTTTAGGAGAAGTTAACAACTTTTGATCTCAACAAATTATTGAGATACATTTCTCAACCACATCTGGCAGTGAACTGCTCTGTATTTAGCTTCATATATGAAAGATGTATAAAATCATTTGTTTACAAAGAAGTTGCTAAATTATTAACAACAGCTCATAAACATGTACCATGTACATGATACTGAAGGCAAAAATAATGTGATATTAATTACATAAACAACCAGAGAACTTATTCATTCTAATTTTTTAATTGAAAATATAGATATTGAAGTTTGGTAAAAACAGTGAACATAGAAGAAATGTTACAAGGCTCCCTGAACACTAATTTAAAAAACATAAAAAATACATAAGGTGAGAATTTGACAGTACATTATGAAAGCTTTGTACAAATATGAAGCAAATAAAATCCACAAAGACCATTTATCTACAGCAATGCAATAAGCTTGCACTGGCATCCAGAAAACATTTTTCTGTTTTGTTTTCTGTGACAGAAAACAAACTGTGAGTGTGTTTTAAATGTACTTTGACTGTATAGTACTATTTATCTTTTACAATTTAGTAAAATTACTAAGCAGGCACTGGTGATTTTGATTCAAAGCCTCTGTGAGAGAAAGGATCAGCAGTGAAGCTGAGATAATGAGCTGATACAAAGAACCAGGATATGCATCTCTCACCTGTATCTGCCACATCCTACCAGAATCCTAGTTATAGTCAGATATGGACATAAATTACTGACAGAAAAAAATGGCTAATTTATGAAGAAAATAAGTGACAATGTATGTATAAGCCTTATCAGATGCTGAAGGGAAGTGATCCAGAGGTATGTAAATTCTGATGAGCTATTTGGTAAATAGAGGAATTTTTTAAAAAAACATTTTACTGCACACTCATTGCCACACTCAATCATGAAAGGTTTAGAGTGCAAACACGCAATGACTATTTCCAATAGTAAATGATTGTTCATGATTGCATGGAGAAATACTTTCTCTTGAGTATTGAAACATTAACTATATGTCTGTATATGCAATAGTTTTCTGTATCTGCAATATATTGGTACTGCATATACAGACAACTGACATTTTGTCTAAAAGTAGAGACCAGTAAAGCTTACTAAATAGAAGATTTTCATAAACATATTTACCTTCTCTTTGCAGGAACAGAACAGATCTGAGGTTAACTTAAAGAGAGGAAGCCCAAAAAGTCACACTTCCTGGGTATCAATCCTGCCACTTCCTGGGTATGTCACCTTGGGCAGGTCTTTCACTTCCTCACCACCTTCAGACTCCTCCAAAGTAGAGTCTACAAATTGTACTTACAAGTGGATATAGCAACGCAGAGAGAGTGAATCCTTAGCTACTGTTATGAAAATTATACGTGTGTCTTGGGCACCAGCATAACTATCAACCTCGCCTCACCTCACTACTGACACCTCCACTGGGTTCTCTCCAGAACTAACCCCCATCTCATTGTCCTAATTTTCCTATTAGTGGTTGTATTAGGGTTCTCCAGAGAAACAGAATCAACAGGAGATATAGACATACAGATAAACGAAAGGGTATTTATTAGGGGAATGGGCTCATGTGTTGTGGAGGCTGAGAAGGCCTATGGCCTACTCTCTTCAAGCTGGAGAACCAGAAGAGCCAGTGGTATGGCTCACTCCAACTCTTTAGGCCTGAGAACCAGGGATTCAAAGCAGTCAGTTTAACGAAGCTGCCAATCTAGTGGGCCACAAAGAGACTCAGGACCAAGTAGGTTAGTAAGAACTAGCCAGAGGAGAGTGTGCGAATTCAGAAAGCAGAGGAGATGTGGCCTGAAACACTGACCTCGTTTTATTACCAGTCTACAAGGCTTCCATGTCTTATGTGCCACAAGTTGTACCCGGCTTCACAACACACTACCACTCAATCCAATCAAAATGTTTCCTCTGGAAAGCCACTGTAGTGACCACTGCAGCAAATGCTAATTGTCCACATTCATCAAACTTTGGTGGCTCATCTATGAAGAGGTCCTGGAAGAAAAGCATATCATGGCTGATAAGTCAAGAACCACTAGTTTAGATAGGTATGCATCTTCAATACCAAGACCATCAGGCTTTTTGAAAAGTTAAATTTAGAAAACTGAGTGGTAAGTCCTTCATTATTATTTCTTACATTTCTTTATATCTTATTTCACCTTGTTAAATTGAGCTTAGCCTAAAACTGCCTCCTTACATAATTTAGGTTCAGTCTAAAGGTTTCTTAGCAGGTAGTGAACTGTAAGGTTACCTAACTAGATGTGCAAACAGACTGTGACCAACTCTTGGGCCAATCACCAGGGTTCAGCCAATAAGTGCTGCCAACTGTTCAAACCATGTTCAAATAAGGCAGATGCTGAGTTGTAACCAATCCAGCTGTCTCGGTACCTCGTTTCCATTTTCTGTACTTTACTTTCCCTTTTCTGTTCATAAATCTCCCTCAACCACAAGGCAGGCCAAAGCCTCTTTCAACGTATTCTGGTTCAGGGGCTGCCTGATTCGCGAATCATTCTTCACTCAATTAAACTCCGTCAATTTAATTTGTCTAAGGTTTTTCTTTTAACAATACAAGTATCGAAAGCATGTTAGAAAGTAACTTTCTTCTTTTGCCCCCTCCTGTCTGTAAAGAGGCAGAAGATGATGCAGTTAACTCTCTTTTGGGACAATTTCTTTGACACATCATGTCTCTGGTACCAAGTTAATTTCTTTGGGAGAGGGGATGCTGCTAAAATTAAAATTTGAGAATCAAGAAAAATAAACATCTTTCCTTCTATTGATAAAATGTAATACTACTTAATTTGTCACTGAAGATTTTGTATATTTGTTTTGGTCAACTGCAACTTTATAAACAGGATACTCAACACATCAAAAATAAAGAGGAGGTTTTTTTTGAATTAGCAAATAGAAATAAAAAGAAATTCTACTTATCAAAAATAATATAATTTATATAGTTTATTATTATTTATACACAGGTGATACATGAAATCAAATGTGGAAATGATTCTTCACATAGATATTTTAAATACCAACAGCACAAGGGCATTACAACCTTTTTTTTTTTTTTTTAGGACAGGGTCTCTACCCAGGCTAGAGTACAGTGATGCAATCATAGCTCACTGCAGCTTCTAACTTCTGGGTTCAAAGGATCCTCCTACCTCAGTCTCCCAAATAGCCAGGACCACATGTGCATGCCACCACGCCCAGCTAATTTTTTTTATTTTTTGGTAGAGACAGGGCCTCGTTATGTTGCCCAGGCTGGGATCAAACTCCGGGGCTCCATCAAGCTATCCTCCCACCTTGGCCTTCCAAAGTGTTGGGATTACACGCATGAGCCAGTGTGCCCAGCCAAAAACTTGCAAATGTACTGAGAAAGACATGATGTATCTGACTCCAATAGCTTAACTTTACACTCTAGACAAGATTCTGTTCCTTCTTCATATTTATAAGCTGCTCTGAATTTGGCAGATCATGAAAACATTGATTGGAATTAGGCCTGGCAGTTCCTAGAAACAGTCTATAGATAGTTAACTCACATGTATCACTTTACAGTGTTTCAAGTTTTAGAGTTCAGAATCTTATTTAGATACCTTAACCACTTTGGAAAGAAGTAATATTGGCATAATTAATGCTAAGAGAGGACTAAGTAGTATTAGCTATGACTGTTGCAAGGTACTTGATGTTCAGTTGGTTTTCACAACAATCCTCCTGAAGATTAGGTAGACCATATTATTCCAATTATATGCAGTGAGCTCAAAAGTAACCCATTCAAGATTAGGCAGCTACCCTGACTAAACCAGACAGGCCACAATGAAGATACTTCAATAACAGAACCATTTTAACTCATCTTTTTGACACCTTGGGATTTAAATTCCTGATAAAAAGTAAACCCTCAGAAGTTATAGTGGATGGCAGAATAAATACAAGGTCACAGGCAGAAGAAGAAGGAAAATCGATTCTCCTTACAATACAGGGTCACTCCCTCCACCAGTGTTCCTCGAAGCAGGACCCACCTGAACCAGAATCATCCAGAAACTAATTAAAAGTACAGTGCAGCCTCCACTTTCTTGAACTGCTAAATAAGAATATTTGGAGGTGGGGCCTGGGAGTTAGCATTTTCTTTTCAGACAGGGTCTCTGTCACCCAGGCTGGAGTGCAGTGGCATGATCACAACTCACTGGAACCTTGACCTCCCGCAGGCTCCGGTGATCCTTGCACCTCAGCCCCCTGAGTAGGTGGGAGAACAGGGCGTGCCACCATGCCCAGCTAATTTTTGTGGGTTGTTTTGGTAGAGATGGGATTTCACCATGTTGCCCAGGCTGATCTCGAACTCCTGGGCTCAAGCAATCCACCAGCCTTGGCCTCCCAAAGTGTGGCAATTACAGGAGTGAGTCACTACAACTGGTCAGAATCTGCATTTTTAACATGGTCTCCAAGCCTTTAAGAAATGCTGCCACATTGTGTACTTTCCCAAAGCCTGACTTAAGCATCAGGCCACATCAGTAAACGGTAGTTCTTAATTTTGTTTTTTATATTGTTGGCAATGTAATGAAATGCTTGATAAACCACAATAAGAAGTTCCAACACTGTGTGAGTGAGGATGGCATGAACTAGTGCTACAAAACCATGATATTGGAATTCTGTCACTGCTTTCTTCAGAAAATTGTTTTCTATTTCTCCGTATGGTAAATGCTAAAGTACTACAACTGCCATCTGGAGTTGTAAAGTCCTACTCAATAAAGCATCAGTAGAGATTTACAGTGTTCCTAGCTTACAAGATTAGAATTCATATGATAATTCACTGGGTACAAGTTGTCTTTTATAAGGGTAAGTCTAAATAACCTGCAACAGCAGGAGGAAAATGAACTTATTATCATGTTTCCACCTCCTGTTGGCACACACTAAAACTAATTAATTATGTGGAACCCAGAGGTTTCAAACAGAATCTTAACATTGAAAAGGTCAAAGCATAACACACTCCAGAAAAAAAAAAAAATGGGTATGGAGCAGTTGCTGATACATCTTTGACCACTACTACTAATATCAAACATAATCAAACATACAGTCCTTTACAGCACATAGAGTACATTTCACATACTTGCATTAATTTCATCTATAAAATCCTATGGAGTGCCCAGCATGCTTGGCATACTTCTATTAGCAATTTTATCTCCGTGCTGTATCATTTAACTTCTCTTCCCCCAGTTCGTCTGAGTCCCTGGAAGGCAGACAGGGCATATTCTCTTCTGCATCCTGAGCATCTGGCATGGTATCTGACTCATTAAAGAAGGCACTCACAGATACAGGAATCCCTTTAAAATAAATAGAACATTTTATAGGTTAGACAACTAAGGCTCACAGAGCTCAAAAGGTTTTACTCTGGGAGACCTGGGAAGGAAGAGGACAAAAGTCCTCAAATAAGAGTGGGGCTACTGTGTGGAAACAAAAGATTAGACTAATCTCATATGACTTTGCTAGATAAATGTGGGTGGAGGTTAGTAAAAGACCAATTTCAGCTAATATGAAAAAGATGTTTCGAATTATGAGAAATACCTAAAATAGGAAATGTGCTCTTCAAAAGGGAGAGCTGCCCACCATGTGACAGCATAAAAGAGAGACTGTACAGAAAGCGATTTATGCAGCACTGGAGGATCAGCCACATGACCTTCTGAGTAGGAGACTCCGTAAGTCTGTTCCTTGAGACAGCTGGTAATTGGTAGAAATAGGATGAGACCTTCAGTTTTAAACTGCTGTTCCCACTGGACCATAATGAATGCCTTTAAAGATATAGATAGCTACCAGGTTCTGACGAAACAAAAAGCAAGCAAACAGTTCTGGGCAAAATAGAGTAAGAGGGACTAGGTTTAACCTCCTGCCTGAAACCAACCAATCAATCAGCCATATGTATGTATATATCTATCTATATAAGAAACAACCATTTTCAAGAATAAGTATCAAGAAACGAAGGACAGTGATCCCTGACTGAGAGGAAATAAATGAAGTGAGCCCTACAATTGTCCCAGTTTACTGCTTTGAGAGATTTTCCAGGTCACAATGCAAAGAGAGAGAACACAGGTGAACAGAGTGAAGAGAGATCAGAATCTGAGGAGACCAAGGTGACTAGCGTTTGCAGGACAGAGTACCAGAGTGAATAGAGCTGCACTGAGAGACAACCCAGGATATCTATAAAACGTTTCCCTTAACTATTCAGTAGAGTCCTGATCAACACATGCATGTGAGGAAACTAACCAAGACTGAGAACAGAATCCAAAAACAGTAGAGGGAACAGCACTCAGCACATTGCCATGGGGCCAGGAAGCGTGCCTATTCCCACTGGACATACTGGAAAACCTTATAATTGACCTGGAATTGAGTAGAGAATTCAGACAGGTCTTATCTCAGTAGTGCAAAGCAAGGCACTTTAGCTATAAACTAAATGATGCTCTGGTCCCTCCTAGCAAATAGTAAAAGCAAGACCTAAAAGAATAAAACTATTTCCACATAATTTAGCTGTGTCCCAGAACAAAGACCAAGAATTGTTATAGAAAAATTAAAACACCCAGCCCCCCAGGTCAAGTAAAATTCACAATATCATACAACTAAAGATTATTAGGCACTGCAAAGAAGCAAAAAAAAATATGATCCATAATGAGAAAAAACAACCAAATAAGTCCAACTCAGTATGCCACAGATGATACAACTGTTTGACAAAGATATTAAAATAATTATAATTACTTTCCATTTGTTTAAAAAGTTAAATTGAGATGTAGAATATATACATACACACATACAAACATAGACGGTCCCCAATTTATGATAGTTCAACTTAAGATTTTTCATATTTATAACAGTGCAAAGGTGATACACATTCAGTACAAATCACACTATGAACACCCATAAAACCATTCTTCTTTTCACTTTCAGTACAGTATTCAATAAACTGCATGAGATATTCATCACTTCATTGTAAAATACGCTTTGTGTTAGATGATCTTGCTCATCTACAGGCTAATGTAAGGGTTCTGAGCATGTTTAAGGTAGGCGAGGCTGAGCTATGATGTTTGGTATATCAGGTGTACGAAATGCATTATTAACTTACGATATTTTCAACTTATGATAGGTTTATCTGGACATAATGTGATGCCCATTACAAGCTGAGGAACAGCTGCATATACATACACATAAATATGAGGTATAATTCCCAGACATAAAAAATACAATGTCTGAGATAAATAATACACTGGATGGTATTAACCACGGGACATCTTGCAGGAAAAATGATTAGTGAAATTTAAAGCCTAGCAATAAAATCAATCCAAAGATGAAACACACAGAGAAAATGAATCAAAAAAGAAAGAAAATAATCAGTAAGATATGGGACAATATCAAGTGAGTTAACAGATGAGTAAGTGAAGTTCATGAGGGAGAGAAGAACTGGAGAGGGACAAATAAATTTTTGAAAAGTTAATGGCTGAAAATGTACAAACTTGAGCAAAACAACAAACTGATGAATCCAAGAAGCTGAATGAACCCTAAACACAAGAAACACTAAGCAAATTACATCAAAGGAAATCATATTCATAACCAGCCTGGACAACAAAGCAAATTTGTGACCAGCCTGGGCAACAAAGTGAGAACCCATATCAAAACAAACAAACAAACAAACAAACAAAAGAAAGAAAGAAACCATAACCAAACACTCAAAACCAGTGATAAGGAAAAAAATCTTAAATACAAGCTAGAGGAAAAAGACATAATTATATACAAAGGATGAGAGAGATGAATATTGCATATGCAATATAAAACAAAAAGACTGCTGATAACATCTTTAAAGCACTAAAAGGACAAAAAATGTCTACCAAGAATTCTATATCCAATGAAAACACCTTTCAAAAACACAGGCAACATAAAGACTTACTTTCAGACATATAAAAGCTGGAATAATTCATCACTCGACAACCACACAAAAAAGAAATATTAAAGAAAGTCCTTCAAGCAAAAAGAAAATGATACCAGATGAATATCTGGATCTACATAAGAAATGAAAAGCATAGAAAATGTTACAGGTTGTAGATGGGAGATTTTTTTGTTGTTAAAATTTATTAAAAGACTATTGATTATGCAAACAAAAACAACTATGTACTCAGGGTTTTATAATATAGCTATAAGTAATATATCTATATATACACACGCACATACACACACACACAACAACAGTAACATAAAGGCCGAGAGAGAGTAATGAAGTATACTGCTCTAAGGTTTGTATGCAATAAGCAAAGTCCTAAATATCACTTAAACTGTGATAAGTTAAAGAGGAATGTTATAGACCATCTAGGCACTACCAGTCACTAAAGTAGCAGAACAAACTGCTATGAACAATATAAGAACAAGGGAGATAAACCAGAATCATTAAAATACTCAATCCAAAAAAAGGCAGGGAAAAACAAAGGAAATGAATAAATAACAGATGAAACAAATAGAAAGCAAACAGCAAGATGACAGGTTTAAACCTAAAGATATGAATAATCATATTAAATGTAAATATTCTAAACATTCACAAAAAAGGCAGAGATTTGCAGATTGGATAAAAGATAAAGACGTAACAATATTTGCTTACTACAAACCTACACTTTAAACACAAAGACACTAATAGATTAGAACAAAAGGTAATAGAATGGAAAAAGACACACACGGTAACACGTCAACACAAGTAAAAAATACACCATAGTAAGGACTATTTCTAGGGCTCAAAACCATCATTTCATACTAATAAAGGGCTCAATTAATCAAGACGATATAACAATCCTTAGTATTTACATCCCAATATTATTTCTTCCAATGCCTGAAGAAAAAACACAGAAATAAAGTAAAACAGACAAAATCCTAAATTAAAGTTGAAGATTTCAGTACCCTTTTCCCAATAATTAAAACAAATGGACAGAAAATTGTCAGACATATAGTAGACTGGAACTATTCTATCAACCAAATTGACTTTATTAACATTTATAAAAGACTCCATCCAACAACAACAAAATATAAATTCTGAAGTGTACATGAAACATGTATACAAGACACGCAATATTCTTGACTGTAAAATAATTCTCAATACATTTAAAAGGACTCAAGTTATATGATGTATTTTCTCTAACCACAATGAAATTACATCAGAAATAAAAAGCAGATCTCAAAAATCCCCAAATATTTATAAATAATGCACCTCTAAATAATCTACTGGGTAATAAATAAATCAAAAGAAAATTAGAATGCATTTTGAGCTGAATGAAAATATAACACAGAATTTGTGGGATGACACTACCATAGTACTAACTCAGGAAGAAATTTATACCACCTAACATCTATGTTAGAAAAGAAGAAAGGTCTCAAACGAATGACCTTAACAAACTGAAAAGGAAAAACAAATTAAACCAAAGTAAGCAGAAGAAAGGAAACAATAAAGCTCACAGCCAAAGTCAGTGACATAAAAAACAGAAAAACAATAGAGAAAAGTCAATGATGCCAAAGGCAGGTTCTCTGAGAAGATCAATAAAATTGATAAATCTCTAGGAAAACTTAACACAAAAAAGAATACATAAATTATCGATATTACAAAAGAGAGAGGATATCACTACAGATTCCACAAATTTTAAAGCGGTAATTGGAGTTTACCTGAGGAATATAGAGTTAGCTTAACACTCAAAACATCAATCACCACATTAAAAAAACCAAAAAGGAAAACTACATGATCATCTCAACAGCATGTGACAAAATCTAACATCTACTTTTGATTAAAGTAAAACTCAGCATACTAAGAAGGGAAAGGAATGCCCTTAAACTTTTAAAAGGGCCTATAAGAAAAATGTATAACTAACATCATCCTTAATGGTGAAAGACTGAATGCTTCTTCTCTATGATCAGTAACACAGCAAGAATGTTCACAAGGATGTTCACGCTTACTATTTCTATTGAACATTGTAATCTAGGTTATAGCTAGTGAGAGGGATGAGTGGATAGATGGATGGATGGATGGATGGATGGATGGATGGATGGATGGATGGATGGATGGATGGATGGATATACAGACAAATAGATTGACTAATTGATTCTAAATCCATTTGAGAACGTTGTGAAGGACATAGATGGACGAACAACTTAGAAGAATGTGATTTCAATACTTATCATAAAGCTACTGTAATCAATGAGGTATTGGCATCAAAAAAGACAAATAGATCAATGCTACAGAATAAAGAATCTAGAAACAAACTTAGACATATAGGACAAATAATTGTTTGCAGAGATAGAAAAGCAATCCAGTGAAGGAAGAACAGAGTTTTCAATAAATGATGCTAGAGAAATTGGATGTCCATATGCAAAAACAAAAAACATTCAATCCACATCTTCAGTAATATACAAAATTAGCACAAACTGATCACATGTCTACCTATAATACCTAACTATGAAATTTCTGAAAGAAAAGAGAAAATCTTTGTAACCTTGGGTTAGGCAAAGATTTTTTTTAGAGATGTCTCCAAGATTATAAATCATAAGTGAAAAATTGGATGAACTGGATTTTTATCAAAATTAAAATCTTCGGCTCCCCAGAAGACACTGTTAGGAAAATAAAACATCAAGCCACAGATGGGGAGAAAATATTTACAAGCATATCTATGATGAAGAATTTGTATCCACAGTATATAAATAATTCTCAAAACTAAAGAAATAATAAGAAAATAACCCAATAAAGGAATGAGCAACAGACCTGAACATACACATCATCAAAGAAAACACAAGAATAGCAAACAAGTACATAAAAAGATGCTCAACATCATTAGTCATTAAGGAAATATCAGTTAAAACTACAACTACATACCACTGCACACCTGTCAGAGTGGATAAAATTTAAAAGTCTGCCATACCAAGTATTAGTGAGGATGTATTAGTGAACACCAGAAACTCCCGTACACTGTTGCTGGCATGTAAAACAGAACCACCACTTCGTAAAACTGTTGAATACTGTTTTAAAAAGTTAAACATATATCTATTACATAATCCAGTTATTCCATTCTTAGATTTACCCTAAAGAAAATATACACCTATTAAAAGAATATGTCTGGTACAAGAATATTCATAGCAGGTTTATTTATAATTCTCTATAACTGAAAACAACCCAGTATCCATCAACAGGGCTTATGGATAAACAAACTGTGGTATGTTCATACAATGGAATACCATTTGGCAATATAAAGGAATTAACTTTATATACACAAAAACATGTAGTCTGAAAACAATTATGCTGATTGAAAGAAGTCAGACAAAAAGGAATACAATATTATATGATTACAGGTATATAAAACTCTAGAAAACTAAAACTAATCTACGGTAAGAGAAAGAATAACAGTGGTCATCTGGGGAAATGGAGGAATTACCAAGGGCTTTGAGAAAGCACTGGGTTCTCTTGAGAAAGTAATGGATGCTGTTCACTTTCTGAATTTCAGTGATCGTTTCACAGATGTACATGTATGTCAAAACTTATCATGCTATATGCTTTAAATAAGTACAGTTTCCATATGTGAAGAATACCACAATAAAGCTATTAAAATAAGATATCCCATCAAAGTCAAGGAAACAAGATTAATATGCCATATCTTTAAGTTAGTTCTTCAAATAAAAAAAACAGTAATAGTGGCAGTGGTAATAAAAGCACTTCAGTAGCAGCTCACATTTATTGAGGAGTTACTGTGTCAGGCATCCTTTGAAGCACTTTACATGAGTTAGCCAATTTATTCCTCAGGGCCACCACCCTATAGTTTTATTAAATAGATACAATTTTTTCCTCATTATCTGTGATCTCACTTTCTATAGTTTCAGTTACCCATAGTTAAGGTATTTTGAGAGACTGAGAGACAGAGAATGAAGGTGCACAATTATATATCTTTTATTAAGTGTACTGTTATAATTGTTCTATTTTAGTTATTGTGAATCTCCTACTGTACCTAATTTATAACTTAAATCTTATAGTATTGCAAGTATAGGGAAAAAACACAGTACAATATATACAGCTTTCAGTAATACCCAGTTTCAGGCATACACTGGGGATTTTGGAACATATCCCTTGCAGATAAGAGGGGAGAGCTGTATTATTATCACCACACTTCGAAGATGAGGATTGGCTTATTTCACTTAGTATAATGTCTATAAGGTTTATCCCTATTGTGGAATATGCCAAAATTTTATTCCTTGTCAAGGTTTTAATGATATGCCATTGCATATATATATATATATACCACATTTTGTTTATCCATTCAACTGTTGATGGACATTTGGGTTTTTCCACCTTTTGACTGTTGTGAGTAATGTTGCTGTGAACATGGATGTACAAATATCTGCTCGAGTCTGTGCTTCCAGTTCATTTGGGTCTACATCTAGAAGTAGAATTGCTGCATCATATAGTAATTCATTGTTTTAATTTGTTGAAAAATTCCTCTGGCCTCTCATTCCTAAATTGTAGTCCACAGTATCAACTTTCTAGAAGGAATACCTGACCTTATCACTCCAAGGCTAAAAATTCCTTAATGGTCCCTGTATTAGTCCGCTCTCATGCTGTTATAAGGACATGTCCTGGATAACTTATAAAGGAAAGAGGTTTAATTGACTCAGTTCTGCAGGGCTGGGGAGGCCTCAGGAAACTTACAATCACCACAGAAGGGGATCCAAACACATCCTTCTTCACATGGCAGCAGCGAGAAGGGCAGAGCAAAATGGAGGAAAGCCTCTTTTTAAACCATGAGATCTTGTGAGAACTCACTATCATGGGAACAGCATCATGGGGTAAACGCCCCCATGACTCAATTACCTCCCACCGGGTCCCTCCCATGACACATGGGGATTACATCTTGAATGGTAACTACAATTCAAGATGAGATTTGGGTGGGGACACAGCAAAACCATATCAATTCTCTAACTGATTTTAGGGTGAAACTCAGACTCTTCAACATAGCAGGTCCTTCCCAGAGAATTCCACTAAGGACCACTCCTTCCTCTAAGGTTTCAAAGCACTTTGTACCTATAAGGCCTCTAGGAGTACCGCCCTCATTCTATTGTTAATGGTATGTATTTCTATCTCCCTCACTGTTGTTAATGGTATATATTTCTATCTCCCTCACTAGGCGTCAAACTATTTAAGAAAAGGATACATATTTTTACTCCTCTTTGTATCTTCACCACCCTTCCACAGTGCCTGGAACATACTAGGAACTCAATACATTGAATAAATGTCAGTTCAGCTGTCCAATATATTAAAATATTGCCATACTCTAAAATAAGCAAAGTAACAGGGGAGACAGAATACAGGTTAAACGTGTGTGTGTGTGTGTGTGTGTGTGTGTGTGTCTAATACAAATAGGTTAAACTATATATACACACACATATATAATATTTATGTTAATATAATGAGAAACATTTTCTTTTTACGTAGCATGTAATTATTCATATGCTCATTTACATCTTCAGTTGTAATGCTGAAGATGCTTTACTTTAGGATGCTCTACTAGGCATACTGGAGAAAAAGACACCAATGATACACAGCCCACTTGCATGTTAGAGACAGTACCAAAAACAGCCTAATATCTGGAGCATCTCTCTCTGCTGAGGGGTATCACACATTTATGTATGGATCAGGCCTTTGGTTTCATGGACTTGCCACACAAGAAATACGCTCTTACATCTGCAATTAGGAATTTGGTATGATTTCTTGATTAAAGGTTTTATTTATTTATTTTTTATTGTTTAAAGAGGAATGTTGTGACTTATTTATTGTTGTTGTTGCAGTTTAGTTAGGTATATATTAGTTCCAGATGGTTTTTATATATTGGATAGATATATAGATATACGGTATTTCTACAAATATGGTTCAACATTTGGAGAAAAACCTTCATATATATACATAAGCAAATTGTCAACATGTATTACTTTAGACAGAAAAATTGACAGATATAAATAGGGTTCACTATTACACAGAAACTTAAAACATAAACTCATAGGCAGCCAAAAAAAACGAGATCATGTCCCTTGTGGAACATGGATGGAGCTAGAGGCCATTATTCTCAGCAAACTAACACAGAAACAGAAAACCAAACACCACATGTTCTCACTCATAAGTGGGAGCTAAATGATGAAAGCACACGGACACAGAAGAAAAAAGCACGCATTGGGGCCTTTGGGAGGGTGGAGGGTGGAGGGTGGGAGAAGGGAGAGGACCAGGAAAAATAACTAATGGGTACTAGACTTAATAACTGGGATATGAAATAATCTGTACAACAAATCCCCATGACCCAAGTTTACCAATGTGACAAACCTGTACTTGTACCCCTGAACTTAAAACAAAAGTTTTTAAAAAAGCAGCCTGTGTTAAGATAGAAATGTTTTGAAATTTTTTTTTAAATTATTATTATACTTTATGTTCTAGGGTACATGTGCACAACGTGCAGGTTGGTTACATATGTATACACGTGCCATGTTGGTGTGCTGCACCCATTAACTCGTCATTTACATTAGGTATAACTCCTAATGCTATCCCTCCCCACTCCCCCCACCCCACAACAGGCCCCGGTGTGTGATGTTCCCTTTCCTGTGTCCAAGTGTTCTCACCGCTCAACTCCCACCCATGAGTGAGAACATGCGGTGTTTGGCCCTCTGTTCCCGCAATAGTTTGCTGAGAATGATGGCCCCCAGCTGCATCCATGTCCCTACAAAGGACATGAACTCATCCCTTTTTATGGCTGCATAGTATTCCATGGTGTATATGTGCCACATTTTCTTAATC
>NW_012104421.1:247525-249004 GCF_000951045.1 Mandrillus leucophaeus | reverse complement strand
TCCGTCTGGTCCTGGACTTTTTTTGGTTGGTAGGCTATTAATTATTGCCTCAATTTCAGAGCCTGCTATTGGTCTATTCAGGGATTCAACTTCTTCCTGATTTAGTCGTGGGAAAGTGTATGTGTCCAGGAAATTATTCATTTCTTCTAGGTTTTCTAGTTTATTTGCGTAGAGGTGTTTATAGTATTCTCTGATGGTAGTTTGCATTTCTGTGGGGTCAGTGGTGATATATACCCCTTTATCATTTGTTATTGTCTCTATTTGATTCTTCTCTCTTTTCTTCTTTATTAGTCTTGCTAGCGGTTTATCAATTTTGTTGATCTTTTCAAAAAACCAACTCCTGGATTCACTGATTTTTTGGAGGGCTTTTTGTGTCTCTATCTCCCTCAGCTCTACTCTAATCTTAGTTATTTCTTGCCTTCTGCTAGCTTTTGAATGTGTTTACTCTTGCTTCTATAGTTCTTTTAATCATGATGTTAGGGTGTCAATATTAGATCTTTCCTGCTTTCTCTTGTGGGCATTTAGTGCTATAAATTTCCCTCTACACACTACTTTAAATGTGTCCCAGAGATTGTGGTATGTTGTATCTTTGTTCTCTTTCGTTGCAAAGAACATCTTTATTTCTGCCTTCATTTCCTTATGTACCCTGTAGTCATTGAGGAGCACATTGTTCAGTTTCCAGGTAGTTGAGTGGTTTTGAGTGAGTTTCTTAATCCTGAGTTCTAGTTTGATTGCACTGTGGTCTGAAAGACTGTTATAATTTCTGTTCTTTTACATTTGCTAAGGAATGCTTTACTTCCAACTATGTGGTCAATTTTGGAATAAGTGCGATGTGGTGCTAAGAAGAATGTATGTTCTGTTGATTTGGGGTGGAGAGTTCTGTAGACATCTGTTAGGTCTGCTTGGTGCAGAATTGAGTTCAATTCCTGGATATCCTTGTTTACTTTCTGTCTCATTGATCTGTCTAATGTTGACAGTGAGTTGTTAAAGTCTCCCATTATTATTGTGTGGGAGTCTAAGTCTCTTTGTAAGTCCCTAAGGACTTGCTTTATGAATCTGGGTGCTCCTCTATTGGGTGCATATATATTTAGGATAGTTATCTCTTCTTGTTGAATTGATCCCTTTACCATTATGTAATGGCCTTCTTTGCGCCTTTTGATCTTTGTTTAAAGTCTGTTTTATCAGAGACTAGGATTGCAACCCCTGCCTTTTTTTTGTTTTCTAATTGCTTGGTAGATCTTCCTCCATACCTTTATTTTGAGCCTATGTGTGTCTCTGCACGTGCGATGGGTCTCCTAAATACAGCAAACTGATGGGTCTTGACTCTTTATCCAATTTGCCAGTCTGTGTCTTTTAATTGGAGCATTTAGCCCATTTACATTTAAGGTTAATATTGTTATATGTGAGCTTGATCCTGTCCTTATGATGTTAGCTGGTTATTTTTCTCGTTAGTTGATACAGTTTCTTCCTAGCCTCGAT
>NW_012104421.1:241920-242732 GCF_000951045.1 Mandrillus leucophaeus | reverse complement strand
TCTTTTTTGGTTCCATATGAACTTTAAAACAGTTTTTTTCCAATTCTGTGAAGAAAGTCATTGGTAGCTTAATGGGGATGGCAGTGAATCTATAAATTACCTCAGGCAGTATGGCCATTTTCACGATATCGATTCTTCCTATCCATGAGCATGGCACATTCTTCCATTTGTTTGTGTCCTCTTTCATTTCACTGAGCAGTGGTTTGTAGTTCTCTTTGAAGAGGTCCTTTACATTCCTTGTAAGTTGGATTCTTAGGTATTTTATTCTCTTTGAAGCTATTGTGAATGTGAGTTCACTCATGAGTTGGCTCTCTGTTTGCCTGTTATTGGTATATAAGAATGGTTGTGATTTTTGCACATTGATTTTGTATCCTGAGACTTTGCTGAAGTTGTTTATCAGCTTAAGGAGATTTTGGGATGAGATGGAGTTTTCTAAATATACAATCATGTCATCTGAAAACAGGGACAATTTGAATTCCTCTTTTCCTAACTGAATATCCTTTATTTCTTTCTCTCTTGCCTGACTGCCCTAGCCAGAACTTCCAACACTATGTTGAATAGGAGTGGTGAGAGGGGGCATCCCTGTCTTGTGCCAGTTTTCAAGGAGAACGCTTCCAGTTTTTGCCCTTTCAGTATGATATTGGCTGTGGGTTTGTCATAAATAACTCTTATTATTTTGAGATACGTTCCATCAATACCAAATTTATTGAGAGGTTTTGGCATGAAGGGCTGTTGAATTTTGTCAAAGGCCTTTTCTGCATCTATTGAGATAATCATGTGGTTTTTGTCTTTGGTTCTGTTTATATGCGGGA
>NW_012104421.1:198677-236635 GCF_000951045.1 Mandrillus leucophaeus | reverse complement strand
TCTGCACGTGCGATGGGTCTCCTAAATACAGCAAACTGATGGGTCTTGACTCTTTATCCAATTTGCCAGTCTGTGTCTTTTAATTGGAGCATTTAGCCCATTTACATTTAAGGTTAATATTGTTATATGTGAGCTTGATCCTGTCCTTATGATGTTAGCTGGTTATTTTTCTCGTTAGTTGATACAGTTTCTTCCTAGCCTCGATGGTCTTTACATTTTGGCATGTTTTTGCAGTGGCTGGTACTGGTTGTTCCTTTCCATGTTTAGTGCTTCCTTCAGGAGCTCTTGTAGGGCAGGCCTGGTGGTGACAAAATCTCTCAGCATTTGCTTCTCTGTAAAGGATTTGATTTCTCCTTCACTTATTAGATTTAGTTTGGCTGGATATGAAATTCTGGGTTGAAACTTTCCTTTAAGAATGTTGAATATTGGCCCCCACTCTCTTCTGGCTTGGAGAGTTTCTGCCGAGAGATCTGCTGTTAGTTTGATGGGCTTCCCTTTGTAGGTAACCCGACCTTTCTCTCTGACTGCCCTTAACATTTTTTCCTTCATTTCAACTTTGGTGAATCTGACAATTATGTCTTGGAGTTGCTCTTCTCGAGGAGTATCTTTGTGGCATTCTCTGTATTTCCTGAATTTGAATGTTGGCCTGCCTTGCTTGGTTGGGGAAGTTCTCCTGGATAATATCCTGCAGAGTGTTTTCCAACTTGGTTCCATTCTCCCGTCACTTTCAGGTACACCAACCAGACGTAGATTTGGTCTTTTCACATATTCTCATATTTCTTGGAGGCTTTGTTCATTTCGTTTTACTCTTTTTTCTCTAAACTTCTCTTCTCACTTCATTTCATTCATTTGATCTTCAATCACTGATAGCCTTTCTTCCAGTTGATAGAGTCGGTTACTGAAGGTTATGCATTTGTCACATAGTTCTTGTGTCATGGTTTTCACATCTCTATCAGGTCATTTAATGACTTCTCTACATTGGTTATTCTAGTTAGCCATTCGTCAAATCTTTTTTCAAGGTTTTTAGTTTCTTTATGCCGTGTTTGTACTCCGTCTTTAGCTCGGAGAAGTTTGATCATCTAAAGCCTTCTTCTCTGAACTCGTCAAACTCATTCTCCGTCATGCTTTGTTCCGTTGCTGGCGAGGAGCTGTGTTCCTTTGGAGGGAAAGAGGTGCTCTGATTTTTAGAATTTTCAGATTTTCTGCACTGCTTTTTCCCCATCTTTGTGGTTTTATCTACCTTTGGTCTTTGATGATGGTGACGTACAGATGGGGTTTTAGTGTGGATGTCCTTTCTGTTTGTTACTTTTCCTTCTAACAGTCAGGACCCTCAGCTGCAGGTCTGTTGGAATGTGCTCGAGGTCCACTCCAGACCCTGTTTGCCTGGGTACCAGCAGCGGAGGCTGCAGAAGAGTGAATATTGATGAACAGCAAATGTTGCTCTCTGATCGTTCCTCTGGAAGCTTCATCTCAGAGGTGTACCTGGCCGTGTGAGGTATGAGGTGTCAGTCTCCCCTGGTGGAGGATGTCTCCCAGTTAGGCTACTCAGGGGGTCAGGGACCCACTTGAGCAGGCAGTCTGCCCATTCTCAGATCTCAAACTCTCTGCTGGGAAAACCAGTACTCTCTTCAAAGCTGTCAGACAGGGACATTTACATCTGCAGAGGTTTCTGCTGCCTTTTGTTTGGCCATGCCCTGTCCCCAGAGGTGGAGTCTAGAGAGGTAGGCAGGCCTCCTTGAGCTGGGGTGGGTTCCACCCAGTTCGAGCTTCCTGACCACTTTGTTTGCCTACTTAAGCCTCAGCAATGGCGGGCACCCCTCCCCCAGCCTCACTGCCGCCTTGCAGTTAGATCTCAGACTGCTGTGCTAGCAATGAGGGAATCTCCATGGGCGTGGGACCCTCCGAGCCAGGTGAGAGATATAATCTCCTTGTGTGCCATTTGCTAAGACCCTTGGTAAAGCACAGTATTAGGGTGGGAGTGACCCGATTTTCCAGGTGGTGTGTGTCACAGTTTCCCTTGGCTAGGAAAGGGAATTCCCTTCCCTCGCGCTTCCTGGGTGAGGTGATGCCTCACCCTGCTTTGGCTCTCGCTTGTTGGGCTGCACCCACTGTCCTGCACCCACTGTCCAACATGCCCCAGTGAGATGAACCCAGTACCTCAGTTGGAAATGCAGAAATCACCCATCTTCTGTGTCACTCATGCTAGGAGCTGGAGGCCGATCTGCTCCTATTTGGACATCTTGGCGCCACCCTTTGATTAAAGGTTTTAATACATTCTGTTTTCTATTCATGAGTGGTCTATTCCATCCATGAGAGGATATTGTAAGCGACCGACTTATCTTATAAGCAGTACACAAATAAACCAAGCTTTTTCCAGGCCAAATGGATTTTTCATGGTCCCCAAATGAGCAAGCCCTGGGAAACATTTCAACCTGGATAATTTAGAGAATCACAGATCAGCAGAACCTCTGGTCTAAACATTTTACCCACATTAGAAACAAAAATGAATGTCTTGATAGGAGTAAGAATTATGGCAGCAGGAAACTGACAAATAAAAGTATATCAAGGAAACAAAATCAATTGCTGAATAGGGAGAAAAATCATAGGTTGGTCACTTAGCACTCAGAATGAAAGGTATTGGTGCTGGAAATGGAATTCTTGAGTAAAACCTAACAAGCCTGAATCTCAGGGGTTTAGTTCCAGTAAAACCTACGATCGATGGTAACAAAGAACCTCAAATGCACCTCAAATTTCTTTAAACCTGAATCTCGTAATCAGGTTGTATTTGCATAGCCTAATTTCTTAAATGGGGCCACACAAACAGCCTTTAAATAGAACATTTTAAACTAATCTCAGAAGTGGACTGCTTTCACATAATGAACCTGAAGCACAACAAAAAGCATTATCTTAGCCACATGAGGGTAAATGAAGTGGTCTTTACTTAAAGCCACTAGAGAGACTTGACCAGGTGTTCATCGTTAAAGAACATTTAATTTATAAATAGAATATAATGTAACCATATATATTTGTTAAACATATACTTGACAAATTTCTAAGAAAGTCAAGCTCTAATGGTTTCATTCTCACATTTTACATTTTTAAAAGCCAAAATTAGAATATTTTCAAACTGGAATTGCTCTACTCTGGGGTCCCTAAATTACGCAAAGTAGAGTTTCTCCAGAAACATTTGACATGAAAGAATACTAAGAGTCAAAATCAAAAAATGAAATAAACTGTGACAATCATTTAGGATGAAACAAAATTCAGTCTCACTATCAAAACCAAATACAAATACGAGTGAGACTGTAGAAAAATGAAGAGAAAAATGAAAGGAGTGGGGACAGTGATGAGGCTGTCAAGAAGCAGGCAGAGAACTTGGGAAGAACAATGACCACGATGGCAAGAAAAAAGCCAAGACCTTGGGAAGAGTCCAGAATCTGGAGACAGACAGTTTCTTTACCCATCTCAGAGGCCCTCAGGGCAACACTGAATCAAAAACTATTCATAATTGAGACACTGAGACATAAGGACTTGCTGAATTATCTTTGCACACTCCAATTACAATAATGGGGACATCATGCATAAAATCTACATGCTTCTAAGAGGACAAACGTGAATATGTGTCTCTCTAGGTCTCACCTTTTATTTGGATTTCAGAGACACATGAAGAGTAAATACACAAGAGGAGTGTGAAACAGAATATGCATATGAGGTTACTTTTTCAATTGTCTGTGTTAGGACAGGATTTTTATTATCGGTAGCAAGTGAAACAGGCTTACGTAAAGACTGTGCTTTAAATCTTAGATGTAAGGATTTAGGGGTAAGGTCTAATAGCTGTAAAGTGTCTGGTACCAATATCAACTTTCACTCTCCTTTGCCCAAACATATGTATATTTTCATCCAGAAAAGGAAGAGTTTTTCACATCAGTTAATGACTGAAATTGAATATTTAATTTGAGCTTCTGTTCACAAACACCACAAGTTCACAAAGTGACTGTTGCACGGCACAAAGTTAGTACAGCACAGTAAAATACAGGTAGATCATAGAGAATGCTAGAAGGCGACTTCAGCTTACCAGTGTTCTGTCTCCATTGTCCTTTGATTGCACAGCTTTCAAACACATAAAAGATAGTGACAGCCCTAGAGAGAGTTGAGACTTGAAATTAAACACATCTAGAAGATAACTAGTGAGATTACAACCGTGTTCTGTATGACCCCAAGAGGAAGATTTGGAAGGAATAAATGAGAACTAGTGGAAGATATTTCAGCTCAGATGTGATAGATTAAAATAATAGTAGTTAATATGTCATTTAATTCTCTAATGAGACCACAATAAGGAAATGGAGAATCAGAGAGTCAAGGGTCTTACCCAAGGTCACAGCATGTGTGTGTTGCAGTCAGGATATAGAAATTTGCCAGATTAAAAGCACAAGTTCCTCCTATTACTGTAGGCTGCTCTCCTGATTTTCTGGTCTTCAGCAGGGTTAACCAAGGATTGGC
Organism: Mandrillus leucophaeus; assembly: GCF_000951045.1. Classification (NCBI taxonomy): domain Eukaryota; kingdom Metazoa; phylum Chordata; class Mammalia; order Primates; family Cercopithecidae; genus Mandrillus; species Mandrillus leucophaeus. The sequence goes on along the minus strand of NW_012104421.1, from coordinate 232,135 downwards.
TGACTACTGGTTAGCAGTGTAAGGGTTTTATATGTCAAGTGCATGTATATATAAATTGCCTAAAAATCCCCTTTACTCTGAGATGCTACATTTCTCTGGCCAAAGCACACTGCTTGAATTTCCTTTCAAATGCTTACTATTTTGTTGAGGCAAAACCCTACAGCAACATTTTCTAGCCCCTCCTGACTCTCCTATGTGAGAAGCAGGATTCCATTTTTTTAAGGTTCATTATTCATTTTAATGGTGTAAGATTAGTCTTAGATATCAGGAATAGAGGGCCCTGCAAAGAAGATCCAACACCCTAAGGGACCCACCTATAAGATGTCTAAAGCCAGGAGGAACAAAACAAGATACAAATCTTTCTTCATAAACCAAAATGCCCATTCACATAAAAGAAACTAGAATGAAGACATAAACAGTATATGTCATATAATTTAAGACAGGCAAGATTACATGTACTATATTCATTCATTTTTATGACAGAGATAAATGACCGCAAAAGTTTACCATGGCAAGAAAAGGTAAGAGGAAAATAAATCCAACCATGGATTTCCTTAGGAAGAGCAATTGCTTTCCCACTGCATCTGGCAGAATCAAAAGCCTGGTGCAACTGAGAGGACAGGAAAGTTCATGAAGAGGTGCTAGCATCACAGGCAATGGGGAGAAAAACAGTTTACATTAAGAAAGCATAAAAACACGTTCATGCCTATTACGCTTTGTTCAAAACTTCAACACACATTCTAATGAAGGAAGACAATCGATTTAAAGGTATGAAAGGAAGAAGTATGATCACATGGAAAGGAAAAAGGCACTGAGATCGTGAGATGGGATTCAGGCCCTACTTAGCGGCCTTGGGCATGTCCCTTTGCACTCCAGAATAAAAGGGGTAAACTCTCAAATGACACAAATCTAAGTTTTACTTAGAATATATTACTTTATCTCTTACATTAGATATATAGACATTACTTTGATATCTACTAAAACGTTGTAAAACGTTGAATCTATGTCAACCTAAGTGGCCTGAATATGCTACATATGATACATATTTCCACATCAAGTCCATTTCAGTTGATTCTAATGTCTTTACTACTGTCAATACTGCTGTGCTGAACATACGCATGCATGTACCTTTATGGTAAGATGATTTCTATTCCTTTAGGATTATATCCAACATAGGATTGCTGGGTTGAGTGGTAATTCCATTTGGAAATTGCCACACTGCTTTCCACAATGGCTAAACTAATTTACATTTCCAGCAGCCGTGTATAAGCATTCTCTTTTCTCTGCAATCTCACCAACATCTGTTATTGTTTGACTTTTTGATAACAGTCATTCTGACTGGTGTGAAATGGTATCTCGTTGTCACTCTGATTTGCATTTCTCTAATGATCAGTGATGTTGAGCATGTTTGTATATACTTGTGGGCCACATGTATGCTTTCTTTGGAAAAGTGTCTGCTTATGTCTTTTGCCCATTTTTTTATGGGGTCATTTGTTTTTTTGTTATAAAATTTAAGTTTCTTATAAATTCTGGATATTAGACCTTTGTTGCATGAATAGTTTGCAAATATTTTCTCCCATTCTGTAGGTTGTCTGTTTGCTAATAATTTCTTCTGCTATGCAGAAGATCTCTATTTTGTCAATTTTTGTTTTTGTTGCAATTACTTTTGGCATTTTCATCATGAAATCTTTGCCAAGTCCTATGTCCACAGCGATATGTCCTAGGTTATCCTTCTAGGATTTTTACAGTTTTAGATTTTACATTTAAGTCTTTAATCCTTCTGGTGTTAATTTTTTACATGATGTAAGGAAGGGGTATAGTTTCAATCTTCTGCATATTGGCTAGCCAGTTATCCCAGCAACATTTACTGAATCAGAAGTACTTTCCCCCATTGCTTCTTTTTGTCAACTTTGTCAAAAATTAGATGGTTGTAAGTGTGTGGCTTTATTTCTAGGCTCTCTATTCTGTTCCATTGGTATGTGTGTCTGTTTTGTACCAGTACTATGCTGTTTTGGTTACTATAGCCTGTAGCATAATTTGAAGTCAGGTAAAGAAATGTCTCCAGCTTTGTCTTTTCAGCTTAGCCTTGTCTATTCAGGCTTTTTGATTCCATAGGAGTTTTAATATTTTTTCTAATTCTGTGAAGAATGTCATTGGTACTTTGATAGGAATGGCATTAAATCTGTAAATTGCTTTGGAGGGTATAACCGTTTTAACAATATTGATTCTTCCTATCTGTGAGCATAAAATATTTTTCCATTTCTTTGTGTCATCTCCGATTTCTTTGAACAGTTTTTAAAATTCTCATTGTAGAGATCTTTCACCTCCCTGGTTAGCTGTTTTCCTGGTTGTTTTATTCTTTTTGTGGCTATTGTGATGTTTTCTCGGTTTGGCTCTCAGCTTGGATGATGTTAGTGTACAGAAATGCCACTGATTTTTGTACATTAATTTTGTAACCTGAAATTTCACCGAAGTTATTTATCAGATCAAGGAGCTTTTGGGCAGAGACTATGGGATTTTCTAGGTATAGAACCATATAGTCTACAAAGATAGATAGTTTGACTTCCTCTCTGCCTATTTGAATGCTTTTTACTTCTCTTGCTGACTGTTCTGGCTAGGACTTCCACTACTATGTAGAATAGGAGTGGTGAAAGGGGGCATCCTTGTCTTCTTCCAGTTTACTAGGGGAATGCTTTCATCACTCAGTATGATGCTGGTTGTAGGCTTGTCATAAATGGCTCTTATTATTTTGAGGTATATTCCTTTGATGTCTAGTTTGTTGAGGGTTTTTAACATGAACGGATGCTGAATTTTATTAAAAGACTTTTCTGCACCTATTGAGATGATCATGTGGTTTTTGTCTTTAGCTCTGTTTATGTGATGAATCACATGTATTGATTTGCATATGTTGAATCAACCTTGCATCCCAGGGATAACGTCTTCTTGATCATAGTGGATTAGCTTTTTGATGTGCTACTGGATTTGGTTTGCTAGTATTTTCCTGAGGAGTTTTGCACCTATATTCCTCAAGGATACTGGCCTGACGTTTTCTTTTTTCATTGTGACTCTGCCAGGTTTTGGTATCAGGATGATGCTGACCTCATAGAATGAGTTAAGGTGGAGTCCCTCCTCCTCAACTGTTTGGAAATGAAACTGCCACGTTATTCTAAACACACTAATTTTAATATTCAAACTTGTGATTATTACATCAAAATTCAACATCTATCACTCATTACTGATTGTTACCTGCATCTTAAATATTTTTATGAAAAGAGATTCACTCAAGCTAGTTGTTTATAAAATATTTTTATTGTTTTTTTTCCCCCGAGCCATACAATCCTTAAAATCATTCCTTACCCAAAGAATGCAGCTCATTTTCATTTGATAAAGGGTGGGAAATTCTGGTGGCACCCAGGCTACTACTACCTCCAAATTTCATCTCTGTTGAATCCTCCTTCAAGAGCTTGAGGGTCCTGACAATGTCTGATGTGTCCCCATCTTGAGGGATTTATTAGAGACTGCTGCGCCGTCATCTGTCACAGTCCTAAGCGATTTTTAAGGCAGGATAAAGCAATGGGCTTCATTCAGGTCAGAGAAAGATCCAGGATTAACAAAAGCATAATCAAGTGGCATAACCAGCTGACGGCAAGGCATTAACAGATTCAGGGCATTTGGAACACTGAAAGGGGGAAGCGTGTCTAAATTTAGTTTAATAGAAATTTCTGTAGTATATTAATCTCTTTTTTAAAAAAAAATTTCTGAAAATCACAGAATATGCCTTTTAAATATTTAAGTGGATATTATTTATTTACTGGAAGACTCATTTTCCCTATGCCTTAAAAATGATCATGAATATTAGGGAATCACTAATTTCCTAATTGTAATAATGCCATTTTAATATGTTGAGGGAAAAAAGGACTCTTCTCTATTCACAGGCAGATTGTTTTAGATGCAATGATATGATAAGCAAGGATTACCTTCAAAATAAAGAAATTCAGCCATGAGTTTGAAATGGCTGAAATTGGGAGATGGAAACAAGAGGGTTCACTATGTTTTGCTCCTTGCTTTTTCATCTGTTTAAATTTTTTCATGACCCAGCTCATGTTTTGTTTTTTTTTGCAACATGATTTCTCTTTATATAGGTACACATCCTGATTCTTTCCTCTACTGTTTCTGCGTTTGGGATCATAATTATCATAATTAGAAAAGCTTCCATTAAATCAAAACTACTTTCAAATTTCCTCAATGGTTTCTTCTAGTGATTTTTATGATTTCATTCATTAACATTTAAATCTTTATTTATTCCACTGGAAACTCTTCCTGGTCCTGCCAATGTGAATTATGGATCCCAGATGTGAATTATGGATCCAGTCTTTTTTCCAAGAGGACTATCCATCTTTCCTAAAACCTTTTATTGAATTATCTATTTTTTTTACTGATTTGAAATCTACTTGTATCTTATGTTAAACTATTAATCTGTTTCTTCATTAATCAGTAATACACTGTTTTAAATATCAAAGATTTTTAAAATTTTTTAAATATATATTAGGGCTAGTTTTCCTTATTATCCTTCCTTATATTTTCCTGGGCTATACTTAACTTTTTTCCATAAATTTATAATAGGCTTGTCTTACTAAAAATATTATCTTTTGTATAAGTATCACATTACATTTATAGTTTAACTTAGAGAAAGCTGACTCCTTTATGATGCTAAGTCTTTTCAATCATAAAAAGAACATCGTATGCTTTTCTGTTTCTTATGTCTTCTTTCATGAAAAATTATACATGTGGTATATTTATTTTTTAAATAGAAAAATTATATCATTTATACCTAGGAATTGTATCTTTATTTAACGCTACCGCAAATGAGATCTTTCCTTACACGATATCTTCTAATTAGTGGCTGTTTGCATCTATGTAGGCTATTTCTATATGCTAATATTTCTGTATGTTAAAATGAACACACTTATTGTTTGTCGTGTTGTTTCAATTGCTCCTGTAAAGTTTTCTAGGTATATAATCATATCATCTAATAACAGTAATTATTTTACTACCTCTTTCCCAATTTCTATACTCATACTTGTGACTCATTTCCAATCTCTCCTCTCAAAGAGGCCCCAAATGATACATGATATACTCAAGTCCTACCCTCACCCCCACTACCTGCTGCCACCTCTCCCCTCACTCCTGAAACAGCTCAGGTCTTTGGCTTCCCTCTTCATTTTAGGCTCCTGATAACACTTTCTGGTTAGCTCTGAATGAAAACATATTTTTGTTTTGTTTTATCCATCATTTCTACGTATTTTGTAGCAAAAGCTTTTCAAGTTTTGCAGTTAGTCTGATTTCTCTGGGAAGGTTCTATGTATTGATTTCTTCTGCATATACGACGTTTATTCAGAAACCAGAGGGAGGATTCTCTGCTGGGTTTGTGACTCCATTTTCACTCCCTACCCTCTCTTACTCTGTGGGCCCACTTCAAGCTGAAATCTATGGAATGATGAAAGATTATAGTTCATTTTACCAGTTGGGATTAAGGTTCAATATGAAATGAGTTGCCCAAAGGCAGGCACACTTCATATTAGCATGATGAAACACAGTGAACAGGTCCATCCATCTCTCTAAGATAGGCTTTGAGATGAGCTCTTCTGCTACTCTGACATGGTTCTCTTTAGGTTGGTGCAAACATACTTGTAGTTTCTGCCATTAAAATAACACAAAAAGCTATTAACTAGCATTCTTTATACCATATGTTTAAGTCCTCAGAGTTTGATTAAAATATCAGAACAAGTGTTTTCTTTAGTCTGCAGAACATCTAGGAAACCATATGGCGTTATTGCTGACAGGATTTTAATACAGGCCCTTTGTAACTTCTAGGAGACCTTAGAAATCAATCACAAGCACAGAACAGAGAAATATTTCTAAAGAATAAGGGTAGTGGCCAGGTGCGGTGGCTCACGCCTGTAATCCCAGCACTTTGGGAGGCCGAGGCGGGCGGATCACGAGGTCAGGAGATCGATACCATTCTGGCTAACACGGTGAAATCCCGTCTCTGCTAAAAATACAAAAAATGAGCCAGGCGTGGCGGCGGGCACCTGTAGTCCCAGCTGCTGGGGATGCTGAGGCAGGAGAATGGCGTGAACCTGGGAGGCAGAGCTTGCAGTGAGCCGAGATCGTGCCACTGCACTTCAGCCTGGGTGACAGAGCGAGACTTCGTCTCAAAAAAAAAAAAAAAAAAAAGAATAAGGGTAAAATACACAAGTCAGAAAGACAAATTAATGTGGCTAAAGAACAATAAGATAACACAAGACAATAACTGGTTATCTTCAGAAAACAACAAATATTCAGCAATTAGTTCCAGCTAACCTAACCACAGGAATCCAGGGAACCAAAAGGTCAAGCGGGGGGGATATCCCACTCCTCTAGAGTCCCATAGATTTTTCAGTTCACAACTGAGTCTTAGGGTATTGCTTTAGGAAGTTTTAGCTTAAAGACCCTGAATTCATAGTTTTGCTACTGGGTAAATCCTACATACATGACAAAACACAGTGAAAGGGTTGGAAGGCTGAGAAAAATCTGGCCATTTCTTCAAATATGGTAAGAGAATGTGAGATAAATAAAATAGCTCATCCTCTGAATTTAAATGGGTCAACATGACCAATTCAACACCAACTTAGGGAGGGGAAACAAGAAAAATTATAAATCCACAGCAGATGGATCCTGAATACCAGAGGAACCCAAGTTCTCTAGAGATAATGTTGCCATGTGTATGACCATATGTTCTTCTTCTGAGATTGTGGTAGCCAGAACTATTTTCTTCTTGCACAGAGATCATCAGCAAACGTGACAAGGAAGTGCACTCCAATGCACCTCGGGAATGTAAACCGGTGCATCTATTCCAGAATGCAAACTTGCAATACAGGTCAAAACTTAACAGGTAAACCTTTTGATACAGCAACATGACTCCTGAGTGTTAGCTCTAAAAACACAGATAGATGGTCAAAGATATATGTAAAGTGTTCATCGTGACACTATTTATAATTAATACTGATCTGAGCATTCACCATGAGATGACTGGCTGAATAAATGATGGCATATGTCATCAATGATATATTATGTAACACAGAAAATGGTGGATGCACTGAACTAATAGAGCTGCCCTTGTTCAAGGAGGCACGTGGTCTTTTCTGGGAGCTCAAGCTCATATTTCACAGTATCAAAATCAAGCGCTACTGGACAGCCAAGAGGGGCTAGTGCTCAATAGTGGTGTCACATGGCAGTAAGGCTGAGGGCAGGGCAGGGGTGGCAGCAGGAGATTGGTGGATGGTAAGGCTCTTCTCTGCTTGAAAGCAGATTTCACCAAATTCCTTTCTAGACTGTACACACTTGCGGTAGTTGGGGTTCAGGAGCTGGCAAACTAGGCACAGGAGAGAATATCCCTGGAGGGTGATATTGAAATTCTTGTCAATCTGGCAAATATACATTTCAGTTGGATTTAATTTAGTTTGGAAAAATATAAGCTGTGACTGCTTGTTTCCTTCACCTTGAATGTTATGCAACAGTTCATGCTGCTTGCACAGAAGTCTAATAGTATCTTTACCAAATCACTGACAGTGACGCAATCATGGTTTTATATAGAGAGGAATATTTAAGAGAATTTTGGCTTTTCCTCCCCCATGTCTTTCTGTATTTGATTTTTTTTTTTTTTTTTTGAGACGGAGTCTCACTCTGTCACCTAACCAGAGTGCAGTGGCACGATCTCAGCTCACTGCAACCTCTACCTCCTGGGTTCAAGTGATTCCCCTGCCTCAGCCTCCCAAGTAGCTGGGAACTGCAGGCACGCACCACCATGCCCGGCTAGTTTTTTTGTATTTTAGTAGAGATAGGGTTTCACCATGTTGGCCAGGATGGTGTCAATCTCCTGACCTCGTAAGCCACCTGCCTTGGTCCCCAAAGTGCTGGAATTACAGGCACGAAGCATCGTGCCTGGCCTGTATTTGATTTTTAAATAATTTGCATATTCTATATCTTTAGGGAAAGAACAAAAACTAAAAGCAAAAAATGAATAAACATCTTACTTCCCTTCAAGGTTAGAAACATCTGTACTTGTGACCTTCACAGAACAGGAGTTCAGGTATAATTTAGTCCAACTCTTTTGCATAAGCAGAAACAAAGTCAGATAATTTGTTAAACGGCCTGCCCAACATCATTTTTCTCTACCTCATTTAATCTCTTATTTCCTTTTCTCCTCTCTTAGTTGTATATTACTCATCAACTTCAGCTCATGGAATTTTATCTCTTGATATTACATCCAATTTTCTTAGTTTATCTAAAGTCTAGAATTCAGAACCATCCCAATATAAACACATTCACACAGATTTTAAAAAATACTTTCCAAGGGTTTTCTTCTGGCTCTCTCCCACTCACCACAACATGCCAGATATCGAGATACCCATCCATCAGCCACTCTCTCTCTCTGTTATGTAATCCAAAAGTTAGAGCAGCCTGGAAAGCTACCTCGTATGAAGCTGATATCAAAAGCAGTAATCACTGACAATATGGCTTGGACCATTTTATGAGTCAGAAATTCAGAGGCAAAAGGTGCCATGTTTTAGACAAGACAACTGAAGCCTGGAGGCCTTAAGATGTTGACCAAAGTGACAGGTGACTGCCTGCATCTGGACTTGAAGCCAGGACTGCAAAGTCTTCCTATCCAGGACTCCTTCTACTACCATATGTAATATTCATCTTTCAGTTCTTCTAAAATTAGCAGGATCACCTCAGGGAGTACCCAGGCAATTATATGCAAGGTTGACAACAAAATGCTAAAAGACCAGCTACAGGAAAAAATTAGGAGTGAATAAGAACAAGCACACAGACAAAGGGAATGCAGAAAGTGAATATGCCATCTAAATCTTAGCCCATTTTCTAGTTCCCAGAGATTTAATGCCAGTCCGATTTTACTAATTCCCTTCAACCAACACCATGACAATAGAGCAAATGAGATGACAAGAAGAATTTAGTAGGCACAACACAGGCCAAGTCGTCAGGGAGACCTGGGTTACAACCCTAGCATTTTCTGCTTCTGTAAAACTAAGAGACAGTTTAAATATTCCTCCGTCCATTCCAAGGTTAGGAGTCTAGAAGGCTATCTGGGAGGCAATGATATGGTTTCAGTGACGAAGTTACACACTAGGGCATGTCTAATGAAGTTGCTAATAGAAGAATTATTAAGACAAAAGACTAAAAATGTTGCTTTGCATTCCTCAGGATATATTTTGAACATATGAGTGGGACTAGCCACTACTCTGATTGGACCTTGTATAGAAATGCATTTGATGCCAGGCACAGTGGCTCACACCTGTAATCCCAGCAGTTTGGGAGGCCAACGTGGGCAGATCATGAGGTCAGGAGTTTGAGACCAGCCTGACCAACATGGTAAACCCTGTCTCTACTAAAAATACAAAAATTAGCCAGGCATAGTGGCACGCACCTGTAATACCAGCTACTCAGGAGGCTGAGGCAGAAGAATCGCTTGAACCCGGAGGTGGAGTTTGCAGTGAGCCGAGATCACACCACTGCACTCCAGCCTAGGCGACAGAGTAAGACTCCGTCTCAAAAAAAAAAAAAAAAAAAAAAGAAGGAAAGAAAATGCATTTGAGCTCATGCTCAAGCTGAAGGTGCAAAGCCAGGTACTAATTCTACTGAAGAAAGCAGACTATATATATGTCTGTTAGCAATCAATCTATCCAGCCCTGAGTGCCCAGTTTTCACAGCCCATGTGACCTCTCTAGTACCCTGTGGTGTGAGGGAGCTGATTCTTAAAGAGGAAATATCAGCCCTTGACAGTATCAAGGTTCCAACACCGGACTTAGTACATCCTCTAAAAGTGCATCCTTTATCTTTAAGAGGCAATGAGGCTTCTGCATGTTCAGTCTTTAAAATTACTCTAAAATAAGAACAAGTCCCAGAAAGGAATGGAAGGTAAGAGGGTTATGGATATGCTATGCATGTGGACAGCAATTTTGGTTTTAGCATCCACAAAAAATGGGCTATGAAAAACTGAAAAAAGGAAGGGATAATCCAAACCCATGTGATATGGTTTGGCTGCGTCCCCACCCAAATCTCATGCTGAATTGTAGTTCCCATAATCCTCATGTGTCATGGGAGGGACCCAGTAGGAGGTAATGGAATCATGTGGGCAGTTCCTCCATGCTGTTTTCATGACAGTGAGTGAGTTTTCACGAGATCCGATGGTTTTAGAAGTGGCTTTTCCCCCTTTGTTTGGCACTTCTCCTTCCTGCTGCCCTGTGAAGAAGGTGCCTTTCTTCCCCTTCAATTTTTGCTAGGCCTGTAAGTTTCCTGAGGCCTCCCCAGCCATGTGGAACTGTAAGTCAATTAAACCTCTTGTTTTCATAAATTACCCCATCTCAGGTATTTCTTCATAGCAGTATGAGAATGGACTAATATATCATGAGAGTAAAGTGATGATTTGTCTGATGTAATACATCCAGGCATACATACTTTCTCTTTGGCTCTGTTTATAAAACTGTTTTCTTCACAGTCAATTAGCTTTAAGGCACAAACATAAATCTGAAATATTCATTACAAAATACAAATGTAATAGTAATCTGTATTTAAAATATCCTTGAGTTATAAAGCCAGATTTTAAAAATGTTCTCTTTAAAAAAGGAAAAAAAAAAAAGTCCTCTTAATTCCAGTAGTGTGGACCTCCATGAGTCCTCCAGCTGCCCCCAATTTGAACAGACTTCAGAACTGGAAAGGACTTGGGTATTACAGAGGGCCTTCACTGAAGGGATGAGAAAGGAGAGGCTCGGGGAAGTTGTGATTGGTATCAGCTTGCAGGACAACTCAGACAACACAGCCTGAACTAGAACTATCAGGTCTGCCTTCTTTTGGTCTAGTGTTTTCCCCCCATGAGGTAAAGATGTCTTTTAAAAATGCAACATCAGTATAAAAAGGCCTGTATGACTTACTAAGGTCAGATCTAAGAAACGACCCCAACATTCCCTAGCCCATTTTCTTCAGATAAAATACATCCTCCAATTTCAGAGACATCAAGATTTTTTTCACAATGTTTCCATTTAAAAAAAATCTGGATAGATTTTTCTGTGCCTATTCCTGCCAAGAAGTAATCCACTCCTAGCTCTCTGCATAATAGCTAGCCTGACTGAAAAAAAAGAGGTTGTGATTATGTAATGGCCATCCGACCCACTACCACCCAGGAGCATCAATACAAAAAGGGCTTTTTATAGAGAAGGTCAGAAGGCCCCAGGCGAGCACAGAGGGAGTGCAGATACCTCCTGGTTACCTCCTCAAAGTTGCCATCTGAGGAGTATATTGAGATCTAAGCAATTGCATTTGTTTCCCTGAGATTATGTGACACCGAAAACCTTACTGACTCAGGGAAAATAATCCAATTACTCCTTATGTGTGCAGAGCAGAGAAGCTAGGTAAAGTTTCTAACCCCCTGGAAATAAAAATCTTCAGTATTTGCTGACACCTCAGGCATCTCCTCCACTGTGCATCAAGCAGAGGCTAGCTCGTGGGATCCCGAGTTCCTCTCTGATGCTTCCACATGTGCCTGTCATCCTAAGAAGGTAGAGGGATCGCATTTCACTTTGAGAAAATGAAAATATCTTGATAAGATGTTGTGCTGAGAGACACCAACAAACATTCCAGAATTTTCACCCACTGAACAAAGCCACAAAAAGCAGCCAGGAGAGAGAATGGGATGACATTTCTTATTGACTGTTTCCTAATTATTTTCTTCTCTTGTATTGCCTCCAGTAACTTTTGCAGTGCCTCTTTCCCCTCTAGTGATCTCCAGCTATTTTTATATTCTTTCCTAATTATTTATTCATGTCTAGTGAAAATTTTCTAATTTTCACTAGATTTCTTCAAATTTCAACGTTGTGACTGCTGTGCAAGTTATCACCTAAGTGTGCTGCTGCCTCCCCTACTCCACTCCCTACAGAAAAAATAAAAATAAAACTAAAACTCTAGTCTGTAAGCCTCCACTTGTGAAGGTTTTAGTAGGCTCTATAAATGTGAAGTTTGGTATTTAACTCAATTATTTAAATTCTCCAGAGCAATACCTTAAAGAAATCACCATTCCCATTTTACGGGTACATGGAAAATTTAGAAAGAATAATGGTTTCTCTCACTTTATTTAGAGGTCAATATGTTTATTTCCAACATTCACACCCTCAACTTAAACAATTCACACTCTCAAATATTTGCTTGTTTTTCCCTGTCTTCAGCTCCACTATTGCAGTGGAAGGGGGAAAATAATGACATTTTATAAACTGAATTCTGAAAACTAAACGACAATCCTGTTAGCAGCTTCAGGTACATGAAGCCTAGTATATAGCAAATCCAGCGATCTGGGTATTACAAAAGGCAATTATAGTAGTTGCTTTTACAATAGAACAGTTAAGAAATCCCCCAGACAAAAAGAGCTAACACTTACTTATTAGCATTAAAAACAGGCAAGCAACACCAGACTCCTGGTATATTCTAAGCTTTGCTCTCTCTCCTGTTCCGCCATTGTGATGATGCGCTTGCTTCCGGTTCACCTTCCGCCATGGTTTTAAGTTTCCTAAGGCCCCCCCAGACAAGCTTCCTGGACACACGGCGGAACTGAGAGTCAGTGAAGCCTCTTTTTTTTTAATTTTTTTTTTTTTTTTTCTGAGACAGTGTCTTGCTCTTTCGCCCAGGCTAGAGTGCAGTGGAGTGATCTCGGCTCAGTGGAGTGATCTCGGCTCACTGCAAGCTCCGCCTCCCAGGTTCACACCTTTCTCCTGCCTCAGCCTCCGGAGTAGCTGGAACTACAGGCGCCCGCCACCACGCCCGGCTAATTTTTGTGTTTTTAGTAGAAACGGGGTTTCACCATGTTAGCCAGGATGGTCGCGATCTCCTGACCTCATGATCCGCCTGCCACGGCCTCCCAAAGTGCTGGGATTACAGGCGTGAGCCACCGCGTCCGGCCAATTAAGCCTCTTTTCTTCATAAATTACCAGTCTCAGGTACTTCTTTATAGCAGTATAAGAACAGACTAATACAGAAAATTGGTCTCCAATTTCCTCAACAGGATTTTTTGTTTCTGAATAATATGAATGTTTCCAACTAGCAAAAAGAGAGAAGCACTGCCACTAAAAATCTTGAAAAATATTTGACATGGAAGAAAGTGGGAAAATAAAATATAGCATATACCTCACATAAATTCAGATTATTAATAAGCTTCCTCTTCTCCACTATACATTCAGTAATAAATTTTTTATCAAGAGAAATTATTACCATGAAAGCTCTAACCAAGACAGGGGTGGTTACCACGATTACAAATGTACTGATGCTTAGTGTCTATCCTGAAAGCAAAATGAGACTCCTCTCCCATCAACAGCCTTGCCAGACGAAATTTCGTTCATGCAGAGAACTGGAGTTCTTAGCAACTTCGGCTCTTGAAAAATATCATCTAGGAAAAGAATTACAAATTTTCAGTAGCAATTTTGCTGTCTGTTTTTATGTATAGAAAGACTCTTGTATAAAATGGCAGAAGGAAAGGTAGCCTTTCTTTTTATTTGTGTGTGTGTATGTGTGTGTCCATGTTTGAAGAAGCTTTACACCATTCACATTTCTGCAAACAAAATAAACCAAAAACATTCTATCCCTATTTTACACAGAAGTAAACAAAATAAAACAAAAACTTTCTATCCCTGTTTTACACAGAAGTAATGGCAACTCCTAGAAAGTAGAAGTTGGATATTTAGTTCATCTTTGTTTCTTCATCCATCTAATGCAACCAAAAGAGCATCCATTAAGCTTCCTAATGGTAGGGTTTCTGTTGCAGAAGAAATGCTCAAGTACTTGACAATGGAGAAAAAAATCACCAACAACCAAAAGTCTCAAAAGGAGGACTCCGATGTGTCCAAACATAACATTTTCTGCTCAAAAACAGACACTCAGTAAATTTCCAAAACCCACTATCAATACTAGTATACATGCAAGTTCCCAATACTTTAAAAAAAAAAAAAAAAGTTTTATTTTCAATGGACAATACAGTGGCATGGCTCAAAAAACCAAAACAGTATTTGATATGGTTTGGCTGTGTCCCCATCCAAATCTCAACTTGAATTTATCTCTCAGAATTCCCTGATGTTGTGGGAGGGACCCAGGGGGAGTTAACTGAATCATGGGGGCTGGTCTCTCCCCTTGCTATTCTCATGATAGTGAATAAGTTTCATGAGATCTGATTGGTTTACCAGGGGTTTCCACTTTTGCTTCTTCCTCATTTTTCTCTTGCCACCACCATGTTAGAAGTGCCTTTTACCTCTGATCATGATTCTGGGGCCTCCCCAGCCATGTGGAACCGTAAGTCCAATTAAACCTCTTTTTGTTCCTAGTTTCAAGTATGTCTTTATCAGTAGTGTAAAAACGAACAAATACAGTAATAAAAAGTATACAGTGAAAAATATTTCTTATCCACCTCTGCCCCTCCTAGCTGCCCTATTTTTTCCAAGTAAATTTTTATTTATTTATTTTTTTGAGATGGAGTCTCACTCTGTCTCCCAGGCTGGAGTGCAATGACACAATCTCAGCTCACTGTAACCCCCATCTCTCGTCTTTAAGCTATTCTCCAGCCTCAGTCTCCCAGTAGCTAGGACTACAGGCATGCACCACCAGACCCAGCTAATTTTTGTATTTTTAGTAGAGATGGGTTTTTACCATATTGGCCAGGCTGGTCTTGAACTCTTGACTTCAAGTGATCCACGCACCTTGGCCTCTCAAAGTGCTGGAATTACAGGTGTGAGCCACCACACCCAGGTTCTCCAAGTAATATTTACAAGAAAGCACATTTAATAGTTTCTTGAATATCCTTCTAGGGTTTCTTTAGGCAAAATAAATAAATAAAATAAAATAAATAAATAAAATAAAAAATACAATGAAATAAAAATATCATTATATAGTACTCCTTCTTACATAAAAGCTCACATAAGCATATTCTGCGCCTTGCTGTCCTCCATATCCATACATAGCAAGTGCCCTCTACTTTTTTAACATCTGCATATTCCACTATATAGATGTACCATCCCTTAGTCTATCTTCTATTAATATACACTTATTTGGTCTCTTTCCAATGCTTTATGATTTCAAAAATGTTGTATTTAATAAAAGGGCACGAGTTATGTCACACATAAGAAAGAATACTTCAGAAATGAATTCTGAGAAATAGACTGCATTTGTAACTTTTATAGATATTGTCAAATTAGTTTAGGTCCTACTCTTCCATTTCTTCTGCTGGCTGAAAAAAAAAAAACTTTTCAGCATGTACTCTCAAAGAACATCATGCAGTTTATGTGGAATATATAGTACTTTATAATAACTGTCAGAAGTGTACAAAACCACTAATTTTAAAGTCCAAATCAAATACTGACAAGATAAAGAGCAATGTTCCAGGAAAAAGAATAAGGACATCTATAATCTATATTGTTACTGAATAGTACAAATTTGCTTTTAATAAAATACCAACTATGTTAATGTAAAATCTTCTCTTACTATAAATCCCATTAATGTTTTGAGAGCTAAAAGAAAGCAACTCAATTTGGAGATTTTTAAAAATCCAGCCTTATTTCATATGTTCAATAAACTGAGTGTTTTGGTTTCAACATGTAGGAGTCATATGCAAATCAACTAAAGATCAGGCTTAGAATGTTATAAACTCTAACAAAAATCAATTATATAGGGATTCGTTTGTAGGCTGCCCAAAAAATTAAAGTTAGAAAGAAATGTCCTAAGTACATTTTTCCATGCAATATATTACTATCTAAATTTTCTATTATCTGTAAAACAAATGTAAAAAGAGACAAACAAAACACATCTTTCCAATGTTTTTATTGATAACTGTGGCAATATTTTCTGACAGGTAAAATACAAGTAGAATTAGGGTTAGTAGGAATTAAAAGACCAATTTATGTCTCAAAGATGAAAACTGGCAAAAAGCTATAAAGCAACAACTGGAACAGGAAATAAACACTGAAAAATACTTGGTCACCCCATGGCAAGTGAAAACCACAAACATTAAATGGCAGAAAATCTAGCCTGTGGCACCTGCTGAGACCAATTCATCATTAACTTTACCCTAGCATGTTAAAGCTCTTATTGGTTATGAAAAGTTTCAAAAGTCTCTGTTTGACAAAGCATGCCCCTTTCTCCACAGGAGGAAATTATTTGAGAGTATAATATTTGCCACTACTTTGGTGGTAAGGTTTTGAAGGCTAGCTTGCAGAAGTCTGTTTACTTCTAGCTAGTCACTATGTCTGTAACCCATTCTGGCTGGATCTTCTAAGTAGACAAGAGGACTCTGGGTAAAGCTTCATGAACAAATTCCCTGGCGTTCCAGAGGATAAATAATGATTCTCATGATATGGGGACCATATGTTTCCATTATGAGTTCTTCAGTCTTTGTATTTTATTCACATAGGTGCCCCTAGTACCTGGCACTTTTCATGTTATTCTTAATAAATGTGAGGGGCTGGGAAAGAAGGGAGAGTAATTCCCCATTAGGTAGATTGCCACATGCAAGTCACAGTGTACATTTCTACCACTCAGCGAGCTTCCACCCCAGACAGGTGTGCTAACACCTGTCTTGGGCTTAGCTAGCCACAGGAGTTTGGTGGGCCTCATAACATAATTTTTGAGCAAAATGAGGCGAGATCCTATGGGATTTCTAGGTCAGGGCCTTGTTTTTAAAAATGGGAGTGATGTCTTTAAGTCTAAAGAGGACATGTGATGTTGGGGAAACCAAGACCAAAGCCAAACAGGTCAAAATCAAGGGAGCTGCAGCATGAAGTTCAGATAGTGGTTAGGGAGGTAAAGCTTGGAGGAGTTCGTAAAAACAACCTCAGACATATTCAACTTTTTATGCATTGCCTGGGGCCTCTCCCAGGGGAATGCTGAATGCAATAAAAGGACAGGTCCAAAGCAGAAACATATGTTTATCCAATAAACGCTACTGAGCAGTCACTTCTTTCTGGCAGGCACCCAGCTACATATTGTGGGGGTATAGACACAAATCAGAGGTATACAACTGCTGCAGTGTCGGCAATCCAGAAGGGAAACAAAGTCTCATACATGCACTAAAAGATAATACACAGCAGAGAACAATCTTTCCAAGCGTCACACAGAATGTGCAGTTAAGCATTCAGAGGAAAGGAAGGAGGCAGAATTTGAGAATTCTTTCATTCACATGATATTTACTCAGTGTTACCTACCTCTTGCCTGGAGTTGTTCTAGTTGCTACAGAAAGAGGAACAAACAGAATTAACAAAGTCCCTGAATTCATATGCCTAATTTCTAGTGGGATAAGAAGTAAAAATAAATAATTTCAGTAACTAAGTATTATGAAGACAAAAAACACAGGTTTTTGTGGTTATAGAATGCAGGAGATACAATTATAATCAGGATGGTCAGAAGAGGCTTTTCTAATGCAGGAGATACAATTATATCAGGATGGTCAGAAGAGGCTTTGGTATCTGCCCAAAGACCAAAATGAAATAAACAATATACATGAAGATTCAGGCAGAGGAAATGGCAAATGAAAGGCAGGAATAACCTTGCATGTTCAAGGGATAGCAAACAGGCCAGAGTAGCAGGGACAGTGCTAAGGAGGAGGGGCTAAGACATGCAATTAAAGAGAGATGAAAGGGCCAAATCACATGGGGCCTTGTAGGCAATGGTGAGGACACTCAAAAGGAGGGGTCATGTGCACTGAGCTTTAAAATATGTGTGTCCCCTCTTATTAGCACTGTACATTAGTATGGCATATTTGTTACAATCAATGAGTCAATATTGATACATCATGACGAACTAAAGCAGTTTATTCAGATTTGCTTATTACCTAGTGGCTTTTTTTTTTTTTTCCGTTACAGGAACTCATTCAGGGTGCCATGTATTTAGTTTTCATATCTCATTAGATTCCTCTTGGTTTGACAGCTTCTCAGACTTTTCTTTGTTTTTGATGACCCTGAAGGTTTTGAGTACTGATCAGGTATATTATAGGATGACCCTCTATTGGGGGTTTTCTGGTGTTTCTTTCTCATGATGAAACTAGAGGTGGGTGTTTAAGGGAGGAAGACCACAGAGGTGAAGTGTCACTTTCATCACATCATATTAAGGGAACACACTATCAACATGATTTACCACTGTTGATGACGTGGACCTTGATCACCTGACTGGGGTAGTGTGTGTGGGTTTCTGCACTGTAAAGTGACTCTCCCACTGCACCCCCTCTCCATTCTGTACGCTTCAAGAGGCAGTCTCCATGAGCACCTCACAGTTAAACAGTGGGCAGGTGTGCTAGGACAGAGTGTATAATTTGGAATTCCTCTGCACAGGAAATATGTGTCTTCTCCCCCATTTATTAATTTATCCCATCGTTTACCTCCATCAGTAAGAACTCGTATTTATTTGATACATCATTCTATGATGCAATACTGTGTTATTTTTCTGTTCAAATTTTTCTATCTTTGGCCATTAGGAGCTCTTTGAGTTGGCTTCTGTATCCCTTTGACATACTCCCATCAGCATATTCTCTGGAGATTTTATTCTTTAGCACCTCTTTCCTTTCTCGCACTACAAAATGCTCCAAGCTCATCTTGCATGTTTCCTGCCCCAGTACTAGAATCAGCCATTTCTCCAAGGTGTCCTGTTTCCTTTTACTGAAGAATGGTATTGGAAACTGGAGCTGAGCACTAGGTGTGCTCATGATCTCTGTTATTTTTTCACACTGGGTCTTATTTTCCTTTGTCTTCTCCTGCTTATAAATAATGTATCCAGAGTTTCACCTGTTAAAGAGTATGTTACTTCTCTTATATCTAATATTCTCCTTTCACCCAATTTCCATCCCAAACTCCATATTTTTCCACTGTTGATCAAAGCAAGCTATAGAAAATACTACATAAACAGAAAATCACTCTCCAAAAGGCAATTCTACTGGTTGAAAAATCTGGCCAAAAAGGCTGCCCATTGTGATGCTGAGTCTCCCATAAAATTGAACTCAGTGGCTAGAACCAAATAATCTTGGTACCCCTTGACACGAGGCAGCCATTGCAAATTCAAAACAAGTTCAGAGGTATTTTAATTTTATAAGTAGACAGAGACTGGAACAGATGAACCTAGGTGAAAGCAGGGAGCAGAAGGCTAACTCGTATACTAGAGAAGCAGCTACCATCATACTGAACTATGCAACACAATCTATGTCCTTGCTTTTTAAATACTAGAGCATTACAGAAACATACTGTCAGGCGTCTCATAAATGAATTTTGTTACATAACAAAACTGGCTGTAGGCAGCAATCCTTGCCATGGTATCAAATATGAAAATTACTTTCTAAATTATATGCCCCAGATAATAAGCAGTCTTTGAGACCCTTTCCCCATACTGCCTTGAGATTCACATCATTGTTTCTCTCTGGTTTAACAAGTATGATTATTAGAATCAGCAAAATGATGTTTTCAGGGGCCAAAGACAAATCCTCGATTTAAAGTTTATCACCACGACAGAGAAATACCATTATATTCTATAGGGAACATGATTTTCAATTTAACTACATGTATGTTATAGTTTGTTTTTAACATTCGGATTTTTATCATTAGAACTTCAAGACTATACTATGAAGAACATACTTTTTACCTCAGCTATGCTGTATGTCTACAATTGTATTTACAATTGAAATTTTTTGCTGCACTTAAAAAAGTTTGTTTTCTAACCTATGTACCCTGTTACAGGCAGAGTCAAAAACAGTCTCAGTGTCACCATTCAGCTTACTCCTCCTCCAATATCTGCAACAATACTGTACTTCAGTGAGAGCCTTTTAAGGCTCTCCTGTTCTCACAAAATCCCAAAATAATACTTTTTCACTTGCTGATGAAGTCATAGTGAACTGCAAACTTTCAATACCTCGTACCAATTATGTTAATCTGATGATTTCCATGAAAAGATAACTGCTTAAGTGAAACTGGATTGAAAAAACTCAAATAAATTTAAATGATTCTAGATGATGAAATGATTATAAGAAAAATCAAAGCATACATTTAATGTGAGAGAGCATATTTAAAGGCTTATAATTTTTTAATGCTAGTTTACATCTTAAATTCTTACTATTACCAGCTTATTTAATGTGCATCTTCAGTCTGGGATCATTCTTATCACCAGGCTAAAAATACAAACAAAATGTAGTTCACCGTCGCAATTCCATTGTTTTGCAAAGAATCCCTTGTCGATCTTCCCACAATTCTAATAATGGATCCTGTAATAGTTAGTTTTATATGTCTACCTGGCTAGACAATAGTATCCAGTTATTTAATTAAGCACCAACCTAGGTATTGTTGTGAAGGTATTTTGTAGATATGCTTAAAATCTACATTCAGCAACTTCAAGAAGATTATCATCAGTAATGTGGGGGACCTCATCCAATCAAGTGAAAGGCCTAAAAGCAAGCATTAATATTTTCCCTGAAGAAGAAGAAACTGCCTCAAGAATGCAGCATCAACTCCTGACTGGGGGGTTTTCATCCAAACACGTTCTATGAATTTTGCACTTGTCAGTTCCCAAGATCACAGGATCAAATTCCTTGAAATAAATCTCTTGATATCCATCCATTTATAAATATACATATACCCACAGACATACACACACACCCCTGTCCATTCTACTGGTTCTGTTTCTCTTGAAAACCTTGGCTGATACAGGTACCAAGTACACTACCCTTAAAAGCCATCAAAGCTACACCATGTACTAGGATTAAACAAAACTCAAACATCAGACAAATTCATAAAGCAAGACACATAGCTGATTTGTCACAGTTGTCAGTTCAGATCAATGTGATTGAGACCAGAGCCGTATCTTCATTTCCATTGATATTTAAATGTTGGCAGTGAAATGAAGAGTAATAAGATCACGTATATTTGCTTTCTTTCATTTTTGAAGGATACTTTGCAGGACATAGGAATCTGGGTTGACAGTTTATTCTGTTAGGACTATAATCTTGTCTAATTTTGATGAGAAGTCTGCTTTGACTCATCTTTGTTCTTCTGTGTATAATGTGTCTTTTTCTCTGGTTGACATTGAAATTTTGTTTTTTCTCAGTGTGAATATGACATGTCTGACTGTATGCGTGGTGTTGGGGGATACTCATTCTGCTTACTGAGCTTCTTGGACTTGTTATTTAGTATGTATCATTAGTTTGGGAAAACTCTGTACTATCATCTCTTCAAATACTTTTTGTATTGCACTATTTTATACCATACTATTCACTCTCTTCTCATTCTGGGATTCTAACTACATACACACTGGAACTTTTGATATTGTACTAAAGCTCTTACGGGCTCTAATATTTTGGAGTTTTTTGCCACACCCTCTTTTTTGTGTTTCAGATTTCCCAGAAATCTCTTCTGACCAATCTTCAAATACACTGATTATTTCTTCAACTGCATCAATTCTACCAATGAAGCATCAAAAGCATCTTTCATCTGTTACTAAGTTTTTCATTTTAGCATTTTCATTTTATTCTTTTTTGTAATCTCACCTTTTCTACTAAAATTTCCTATCTGTACATGCATATTACCCACTTTTCCCACTAGAACCCTTAATATATTGATCTTAGTTATTAAAAATTCTCTGATAGTTCTAACATCTGGTTCATATCTGAGTCTGGTTCTATTGATTGGTTTGTTTCTTTTATGTGTGCTGCTTTACCTCACTTTTTGTGCATCTCAGTAATTTTTGGTTAAAAGCCAGCCATCTTGGGCCAAACTATAGAGACGGAGCTATGTAGTATTTACGCCTGGAAATGAACATGTCTCGCATCCTGCTAGTCTTAAGTGTGAGGAGATGATTCAATTTAGTCAGGATTCAGGAGTTGAGACCTGAATTTAGGCTTATTATCCTCTGCACAACCCAGGTTTCAGGTGTCTTCAGCATTACTTTGTTCTTCAGGTGGGGCTGGTTTGCTACAGTGTTTTTCTCAATGTCTGCTTCACCTTCAGCTTTAGGTCTTCCCTTTGTGCCTGTACCTTAGGAAGTGTCTCTCCCCATGTTCTCCCGCTCCCCTAGCAGTACACCATCAGTATTTCTTACTCTGAGCTTAGCATCCTGGTGTGTGTAGAGAGAAAGTACTCTCTTGTTCTGGTTCAACCTCAGTCTTAGGCAGGATCTGTCTGCCTGGGTATAGGAGTAGGACGTTCCAAGTGATCTACCTTTTCCCACAATGTTAGGAGATCTCGAGTAGTCCCAGTGGATAATATTTATTTGACCCTCCTCCAAATGTGGAGCAATTTCCTTATTCCTTTTCCCTAGCTGAAATAGGTCTTCACCTTTCCCCTGAGCCTAGAGTTTGCTGCCCTTCCCCCAGGAGCTTTTGTTCCATAAGAGAGAAGGGATTAGGGAAGAAGGATCCAGAGGGCTCCATGCCTTTCTTGCGCTGATTGCTGTTTGCCTCCCCCAAGGCCTGCCCTGTAAGAATGGCATTCTTCTATCACTTGCCTTGCCCCTAGTCTTCCCCACGAGCACAAAGTGAGGTCTGTGGAGAAGTGCTTGCATGTGACTGAATACTCCTTGCAGCTGCAGTTCCCATGCTGACATACATTCAGCTTTTAGTACTTAAAACGTAACTGAGTTTTTTCTTACTAGCTTATATGACATCAGCATCAGCATTTACCCCAGTTAAGCAAATGTCTTGTTCTGTCTACTTGGAAATTCATACCCTTTCCTCAGATTTCAGGCTAGCTAGTTGCTCCATGACCAAAATTCTCTGATGAGACCAAAAGTTGTCTTTTGCATATTATCTGGATTTTTTACTATTGTAAGCATGGAGGCAACACTTTATCAGTTTTCTACACCCCAGCAGAAGACTGTTCATAGGAAGTTTCCTGTCAGTTTTGGTTTCAATAATACAAAAGTTGCTGGAGTTTAAAACACATAAATACACAAACATCATGCTAACTTGCAAACTATGAGAATGTGCTTAGGAAGTGCTTAGGATGCTAGTTAAAACAATACCTCTTAGAATTTATCCAAACTTAATGGGTTTTCCAAAGGAGGAATAGATCTGGTACCCTATTTAAGCCTATGTTTTCCTTTTTTTTTTTTTTTTTAATTTTGCTTTAAGTTCCAGGATACATATGCAGAATGTGCAGGTTTGTTACACAGGTATACATGTGCCATGGTGGTTTACTCCACCAATTGACACATCCTCTAAGTTCCCTCCCCTCGCCTCCCTCCACAACAGGCCCTAGTGTGTGTTGTTACCCTCCCTGCGTCCAAGTGTTCTCAATGTTCAACTCGCACTTATAAGAACATGCAATGTTTGATTTTCTGTTCCTGTGTTAGCTTCCTGAGGATGATGGCTTCTGGCTTCATCCATGTCCCCACAAAGGACCTGATCTCATTCCTTTTTATAGTTGCATAGTATTCCATGGTGTATATGTACCACATTTTCTTTATCTGGTCTATCACTGATAAGCATTTTGGTTGGTTCCATGACTTTGCTACTGTAAATAATACTGCAATAAACATATGCATGCATATGTCTTTAGGGTAGAATGATTTATAATCCTTTGTGTGTATACCCAATAATGGGATTGCTGGGTCAAATGGTAGTTCTGGTTGTAGATCCTTGAGGAATCGCCATACTGTCTTCCACAATGATTGAACTAATTTACATTCCCACCGACAGTGTAAAAGCGTTCCTATTTATCCACAGCCTTACATCTATTGTTTCTTGACATTTTAATAATCGCCATTCTGACTGGCATGACATGGTATCTCATTGTGGTTGTGATTTGCATTTCTCTAATGATCAGTGACGTTGAGCTTTTCTTCGTATGTTTGTTGAAGTGTCTGTTCATATATCCTTCGTCTACTTTTTGATAGGTTTTTTTTTCTTATAAATTTGTTTAAATTCCTTATAAATTCTGCATATTATACCTTTGTCAGATGGGTAGATTACAAAAATTTTCTCCCATTCTGTAGGTTGCCTTTTCACTCTGATGATAGTTTCTTTTGCTGTGCAAAAGCTCTTTAGTTTAATTAGATCCCATTTGTCAATTTTGACTTTTGTTGCAATTGCTTTTGGTGTTTTAGTCATGAAGTCTTTTCCCATGCCTATGTCCTGAATGGTATTGCCTAGGTTTTCTTCTAGGGTTTTTATGATTTGGGGTTTTACATTTCAGTCTTTAACCTATGTTGAGTTAATTTTTGTATAAGGTGTAAAGAAGGAGTCCCGTTTCAGTGTTCTGCATATTAAGCCTATGTTTTCTTAATTCAGAGTCAGTGGACTCACTGGTGACATATGACCATGCTACAGGAAACCCTAACACAGATTTAGAAATGTGCCTGTATTTTTGCAGATAAATCAAGAGACAAAGGAAAATACAATGATGACAAAGAAAAAAAGAACAGAAAAAGGCAAGCATTAATTGGTAATATTGTAAAGTACTGCTCACTACAGTACAGGCTTCCAATCCACATACTGAATAGACTGTCTTTTGTTGTTGTTGTTGTTGTTGTCTTGCCACTTACCTCTTCCTCCTTAGTTCTATATTTAAAGGTAATATATTTCCTAAAAATTATTTCTAAGCTTCTTCCCATTTTTCCCCATTTTAATGCAGCCCCTTTTTGATTCCTTGAAAGCTTCTATAAGCATGGGTAGTTAAAAGATTTGGTGTGACTTGTGTAAAATAATCATTCATTCATTTAACACATAAAGGGAATGTTGCAGACCCCCAAAATAAGAGCTTGAAGGCTATAAAATGCTAAAATCTTCTCATTGATAGTATTTCAAAGCATCCACTCTAAAATTAATATTGAGCCACCCCTTCACAATGTCAGAGTACCTTATCACCAGTAAAATTGTCCAATCTATGTAGTATGTAAAAAAGGTCAAAGATAAGCCAAAAACAAGATTATACAGTTAATGTGAACATGAGAATGAATAAAAAGGAGAAAATAATGAACAGACTTCCATGTGTGTTTAAATGGGTACAGCTGTATCTTCTCAGAAAACAAAAATGTTTTTAAAATCTTCACAGAGACCAAGTCAGAATATGAACGTGGGTTCTCTCAGGACAGAAGATCCTGCTCAGCCTCGAAGTCCACAGGCGTGACTGCAGGCGTGATGGAGGAAGATATCACCAAATGATCCCATGAGGGCAGGCCGGGATCTCCTCTGAGCAGACCTAGTACTGCAGTGTCTTCCCTTAGTCTCTCCCAAGGGGAGCCAAGATAAAGGAATTTAAGGCATATTTGGCACAGAGAGCGGACATCTCTATAAGAGGGCAGAAGGCAGAATTACAGAGAAGAGAAAAATAATATAAAAAAATTAAAAGGACAAAAATAAACTAACTAGAGAAAGATGGGAAAGAAAGATGGAGAAGCATCTGTTATGTCTCAGACCTTCTTAGCCACAAGCCTTTCATCAGTGAAGATGGTACCAGCAACCTTGTTTTAAGAGGGCAAAATTGAGTTGTGAAAACTGTATTGAGGCTATGTAGTAAAATGCCACTTTTAGGGATGTATAAGTATGCATTAAGGAAGAATATGTAACAATATTTGTGATATACTCTTTTTTTTTTTTTTTTTTTTGAGACAGAGTCTTGCTCTGTCACCCAGGCTGGAGTGTAGTGGTGCAATATTGGCTCACTGCAACCTCCACCTCCTGGGTTCAAGTGATTCTCCTGCCTCAGACTCTGGAGTAGCTGGGATTACAGGTGCCCGCCACCATGTCCAGCTAATTTTAGTATTTTTAGTAGAGATGGGGTTTCACCATGTTGGCCTGGATGGTCTCGAACTCCTGACCTCAAATGATCCACCCACATTGGCCTCCCAAAGTGCTGGGATTACAGGCATGAGCCACCGCACCCAGCCTGTGATACACTTTTTACAGTTTGGGCAAAAATAATTCTTCCCATTCTACATGCGTCAATATTTTTTATGGCAAAGTTGAGAAGAAGGGAAGGAAAATGAGAAAAGAAGAGACACTAAAGACTAAGATTAGAAATTAAGATTAACAGCAAGGATTTATGTTTTTTAGATACAACGCAGTGCAAAAACTTAGGTCTACCCATAGCCCCTAAACCAGAATGTATTTCTCTCCATTATTCTAGTCAAATCTTTTGCTTTCTCTCACTCTCCAGCCCCCTTTGGTTACACATAGCTTCTAAGAACTCTAGGAAAAAGTCATCCATGGAACAAACCCAATATGCAAGAAAGGCATCAGCTTTTTTTTTCTTTTTGTTTTTGAGACGGAGTCTCGCTGTTGTCAGCCCAGATTGGAGTGCAGTGGTGTGATCTCGACCAACTGCAACCTCCTCCGCCTCCCAGGTTCAAGTGATTCTCCTGCCTCAGCCTCCCTGGTAGCTGGGATTACAGGTGTCCGCCACCATACCCAGCTATTTTTTTGTGTTTTTTAGTAGAGACGGGGTTTCACCATGTGAGCCAGGATGGTTTCAATCTCCTGACTTCATGATCTGCCTGCCTCGGCCTCCCAAAGTGCTGGGATTACAGTCATAAGCCAATGCGCCCGACCTGGCATTAGCATTTTTATCAGTATATTATTGACAACAAATAACAGTGCTAGATACAGCATGTCTACATCCTTAAGGCACCTTCTTTACTCTTCCCTCTCTTGCGGAGCAAAGAATTTTGAAGTTCTAGGGAAAAATAGCCTCTGTACAACTTAAAGAGTTCTGTAATCAGTGTATTCTTTTCAGAGATATACTGATATTACACAAATGCCTGTAATATTCATATATAAAGGAATTTCTTTAGCTTTAAAGGCAAGCCCCAAATTATGACCCAACTAAATTTGGTAATGTTATTTTAGCTATCAGTTCACAGCACTACTTTATCTCAAGATGTTCAGAGTATTAGGTAAATGCCTGTCTTTTACTTTTCTATATACTTGAACTACTTATTTAAAAAGATAATTCACCCCTTAAGTCCTTATTTAAAGCCTGCCAAATTTTAAAAATCTGGTATGTGCTATGAGACACAGAAATGTTTATTGCATTGTCTCCTAAGTGTAAGAGGAAGATGAGCTCCCAATGTGACCTACTAAGGAAGGAAATAAGACATACAAAGTTTAAAGCATGTGAGATGACTACCACAGAGAAATAACACAACAATGTACAAAAAATGCTCAAAAAGTAGAGACGTCAATTCAGTTCTAGCAAGGTATATGTGCTGACACAACAAACAATCACATTCCTCCCATCCCTGTATGCACACTCCTTGGCAATGTGACTTGGTGGCTCCTACCATCTACATGAAGTCTATTCCCCACCCCTTGAATCTGAGCTGGTCTGGTGACTTGCACTGGCCAAGAGAATGTTACTGAACTGCCACTGTACACTTTCTGGGCCTAGACCTCTAAAGGCCTTGCAACTTTCACCCTTAGTCTCTTGCTGCTCCGAGACTGTCATGGAAAGAAACCCTGGCCAGTCCCTTTAGGCATGAGAGAGGGAGGCAGAGCTGACAGCCAGCAACAAATTGCCAGAGATGTGAGTAAGATCATTCTAGAATTTCCACCTTCAGTTGGGCGACCAGATGAATGAAGACCCATGAGTGACCCCTAACAAGACAAAAAGAAGAAACATCCAGCTGAGCCCAACTCAATCATGAGTCCATGATTTTCCAACAAAATCGTGAACAAATAAAATGTTCTTTGTTTTGGGCAGGCTCACACCTGTAATCTGAGCACTTTGGGAGGCCAAGGTGGGCAGATTGCTTGAGGTCAGGAATTCGAGACAGCCTGGGCAATATGGTGAAACCGTGTCCCTACGAAAAATACAAAAATTAGCCAGGCATGGTGGGCCACACCTGTAGTCCCAGCTACTAAGGAGGCTCAGGCAAAAGAACTGCTTGAACCTGGGAGGCAGAGGTTTCAGTGATCCAAGATCACCCCACTGCACTCCAGCCTGGGTGACAGAGAGAGACTCCATCTTAAAAAAATAATCATACACATACACACAAAATGTTTATTGTTTTAAGCTGCTTAGTTTTGGGGTGATCTGGTATGCAGCAATGGATACCCAAGATAAATACAAAGAACATGTTACTAACTCTCATTGGCATTAAAAGGAAAAAGCAGAGACATTTCTTGCCACAATTATGGAGTTTATTCTGCATACCTCCATAAGGCATAGATCAATTAATAATGATTTCAAGAGCCACACAAGGAAAGAGGGAAACAGAGAAATAAAACACAGACCCTCCATTCAAGGAGCTTAAAGATGAGCTCAATAAAGTGGGCAAGGATCTACCACAGAGATAGACACAGGACGCCCTATGGAGACCTTAGGATAAAGTCAACTGACATAATCTGGGATGACAACAGATGGGTGAGCCAGAGCAAAGTCTTGAAAGCAGAAGAATTAAAAGAGACATCGCATTCCAGCCTGGGTGACAAAGTGAGAGTGTCTCAAAAAAAAAAAAAAAAAAAAAAGAGTCAAGGTGAGAGGCTCTAACAGTAAAAGAGAGGGAAGATTTATTGGGGGGGACTATTGAGGCAAAATTGACAGATCATGGGAAACAGCCACATGTAAGGATAACAGGGCAAGAAATGAAAGAGCCCAGTGATACTGTCAAATACAACCCAAGACAGGACAGAGCAGGGCAGGTAGAGTAGTCTTCTCTGGAGCAGAAGACAACTAAGAGATTAATTCATTTTAGACATTTTGAGTTGGACCTATGAATGACTGTCCAGCATATGTTACAATATGAAAATCTAATTCTGAAAGAGAATGAGGGAGAGGTATACATTTGGAAGTCATCCATATAAGCACAAGAGCTAAAACCACGAACATGGATGAAATCACCCAGTGAAAAGAGATATATTTGTATCAGAGAGGTCTAGAAGTGAAAGTTACTTACAGGGCTTGATGAATATATAGAGTGTGTTACTCTGTATCTTTTATAAAATCAATCACTCCTTAGGTCCTCTGTATCGGGTGGAGGGGGCGCGTGGCTCCCAGAAAAGGCGGGGGAGAGACCATGGCTCTGCTGCAGCTCATTTGCCTCCTGAAGGATTACAGATCAGGATCCCCACATTCACTAAACTAAAGCTTGAAAACCAATTGCTTACTTAAGTCCAGCTAATTTTCGAGATCTATGTGCATGCCAGAAATTATCCGGGCTCTTTTTCTAAGAGAATTCAGCCACCCTATTCTCCAACCTGAACATAATGAGCTCAGGTCAAGGAGCGTGGAATTCAGCTGACTATAATGGTTGTTTCAGTCTCTGCTCAATCAATTATTTACATTTAGGGCATCTTAACATTAAGCAAGTGGTACACGGATCTGATATTGTGTGTTTGGTTGCTTGGAAACCAAGATTTCTAAAATTTTCCTTCTCTGCTCCCAATTTTAACTATTGCCAAACCACACTACACACATATCTGTATGTACCATTTTAATCAAATACAAAATAAGCAAATTCAACATCAATTGCTTAAGAATCTTTAAGCAATTGTATTTACCTCACACTGCAGAGTAGATTTAGGTCAAAACAAAACATCGAGTTCCAGAGGTCAGTTTCCAATTTAGTTTCATGAAACACACTGGGCTCTGATATTAGTCTGTGGGTAACTGCTAGTCAATCCTACTCTTAAATATAATTAATTTACTGGTATAGTTTCATTTGTCAAAGTATGAGTACAACCTTTGTTGAGGTAACACAATTATTATGAGACAAGATAAATACTTAAAGAAATACTGATTCAACCAAAGTCCTTACCTCAAGGAAATCAAGTCCTTGGTTGTTATCTTAAGGCAACCAAGATGTCATTATCAGTTATAAAGGCCATTACCAAGTTTGTAAAATTACATTTCAGCTTTAATTCTCAGTTTCAACACAGTTAATTATGTGTAGAATAGAGGCACAATACTGCAAAGGTTATTCAGAGGCTTCTGAAAGTCAAGGGCTTTTCTTTTTCTTTTTTGCTTTTTTGCTTTTATAATTTTTTTAAAATTTGTGGGTACATAGTAGATGTACATATGTATGGGGTACATGAGATGTTTTGATACTGGCATGCAAAGAGTAATAATCACATCATGGAAAATAGAATATCCATCCACTCAAGCATTTATCCTTTGTGATACAATCAATCTAATTATATTCTTTATTTTTAAATGTACAATTAAATTATTATTGACTACAGTCACCTTGTTGTGCTGTCGTCTCATGACGTTCCCCTCACCCTGCGACACACTACCCTTCCTAATCTCTAGTAACTTTTTACTTCTTAAATATAGAATTTTAGAAGATATATTTTTCTTAAAAAAAATTCCTCACTGTGTAAAACAAAATCCATTTCACTGCCTAGCAAATGTAGTTGGAAGCGAAGAAATCTGATGAATAAATGAAAGATTCAATAAATGAATGACTTAAAAGATGAACTTTTCTATCTCCTTTCAGGACTAAGATTTAAAAGTCTATTAGATACCAGCATCATGTATCTTGTTTCTTTAGCAGTACAGACCTAATGACATGTGCCCTACACAATCATTCAAATATAGTGTCAATCGTAAGACCCAGCAATCTTACCAGAGCTACTCCATAAGCCATTACACTAACATAGACTAGTAGTCCTCAAAATGTGGTCCCCAGGCCAGCAGCCTCAGCATCACCTGGTGCTGCAGAAATGCAAATAGTCAGGCCTCATCCCATACCTACTGAATTAGAGTCTCTGGGGCTGAGGCCTAGCAATCTGTGTTTTAATAAGCCTTCCAGGTGAATCTGTTACCCACTAATGTTTGAGAATTACTGATGTATATGTAAGTCCCATTATTTCAAGTAGATAAGAAATGAATAGGAAGAGGAATAAAAATGTCATAATTTTAGTTTCTTAAAAAGAATAGAGAAATTCAGAAAAGGTGCAAGCAAATGTGACATACTAAAATGACAATTTGCCAGCCAAGTTGGACTAAAGATAGTCAAGAGCTGAAGTTGGGAAAACAAAGGAAATGCTACTTGGTCCACCTGCAATCCTATGAGCAGGATCATTTAGACAAAAACATATCATTGGCATAATAAAACTGTTGTGTGTAAAAGCTCGGAAAATACTTGAAAAGAAAAGCTGTTAGGGGCTATTGGCCCCACCAGATATTAAAACATACTGAAAAGCCCCTATAATTAAAACAGTTTCACAGTCTCTTATGTAACTAAACATGCCATTGTCATGATACAGGAAGTAGAAAAAACTAGGCAGATAGTGAGGGCAAAGCATCCTTGGCAGAACTTCCAACAAAAAGCAGCCCAAGAAATTGCTTATTTTCTAACAAAGAGTAGCCTGGAATATCAGGCTGCAAACATAGATAAGGAACCTGGAAGCTTGCACTGGAGGATGCCAGCAGTTGCACGGACAGAAAGGGCTAGCTGGGGCCAGGCATGTCCACCATGGGGGTTCCACCTCCCCTTTTTGAGCACATGCACAGTAAGAAAGAAATAAGCAATACGGAGTAGCTCAGGCTGAGGACCTGCCTATATGATAAAAGATTGGGGTAGGGGTTTCCAGAGATTTGCACCCTATGCAGATGCCACACCTGGTCCTAACTGGTTTTTCTCACCCTGTGTTCAGATATCGCCTCCCTACTAGCTCATCTGTATAAATTCCTGCATTTCACTGCAGGATGGCAACCCTTTTTCTGGGACCCCTCTCTGTAGCAAAAAGCTGTTCTTTTTCTTTCTCCTATTAAATTTCTGCTCTAAACTTCACCCTTGGTGTATCCATGTCCTTGATTTCCTTGGCTATGAGACCAAGAATTCTGAGTGTCACTCCAGAAAAACAAGGCCACTTCAATACAATCACCCTCATAAGTATTTATCTCAGAGGAATGTGGAAGACTTATGTTCACACAAAAACCTGTGATCACAGTAGCTTTATTTATGAGTACAAACCCAGAACCAACCCCAGTGTCCTTCAAAACTAAACAATTATACAAACTGGTCCATTCATACTGTACACTACTACTCAACAATAAACATGCAACAATTTGAGTAAATCTCCAAGAAACTGCACTGAGAAAAGAATTTTTAAGCCAATCCCTAAGGATTATATATTGTATAATTCTGCTTTTCTAATGCCTAAAATGACAAAATTACAGAAATGGAGAATATTTCTGTGGTTGCCAGAGGCTAGGGAAGATGAAAGAGGAAGTGGGTTTGGTTATAAAAGCAACGTAAGTGATCCCTGCAGTGATGAAACTGCTCTATATTTTGACTGTGGTGGTGAACACTTGAACCTATATATGTGACAGAATGGCACAGAAGTAAATACACACATATATACACAAATGAGTTCAAGTAAACTGCAAAAAACCTGTAGACTGTTATTAATGTCAATATCCTGGTTTTGATACCACACTACAGTTTTTCAAGATGTTACCACAGGGGAAAACTGGACACAGGTTACAGAAAATCTCTATATTATTTCTTACAACTGTATATGAATCTAAAACTAACACACAATAAAATTTTTAATTAAAAAAATCATGGTATTACATAAACAGAGAAACAGACTTGAAAGTCCAAAAATAGACTCATATACATATGCAAATTTAGTATCTGCAACAGGTGGCACCTGAAATCACTGAGCAAAACAGACTTTTAATAATGATTCTGGCCAGGCATGGCAACTCACCTGTGTAATCCCAGCACTTTGGGATGCCAAGGCAGGGGTACTGCTTGAGCCCAAGAGCCTGAGACCAGCCTAGGCAACATAGCAAAACCTCATCTCTATTAAAAATTTTAAAAACGACTTGGGCATGGTGACATGCTCCTGTAGTCCCGGCTACTCAGGAGGCTGAGGCAGGAGGATCACTGGAGTCCAGGACTTTGAGGTTGCAGTGAGCTATGATTGTGCCACTGTACTCCAGCCTAGGCAACAAAATGAGACCCTGCTTCTAAAGTAATAAAATAAAATAAACGGTTCTGAGACAAAAGAACAGCCATTTTGAAAATGACACAATTACAAGGGGAAAACATGGGTGAATTCCTCCATAACTTAAGTGTAGGAAAAAACTTTCTTTGACTCAAAATTAAGATAAGCAAAATGTTGATAAATTCAGCTACATGAATATTCGAACTTGAGCATGGCCAAAAAAAATCATAAGCAATCTCAAAAGACAAATGACAAATCCACAAATTTATGGGTATCTGATTGTTGACAGACAAGGATGCCAAGAACATTCAATGAGGAAAGAACAGAATGAACTTCTATTCACAATTGCTTCAAAGAGAATAAAATACCTAGGAATCCAACTTACAAGGGATGTAAAGGACCTCTTCAAGGAAAACTACAAACCACTGCTCAGTGAAATAAAAGAGGACACAAACAAATGGAAGAACATACCATGCTCATGGATAGGAAGAATCAATATCGTGAAAAT